>NC_068360.1:23416323-23733823 GCF_020536995.1 Dreissena polymorpha | reverse complement strand
ATAACAAACAATTTTATGCTTAACTAAAAACAAATAGGACAACTTGATCACTGTAAAAACACTGTATTATTTTATCAATTTCAAACATTGGGCAACAGTATTTAGAGAGCACAAATGTGTCTGTGGTGTTATTTTGATACTTTTAAGGCGAAAATCTGTGACAAAAAGTTGGAAAATTTTGAAACTGAGAATCTGTGACAAGGTTCCTGTAAAACAACATTACCTCTTCATCATTTTGGTCCCCATCCCCATGACAGTCCCCAGGTTGCCGACAGGGTTCTTCAGGGCTTTCTGGATCTCCTTGAGATCCCCACTTGCATACTGCATGCCAGTCATGGCTATGAACAGCCGCAGGATGTCGTTGGTGCCCTCGAAGATGCGGAAGATCCTGAGGTCACGCACCACTCGCTCGATGCCTGAGGCCTGATTGTGCGGAATAAAAATATGGTATAATCCCCAAAATATGTTCCCATCCTTGTAAATGTTAACCCAATTATACATGTTACCGCCCCCCCCCCCCCCATCATGTATTTACAAACTTCTTTCATGTTTAAAAAACTCAATTCAAATACAAATACACACTTAGCATAAATCTTTGACTAAAATGCTTGCATAATAGTAATTATTTGTATAGTATAGTTATATTTGAAATCCATAATCCCTTCCTCAGCCCCAGGTAAATGAGAGTCCAGTTGAGGCGCTTAGTATGGAATATCTGGTTAGAGAGCAAATCAGGTAACTCTTAACAATATTAAAGCAAATCTTATGCAGACAGAAAAACATTTTATACCAGATCAACAAGGTTAACACGAAAAAATAAACATACATTTTGTATCAATTAAAATAGTACTAAAATATCTTACAAAACCAATTTTAAACCCATACTTCTAAGCATCAATAAATTCTGTACCAAAAATTTGGTTGGGAAGCCAAATGGTGTATCAATAAAGAAAACCCAACTCTATCAATAACTGTTGATAAATATGGCTATACTTGTACATACTCTATCAATAACTGTTGATTAATATGTCTATACATGTACATACTCTATCAATAGCTGCTGATAACTATGTCTATACATGTACATACTCTCATGTAACCCATTCCTCCCATGATCTGCACAGCTTCATCAGCACAGAACCAGGCAGACTCCTGAAATATCACAACATCAAACCATAAGAAGTGGTCAATCATTTGGTAAGTTATAAGGAAACATTTGATAACCTTTCTGTAAAGCATAATCAAACACATGAAATGATTTAAAATTCATAAAAAAGTATTACATTAGTAATTAGTATACAGCATGGTGTTTATAATTCAACATTTTGTAAATAAGAAGAATTTTCCAAAAGTAGGTCAAAGCTTTGAAGCAAGCGTTACTGATTTTATATGAAGCTTTAAATCAAGCCTTACTGATGTTATATGAAGCTTTGAAGGAAGTGTTCCTGATGTTATATGAAGCTTAGAAGCAAGTGTAACTGATGTTATGTGAAGCTTTGAAGCGAGCATTACTTGTGTTATATGATGCTTTGATGCAAGTCTTACTGATGTTATATGAAGCTTTGAAGCATGCGTTACTGATGCTATATGAAGCAAGCCTTAGGGATGGTATATGAAGCTGTAAAGCAAGAGTTACCGATGGTATATGAAGCTTTGAAGCAAGTCTGACTGATGTTTTATGAAGCTTTGAAGCAAGCATTACTTATGTTATATAAAGCTTTGAAGCAAGAGTGACTGATGTTATATGAAGTTTGAAGCAATCGTTACTGATGCTATATGAAGTTGTAAAGCAAGAGTTACTGATGGTACATGAAGCTTTGAGGCAAGCTTTACTGATGTTATATGAAGCTTTGAAGCAAGAGTTACTGATGTTATATGAAGCTTTGAGGCAAGAGTTACTGATGTTAAATATAGCTTTGAGGCAAGAGTTACTGATGTTATATGAAGCTTTGAGGCAAGAGTAACTGATGTTATATGAAGCTTTGAAGCAAGCCTTACTTATGTTATAGGAAGCTTTGAAGCAAGCGTTACTGATGACATATGAAAAGTGTCATTTGGGGTGAACCTGGTACTGACAGACGGACATAATAATGGACGGGCCAATATATATTCCTCTCATCATTCAGGGGTTAGAAAACTTCAGCAAGTTTTTTTCTGGATAATAAAACTTGCACAAACATTCATTTACTTATATCATCAGGAACAAAGCATTCCAGTTTTAATGTGGTACGTTTGAAAGTATGGGTGTATTTAATCAATAATCACACTTAACAAATAAATTAATTTATAGACATTAAGGTTGTGTCTTCGAACAGACAGACAAAATGGACGAATAGACATGCATGGTGGTTCCAGTATATCCCCTCCACTTCATTGCGCGGCTTATAATAAGAGAGTTCAAAAACTGGTAGACAATTAAGATGCAAAATATTCACATCAATATATCTTGGAGCTACTCACTGAGGCGTAGATCTTTCCAATGGCAGCCTCTATCTGGAAATCCTTGAAGCCAGCGTCCATATTTCCTGAGATCATGTAGGCCATGGACTGAAAAACATCAGTCAGACACAGTGCCAAAAGTGAGTTTCATCAATGTCACAACTTTTCTTATTTATCAATCAAGTGACTTTGATCAATTTGCCAATTTGTATTTCTTTTCTATTTCAATCAAAATTGTCCAACAAAACTTAATGTTCAAGCACCATGTATTATTTATTGTAACTGACATACAACTTTCAATAAATAGGTTTATAAACTCAAGACCACCAAATTGTAAACAATTAAACAATGAACAAAAGAAGCTATAATATTACTGTAATAGAAGACTTTAGAATATTAAAAAAAATTGGGATAGCAAAGTAGAGCAAAAATAAATCAGTTCAAGTTGAACACATTTGCAGTTCCCTTACTTCTGTTACATAGTGACGAATGGCCATCTGAGCAATTTTCTCCTGCATGGCTCCGAACTCATGGATCTTCTTGCCGAACTGCAGGCGCTGTGCGGCGTGATCCACAGCCTTGTGGATGCTGTACCGGATCGTACCGGCCAGCGCCGCCACCATGCCAAACCGACCGTTGTTGAGAATGTTCATGGCCACCTTGAAACCACCTCCCACTCCTGGGTACATGAAAAAAGATTTAAAACCATTTTTTGGTTATTTTTATTAATATTTTTATTTTTCATTATTATTTTATTGAGAATGTTCATGGCTACTTTGAAACCATCACCCACGCCTGGGTACATGGAAACAGATTTAACAAGAGTTTCGTGGTCAGAGACATATGCCCCCCCCCCCCTCCCAATAGGGTTCATCTGCTGTTTAAAGCCAATGCAGTGTGAAGTATCAAGCCAAACGGTCAATGCGTTGACAAGTTGATCAGAAACAATTTTCACACTTATTGTGACAGTGACCTTTACTTTGACCTGGTGACCTCAATTTCAATAGGGGTCATCTACTGTCCAAGGCCAATGCACCTAGGAAGTATCACGCCATTCGGTCAATTCGTTGATGAATGATTGATCGGAAAAAAGATCCCAATTATTGTGACAGTGACCATGACCTTTGACCCCAATATCAATAGGGGGTCATCTACTTTCAAAGGCAAATACACATGGGACATATCAAGCAATACGTTACCGCTTTATTGGCGAGTTATTGAACAAAATTTTCACACTTAGTGTGACAGTAACCTTGACCTTTGATGATTGCGATTGAAATCTTGACATTATTATTTAAGGGGCAATAATTCCCTGCAAACTCAGTGGGTTTGAATGACCTGACCCTATTTACATGTCTATCTTTCACATACTGTTTATAAAGTTTCATGAAATTCGGATCATTAGTTCCCTTTACCTGACCCAGAAACAATAAATCATTAGAAAATGTCATTTACTAAACCAAAGTTGAACTAATTGAACAATAATTGGAACAAAACAACCTGAAAATATACAAATGTCCACCCAATAAAGATGTTGAATATGAAGATTCATTAAATTAGCATCATAAGTTTCAAAGATCAAACGCAAAAAGGAATCATTGTTCAAAAGGGCAATATCTCCCTGAACAATCAATAAAGCGGAACAACCTCACCAAATGCACAAGCCCACCCCAGAAGGAAAGTGCAATATAAAATTGTATCAAATGCGAATGATGAGTGTCTAAGTTTTGGTGCAAAAACGAAAATCCATAAGAATGGATGAATGCCTCCCAATACACATCTTCTCAATTTAAAGTTATAGCTTTCAGATAGGATTTGCAGCAAATTAAATCAGAAAACAAGAGATGTGTTTGTCAGAAACACAATGCCCCCTAATGCGCCACGCTTTTTTTTTGACCTTTGACCTTGAAGGATGACCTTGACCTTTCACCACTCAAAATGTGCGGCTCCATGAGATACACATGCATGCCAAATATCAAGTTGCTATGTTCAATATTTCAAAAGTTAATGAAAATTCTCAACAAGCCTAGTACATAAAATCCATGAAGTCTGATCTAAATTTAGATGGAATTCATAGGTCCTGACATTACTATTCTCCATACCACTTCAACTACTTTAAATAGAAACAATTTCTTCCAATTTCTTCAATCCTAAAATGCCTTTCATACTTAAGGCACATGACAATAGATTACCAAGACTAATTGCCACAGAAACGTAACAAACATCAAAACCTTCAGAATGAATCAAACAAGTATAGGAGTAGGTTTTTACAATAGAGATTACTTGCCTCCTAGGACATTTTCCACTGGGACTTTCACGTTATCAAAGTAAACTTCAGCAGTGTTGGAGCATTTGATTCCCATCTTCTTCTCCGGTGGCCCACTAAAGAAATACATAAAACATGAAATACATGTATGAACACATCTCAAACATGCTTACATTATCCATATACATAATACAAGTCATAATACATGTATATATAATACATGAGTTTCTGCCTAACTTTAGTGATTTTTTGGATTAATAGACCAGGTACGCTTTTATACTCATTTATTATTTAAGACCAAGAAAATATTAGGAGACCACCATTATCATACTGAAATATTGAGCAAGACTGGTTCAAACTCTACCAGTGAAGGGCTAGCAGACTTGTGCCAATTTTAATTAACTGGTACTATTCATTATAATGGGGCCACTTTTAAAATAGGATACGTACTTGGTGACCCCTCCAAAGCTTCTCTCGACGATGAAGGCTGTGACCTTGTCCTTAGTATCGCCTGTAACCTCGTCCTTGACCTCAGTCTGAAACAAGGTCATAACAAGGGTACAGAAACTTGGTCTTTATCAGTATATAGTCACAATGAGGGTACAGAAACTTGGTCTATATCAGTACATAGTCACAACAAGGGTACAGAAACTTGGTCTATATCAGTACATAGTCACAACAAGGGTACAGAAACTTGGTCTATATCAGTACATAGTCACAACAAGGGTACAGAAACTTTGTCTATATCAGTACATAGTCACAACAAGGGTACAGAGACTGGTCTATATCAGTACATACAGGGCTTTTTTTAAGCGGTCGCCCGCTTGCCCGTGCCGGGTTAAAATCGTCGCGGGCAAGTGATTTTCCAAAGTAGATAGTCCGCCGCGCAAGTCCGTTTCATATTAGCATAATTGCAGTATTTTTTCAACTTTTCTCCTTGTATCTATTTATTTTCTTTGGGTCAATATTTTTTTTATCAAGTACAAGTAAAACGGGATTTGATTGGTCGCTTGCGTTGTAAGCCAATCTAAACGCTCAAAACAAGTTCTACTCGGCAGACGTTTCAACAATTACATGGCGGATGGTAGCGTCCAGCCAATCTTTTTTATTTTAATAACTGTGAAAAGGATTGTTCAGAGTTTGAAAATCATGTTGAATATGCAGACCTTTTAAAACTTGCTAAGAATGCATATGAAGAGTTTCTCACTATTTTAAACTGTAAATAACTTGTATGTTACATATTTACAGTTTAAAATAGTGAGAAACTCTTCATCAAAGACATCAACATGATTTTCAAATTCTGAACAATCATTTTCACAGTACTTTTTTAAGCCCTCCCCCATTTTAATCTTTGCCATAACTTGTAAAGATATAGTGACAAGTATCCAGTTTTAAAATTTTAATAGTAATAAACTCTTCATATATACATGTATTGTATTCAATAGTGACTATTCAATTAAATAAAACTGTCCAGATTTTGTTTTGTTGACAACTTTTTATTATAAAAACGATCATTATTTTATTTTTGATACATTGAATATAGCTGAAATTAAATCTAGCATAATACTGCATGTGAATCAATGCTTTAAAAAGATCAAATGACAATAAAAAATTGCCTTCAAAATAGGGCAACCAGTTTTTAATGAGGGCAAGTAGATGTTCAAAGTAACTTGCCCCCCGGGCAAGTGAGTGTTAATTTCTTACGTTAACCCCTGTACATAGTCAACAAGTGTACAGAAACTTGGTCTATATCAGTACATAGTCACAAGGGTACAGAAACTTGGTCTATATCAGTGCATAGTCACAACAAGGGTACCGACACTTGAACAGTATTTTTATCTATTAACCCTTTCCGACTCAGGAGCAAAGTGAAAATGGCTATATGAAACCAGCAAAAAAACAGTTCAGGTTTCATGGTGTTTGCTATTCATCAGTATCTTAGGGTTAGAAATGAAGCCTTTAAGACTTTAATCTAGTAAGAAATGTCTTTAATTTAATTTGTATTTCTAAGGGACTGCAAAATCCTCAAAATGCTTTTTGGGTGTTAAAAGGTTGAACAAAATAAAAATCACCAAATAAATTTCACATATGCACATGTCACATAAAATCTGCTCTAGAAGCAATCAAAACAAGATGGCCATCATGATTCTAAATGATGTCTAGGTACACTTATTGTCCAACACTTGAACTAAAGACCTACTATTTTGACCCACTTGATACAGATTTCATTTGGCCTTGAGGTTAACAGGACAAACATTCTGACCGAGCTGCAAAAAGACTTAATGAACAATGTGGCCTCTTTAGATGATTTTCAAAAGATGACACACTATACTTTACAATGGACGCGTGACTAACCAGAATGAGCTCCTTGTGCTAAGGGGAGATAAAACTTAGTATGGCATATTTGATTTAAGGAATGTGTTTTTTCAATTAAATACTTTAAGTTTTACAAGCTGTTTTTTATAGCAATGTTTTGAATAATGGTTGTTTGTCAACATCTACAAACATACCCCCCACCCCAATTAAAAGCAGTAATATAAAGCACATAATTGCGTCTAACCTTAGCAAACACTGTGAAGATCTCTGCCAATCCACCATTGCTGATCCAGATTTTCCCACCACTGAGAAGGTAGTGCTTGCCATCAGGGGACAAAACTGCCCTTGTCTTTATAGACTGTAAGTATATAAAAAGCACATACAATGGTCTTGTGTATTTTAATATCTGAATAGAAAATGCCAATTTACCAAATATAATTTTTGTTTATGTCTGCTTGTGTATGGAAACAATTGCTGGAGATGATCGCCAAAGAGGGCCATTTACAATGTGTAATAAAAAACAAAGAAAAGGCTGGCAACTTTGTTTGTTTCAAATATATTTTTTGCTATTTTTAATTTGTCAATATTCCCAGTACGGATTTTTTCATACTTTGCGGAATGTGAAACAGTGCCAAAATTGTAATTTTGATTCAAGAGAAATCTACACATAATAAACAGATATGGGTTGTGTTATGTTATATGTTAAATGCATAAAGTGTAGACTCAGATTAGCCAGATTTATCTTTAACCCTTTGCATGCTGGGAAATTTGTCGTCTGCTAAAATGTCGTCTGCTGAATTTCTAAAATTAGCATTTTCTTCGATTTTTTCAAATAATATTATCAGAAAAGCAAACAGTTAGGATCCTGATGAGACGCCACGTTTTGTGGCGTCTCATCTGGATCCAAACTGTTTGCAAAGGCCTTCAAAATTCGGTTCCAGCACTGAAAGTGTTAAAGCAAATCTCTTGTAAGCAAAAAACCAGTTTAGGCGGAAAGTGTTATCTCTGATAAGCCTGTACAGACTGCACAGGCTAATCTTGGACAACATTTACGCAAATGCATTAAACCCCCTATTCACAGAGTGCGGCTCATATAGATTCAGCATATTTACTTAGATATAACAGTTCCACCCTCAACCATTCAGCATTCAAGCAACAATAATTCTTACACTAGCATCGGACCCGCTGGCAGGCTCTGTGAGACAGAATGCAGCCATGTTTTCCCCGGATGCCAGCTTGGGAAGGTACTTGGCCTTCTGTGCGTCTGTCCCAAACAGCAGAATACCTTTGAAGCCGATTGACTGAAACGACGATTTGAAATGGGATCAGTTAGTGACTCTTTCTTATCCGTCTCCTAAGATTTTTCAGCAAATTTATTAACTAAAAATGTCACGATATCTTGTCATCTGCAGGAAAAAATCAAGAACCATAACACTTAGTGACTTAACCTGTTTGGTTCAATTAATAGATAAACTACTTTGGAATACTTCAAGCATTAAAACATGGAGTATACATCTTTTTAGCTTTCTGCAAGTAGCTTATCATTTATACACTCCAAGCTAACTTTGTCGACGTTTGAACATTCTATACTCACATTAGACTAAATACACTGAATTTTAAGTTTATATGATTTAAGTAAATTTAAACTCATAAGTAATTGTATGTACACTTGACATTTAGATGCGATTTTGAAAACACTCAGGGAAGAAAAAGTCCCAAGCCTTTACTGGGTTCACAAAAATTCACATATATTCATAAATATATAGGTTTTTTGTTTCATTCACGAACTATTTGCCAATCAATCTTTGCATTTCAACAGATACAATCAGCTTCAAGCAGAAGAAATCACACTCCTGAATATCTATGTAGTATCATACCTTTTACAAATCTAAATCCAGAAATCACACTCCTGAAAATATCAGTGTAGTATCAAACGATTTAACAAGAGGGCCAAGATGGCCCTAGTTTGCTCACCTGAGAGGAGTCAGTTCATTCAATCTTTACCAAACATCAAACTTGACCTAGATATTGTCCAGACAAACATCCTGGTCAAGTTTCATCATTCTTGAACCAAAACTCTGGCATATGGAGTGATTTTGTTTTTGTAAGATTTGACCTGGTGGCCTATATTTGAGTTGACCCCCCTTACCAAACATCAAACTTTGCTTACAAAAATAAATATGATGACCAAGATTCATAAAATCTGAAACAAAATTGTGACGTCTAGAGTGCTTACAAGGATTTTTTATAATATAATGAAAATTTTGACAATCTAAGGGCAATAATTATGGCATTAATTATGTGATATATATAAAACCAATCTTTTCACCAAGTTTCATGATGATTGGGCAAAAAATGTGACTTCTAGAGTGTTCACAAGCTTTTATATTATAAAACATGCATGCCCCCCATATGGGCTCTCATGCAGTTGTAGTGGCAGCCATTGTGTGAATACGTTTTTAGTCACTGTGACCTTGACCTTTGACCTAGTGACCTAAACAATAGGGGTCAACTGCCAGTCATGATCAATGTACCTATGAAGTTTCATGATCCTAGGCCTAATTTTCTTGAGTTATCATCAGGAAACCATTTTACTGTTTCGAGTCACTGTGACTTTGACCTAGTGACCTGAAAATTAATAGGGGTCATCTGCGAGTCATGATCAATCTACCTATGAAGTTTCATGATCTTTGGCGTAAGCATTCTTGAGTTACCGTCAGTAAACCATTTTACTATTTCGAGTCACTGTGACCTTGAAATTTGACCTAGTGACCTGAAAAACAATAGGGGTCATCTGCCAGTCATGATCAATGTACCTATGAAGTTTCATGATCCTAGGCGTAAGCATTCTTAAGTTATCATCCGGAAACCATTTTATTGTTTCAAGTCACTGTGACCTTGACCTTTGACCTATTGTCCTGAAAATCAATAGGGGTCATTTGCCAGTCATGATCAATGTACCTATGAAGTTTCATGATCCTAGCCGTAAGCGTTCTTGAGTTCTCATCCGGAAACCATTTTTCTGTTTCGAGTCAATGTGACCTTGACCTTTGACCTAGTGACCTGAAAATCAATAGGGGTCATCTGCGAGTCATGATCAATGTACCTATTTAGTTTTATGATCCTAGGCATTAGCGTTCTTGACTTATCATTCGGAAACAAGGTGGTGGATAGACATACAGACCAAAATGAGCAAAACAATATACCCCCTCTTCTTCGAAGGGGGGCAGAAAAATGTGACTTCCATAGTGTTTGAGCACAAGGTTTGACCGAAACGATTTTTGAACTCAATTCTCGTATCAAATAAACAAATGTTCTGACCAAATTTCATGAAAATTGTGCCAAAAATGTGACTTCTAGAGTGTTAACATGTTTTCACTATATACATATAGAGAAAAATGCCCCGCCCACTGGCGGCCATGTTTTTTCACAGATCCGAACCATTGACCAACTTTCATGATGATTGGGCAAAAATAGTGACTTCAAGAGTGTTGACAAGGTATCTCTATAGCCAAATAGGGAAAACTACCACTATATACATATAAAGAAAACGGCCCCGCCCACTGGCGGCCATGTTTTTTCACCGATCTGGACCATTTTAGAACTCGTCCGAGATGTCAATTAAATCAATGTTTTGACCACCTTTCATGACGATTTGACAAAAATTGTGACTTCTAGAGTGTTTACAAGGTTTCTCTATAGCCAAATAGGGAAAACTGCCACTATATACATATAGAGAAAAATGCCCCGCCCACTGGCGGCCATGTTTTTTCACCGATCTGGACCATTTTAGAACTCGTCCGAGATGTCAATTAAATCAATGTTTTGACCACCTTTCATGACGATTGGGCAAAAATTGTGACTTCTACAGTGTTTACAAGGTTTCTCTATAGCCAACAGGGTTTTCCCCAGGCCATTTAAGTGCCCCTTGCCGGGGCGCTTGAATTTCGTAATCAGAGTCCCCGGGGCGCTTGAAATTTTCCGATCAGTCTTTTTTTCAGTAAAAGAAAGTGGAGATTGTAAAAAAAAATCTAGGTTTCTCTATCAGTGTTATCGCGATCGTGTGGGATAATAAAGGTACAAAGCGTTGTGTGTTCAGGTTCTTCCTTTTACTTCAGATTCAAATATAAACAATGACGTATATAAACAACAACAAAAATGGCGTGACGTCAGGGACGTAATACACTTAAGCGCGGCGCGGCAAATAACGTTACGTTACATTCACAACATTCTGGGGGCCGCGAAAAGTTACAATTTTTAACAATCAGAGGAGAATATGTATCATTACTTATGAAATCCTGAATCATTCGTGACAATCGTAAGATTGCAGAAATACTAATTTGATCACGAGTATGCACGTTAATTTGAAATGAATATCAAATGTTTATCACTCAGTCTCTTAACAACAATTTAATAAGTGTCTCTCGTATTTCAATTACATGTACACTCAACTGTCTATTTCGGTATTTCAATCACAATTGCGCGTTTAACCTTTAATACTTAAATGTTCTCTATTCAACATCACTGGCTGTTTCTAATGGATAGAGTTTCACTATTGGTCTATTTGTTATTCCACGTTTCGTCTTTATCTTCGCGGCACGGACTGAACCATCATTTCCGGTCATCAGCTCCAGGACTACAGCAAGTTTCCAACGGATACGTGGTCCCTCATCGTATATCTGCACGACATCTCCGACCCGAATGCGTTTCTCGTTAGAGCCCGTTGTTGTGTGGAACTCTCTTAAGGCAGTTAAGTACTCCGACTTCCAACGTCTCCAGAACTGTTCGATGATGTCTGACTGCTGCTTCGCCCGATTGGTTAGTGTCGTCTGGTCACTTTGAATTTGCGTCATTTCATCGTCGGGTAAATGTGTGTGATGCGGAAGTGACGTCATCTTGCGGCCATAAAGAAGATGTGACGGCGTTAACGGCTCCAAGTCGTCGATGCTTGATGATACATGCGTTAGCGGTCTATCTTTGATAACAGCTTCAATCTCTGTCACTATCGTCTGCAACGTTTCCATGCAAACGTATCGTCTTCCGAGGATCTTCTTTAGAGACGTCTTAGTGAGTCCAATGAGACGTTCCCAAAAACCACCGTACCATGGTGCACGTTTGGGAATAAATCGCCACTCTGTTCCCTTTCTGCTGAGCTCCTCTTGTACGACTTGGGAGTTGAATAGCTTCTTAAGGTGATTAGCAGCAGCAATATAAGTCGTAGCATTGTCTGATATCATCACCATGGGCAACGACTTCCGGCTGGCAAATCTCCGGAACGCTTGAAGGAACGAGTCGGTTGATAGGTCTTGTACAACTTCCAAATGGACGGCTCTTGTTGATGCGCATGTAAAAAGGCAGATGTAGCATTTCGTTTCACTTCCGGTAGCGTTCTTTACAAATAATGCGCCAGTGAAATCTACACCTGTGACGCTGAAGGGTGGGGCTTTGCTTACTCTGACTTTGGGGAGGGGAGGTGGGTCTGGTGCTGCATAGGGTCTTCCGGTTACTCTGGTACACTGTATACATGTCCTTAGTAACGATCTTACACACTGGCGGATGGATGGTATCCAGTACTTCTGTCTGATCTGTGTAATGGTGCTGTTAACTCCGGAATGAAGTTGGTTCTTGTGGACATCGAACACAATCAATTTGGTCAGGACATGTTTCTTTGGTAAGAGGTAGGGAAATTTGACATCATACTCCAAGGGGGCGTTATGAATTCTACCACCACAACGAAGTAATCCTTGCTGGTCCAGGTACAATCTAAGTTGCTTAACAAGCGGTAAACGGGTACTGTTTGATTGAAGATTTTCTACTTCATCTTGAAAGTTGGTTGTTTGACACGATCTCAGCCATTTAACTTCTGCCTCTTTTAGTTCTGTTGCTGACAAGCTGTTGGTTAGTCTTTCATCTCTTGGTCTTCTGCAGTTGCGGATGAATCTGTGTACATAAGCGGTGACGCGAAGTAATTTCAGGTAAGTACTGTACTTCTCTATGTTGATGGCTCTATGAACGCCCGTGATCTCCGTGCAATTTAACGTTACCACATTTGTCGCCTGCTGAGAACTCGTGTCTTCACTTTCGGATGTCTTCTGCAGAATTGACTGGTCATATTTCCAAGTAGGCCATTCTTCTGAGTGAGGTAACCATGTCGGACCGGCGTTCCATAACTGGTTGTCAAGGTAGGTATCTGCTGATACACCACGTGTCAGTAAATCTGCTGGGTTTTCATGGGTGGGGCAATACCTCCATGGTGAATGATCTGTTAGCTGGTGGATTTCGTCTACTCGGTTTTGGACAAAGCGTTTCAATGATTTGGATGTAGTTAGCCAGTGGAGTACAATCTGGCTGTCTGACCAAAATGTCACTTTCTGTGGGGGTATGGACTTTTGTAGGTGGGATGAAAGTCTTGCTCCAATCAATGCTGCCATCAGTTCAAGCTGGGGTAGGGTTAATGTCTTTAGTGGCGCTACTCTGTTCTTTGCCATTACCAGTCTAGATTGTGATTGGTCGCAAATGTAGGCTGCTGCTCCGTAGGATTTGACGCTTGCATCTACAAATATATGAAGGCTGGTTTCACTGTTCACTGAGGGTAAGAATTGTCGGGAAAAGTTCACACCTGTAGCTCTGTTGAGGGATTTAGCTAGCTGGTTCCAGGTCTCGCATATATGATCGGGTAAAGCGGTATCCCAGTCATATTTGGCTTTCCATAGTTCTTGAAGTAAGATCTTTGCACTGACGGACACGGGGCTAAGTAGACCAAGGGGGTCATAGATCTGGGATGAGTATTTTAGAATGGTTCTCTTCGTAACGACATCTAGGATTGGGATGTTTCTTTCAGCAAATGACATTTCATCCTTGACCGGGTTCCATCTCATTCCAAGTATCTTAACAACTTCGTCCGTATCTAGCACATTCTCTTTTTTTGCACGGGATCTAAGTGTTTCACTGTTGGAGGTCCATGAACGGAGGTTCATACATGCGCTGGACATCAAACGTCGGGACTCTGTGAAGTAGGTTAGTAGATCTGACTCTTTCTCGAAGCTTGAAAGTATATTGTCTACGTATATATCTTTCTCGATGACCTTGGCTGCGGACACGTGCTTGTTTATTTCAAGATGTTTCAAAATGGTCGCACTAAGCATGAATGGCGAGCAGGTGGCACCAAATAACACAGACTTGAAACGGTAAGTTTGTAATGGGCTGTTGGGATTAGAAGTATCGCTTGTCCATAGAAATCTGGTAGCGTCTCGGTCTCCTTCATTTAATCCGACATGAAGGAAGGCTTTCTCAATGTCTGTTGTGATGGCGTAACCATGGAAACGGAATTTCACTAGTATGGTGGTAAGGTCATTCAACATGGGTGGGGTCGACTCTAAACAATCATTCAAGCATGGGAACTGGGTAGATGTGCGGCAGCTGCAATCATATACTATCCGAATGGGCGTGGTCGCTGAATCCTTTTTCACTGGGTGGTGGGGAATGTAGTGGAGTTGTCCTGTGGGTGGGGTATCGTTATCAATTCTCTCAATAAAACCACGTCGTTCCTGTTCAGCAATGATTTCGTCATATTTCTGGAGTAGATGGTCACGGCACCAATATCGCGATCGTGTGGGATAATAAAGGTACAAAGCGTTGTGTGTTCAGGTTCTTCCTTTTACTTCAGATTCAAATATAAACAATGACGTATATAAACAACAACAAAAATGGCGTGACGTCAGGGACGTAATACACTTAAGCGCTGCGCGGCAAATAACGTTACGTTACATTCACAACAAGTGTATCAATATTCCCTGTTTTAAAAGAGCACTCGGTACCTACTTTCACAAGAAATCGCCATAAACACCACATGGGGTAATGGATAATCCACTGATAAGAGAATAGCATGGCGTGCGTATTGATTATTCTAGCCACATTACACAGTCATATTAAATGCTTACAAGGATGTATCTGGTAACTTTCCAGTTGTCAAACTGTGAAGTTCATCGTCCAATCGGTTACGCGAATGCTTATGAGGGCGGGGTTAACTATCGACCATTATTTTTGATTGACGTCGGGCATGAAGTAAGAGTTTATCGCAGCTTGATTAGCAAGAAGTTGTACCATTTACGTAATATAAAACCGGTAATTAGTACAGTACAGTACATTAAAGACAGTTTCGGGCATCATCATCACACCTTTTTACTGTAAATAAGTGTTACCTATGACTAATAATTAATACAAGAAATTAATTGATAGTGGTAAACAATTAATTATTATAGCGAGTAAGTTGTGCAAATGACTCCAAGTTACAATTATGTGATAACAATTTAATTCCAGTACATGTATATTTCATCATGTCCATTTATGAACTGATTCACCTCGTTTTTCTGACATTTATTCGACAGGTAATGCGCTTTAACAAATTTTCGTTGAATTAATTACGCACACTTGTAAATGATTCGTCGATAATCGATAGTTAGAAGACTGATGATGGCAACCGGCCGTGATCCTCGTGGACAACGTTAATTTCATGCATAATTCCGTCAAAACATTTATTCGACTCGTAAAGTGTTTAAACAAATTATCGTTGAATTTATAACGCAACGGTTAATATCTGTTGAAATCTCAAATGGGAATAATTAAATTTGTAATCCCAAACCCATTGCCGTAAGTCGATGTTAACGCGTTTTTAATCCAAAACACACTTCCGAATGTAAATGTTACCGCAACGTTAGTTATTTTTGCTTCAAATTAGCAGTGCAAATTTATTTTGTGTCGAATCTTTTTCTCAATTGAAAAGAGCGCAAAAATTATGCAGCATGTACAACGTCGCGTCATTTGCATACAAAAGCGTGCGTGTATTGAGCGTTTTAACAAGCACACAACAGGTCAGGGGATTGACGCATATTCAGAGGCAATATTTCATCAAATCTATAAATAGTCACTTAAAAAATGGCAAGGTTTGTGTTAAAGAAATAATTGAGAGCTTTTATCGTAAATATTTACCAGAAAGTGATTGATAAAAACGGAATAAACGGGATTATCGGGTAATAAATAGAAACTTGAAAAGTAGTAAGTATACAGTAATAGTCGGGTTGAAACGGATGTATTGGGGAATTGTTCGAGTCGGGATTTTACTATCTGTGCGGGAAAGTTTTAAAACAATTAAACAATATAAAACAAGATGTGTTTGTGAAACACAATGTCCCCCTATATGATGTTTGACCTTGTAGGATGACCTTGACCTTGTGAAGGATGACCTTGACCTTGACCTTTCACCACTCAAAATGTGCAGCTCCATGAGATACACATGCATGCCAAATATCAAGTTGCTATCTTCAATATTGCAAAAGTATTAATAAAATAAGCGATTTGGGCCACATATATTTGACCTCTGACCTTGAAGGATGACCTTGACCTTGACCTTTCACCACTCAAAATGTGCAGCTCCATGAGATGCACATGCATGCCAAATATCAAGTTGCTATCTTCAATATTGCAAAAGTATTCATAAAATAAGCGATTTGGGCCACATATATTTGACCTCTGACCTTGAAGGATGACCTTGACCTTGACCTTTCACCACTCAAAATGTGCAGCTCCATGAGATACACATGCATGCCAAATATCAAGTTGCTATCTTCAATATTAAAAAAGTATTCATAAAATGAGTGATTTTGGCCACATATATTTGACCTCTGACCTTGAAGGATGACCTTGACCTTGACCTTTCACCACTCAAAATGTGCAGCTCCATGAGATACACATGCATGCCAAATATGAAGTTGCTATCTTCAATATAGCAAAAGTTATTGCAAAATGTTAAAGTTGGCGCAAACAGACCAACAGACAGACCAACAGACAGACAGACAGGGCAAAAACAATATGTCCCCCACTACTATAGTGGGGGACATAAAAATATATATTTTTAAATGACTGGGGGAATTTTTTGAAGAGTCATAGCTCTCAAATGACGTCTTTTGACGCTGTTTTTCTTTGAGTTATAACGCACCACAGAACGTGAATTGACACGTTAAATTATAAAAAAATCAACGTCGGGAGGGGACACCCCTCCCGAACCACCCCTAGCAGCCCCGGGCCGCCTGACAAAAATCCTGTGGAAAGCACTGAGCCAAATAAGGAAAACTGCCCTGCCTACTGGCGGCCATGTTTTTCAACAGACTGGAAGCACTTTTGAACTCAATCAAGATATCATTAAGACAAACATTTTAACAAAGTTGAATGAAGATTGAACATAAAATGTGACTTATACAGTGTTTACAAGGATTTTCTTTTTTTTGACCTAGTGACCTAATTTTTGACCCGGCACAACCCAGTTTCGAACTCGGCCAAGATTTTATTGGGGCAAAGCTTCTGACCAAGTTTCATGAAGATGGGACAACAAATGTAGCCTCTAAAGTGTTTACGAGAAAATGTTAACGGACGGACGACAGACAAAGACCGGTCAGAAAAGCTCACCTGAGCAATCAGGTGAGCTAAAAATCAAACAATGAAATCACACTTATGAATAGCTCTGTTGTATCCAATTGTTTAAAATCAATGCCCTGAAATTACACTCCCAAATATCAGCTAGTATCATACACATTTAAATCCAAACCCACCTGATGTGCCCCCAGGACAATGCCAACTCCCAGGTCATGGGCCCCCACTATCTCCACCAGGCGCGCATACTGGGTGTTTGTGAGACCCACACCGTCTGAAGTGTACATGCATGTATAAGCAAAAAAGCACTTGTAACTTGCCCAATAATATACATACCACTTCGTAGAAAACCATGAAATGCCATATTTTCACTTATTAACAAATCAAATGTATGCATGCTTTAACATCAAAATAAGTCTTTAAGGCTTTTTCATGGAACAAAAATGAATTTTTATTTATGGTTTCACTGATTTGAAGAACTTGTGAAAGAAAGTAAAAAAATTACTCTCCAAAAGCAAAAAAACCCAAATTTATTCAGGTCATTGACATCCAACATTTAACAATTTCAAAAGCCATTACATGCCAAACAATTAGCAAACCCAAAAATAAAGATTAAGTAAGTTTTTGCCATAAGGCCATTCTGTTTTTTCCTTCACTGCTATAAAATGGTATCACAAATGCAGTGAATAATTTTCAAGTTCAATTAGAGGCAAACACAATAATGCTTTATGAAAATCGATACATAACAGTCTAGCCTGTGTAGTCTGCACATACTTATCAGGGACATCTTTCTGCCTAGACTAAATTTCTGAATTTCTTTCAACAAAACATACCATAAAAGCAGAAAGAATCATCCCTGATTAGCCTGTGCAGAATGCAGAAACTAATCTGGAACGACACTTTACTCACAGCTTGCCTCGAATAATGCTCAAATTAATGCTAGACTTACGATGTTCATTGGGCACCTGCAGACCGAAAGGCTAGACTTACGATGTTCATTGGGCACCTGCAGACCGAAAGGCTAGACTTACGATGTTCATTGGGCACCTGCAGACCGAAAGGCTAGACTTACGATGTTCATTGGGCACCTGCAGACCGAAAGGCTAGACTTACGATGTTCATTGGGCACCTGCAGACCGAAAGGCTAGACTTACGATGTTCATTGGGCACCTGCAGACCGAAAGACTAGACTTACGATGTTCATTGGGCACCTGCAGACCGAAAGGCTAGACTTACGATGTTCATTGGGCACCTGCAGACCGAAAGGCTAGACTTACGATGTTCATTGGGCACCTGCAGACCGAAAGGCTAGACTTACGATGTTCATTGGGCACCTGCAGACCGAAAGCTCCAAGAGCCTTGAGACCTTCCATTGTCTTGGGTTCAACCGTCTCAAGTGCATCATTCTTGTCACTGTTGTTTGTTGTCTAGGAAAAACATACAACATAAACAATATCAATTTGTCTGCAGGTCCATTTTGTGTATCTGAGCCAGTATGTCTTCAAAGACTGCATAAAAACATTGTCGGAATCGACAATTGTTCAAATATGAAATTCTTCTTGATAAAGTCCACAAGGGCTTATCAGAGATGACACTTTTGCTTTAATGGACCTTGTGATTCTAAGCAAGTCTCCTCTTAACGAAGTCAAGTATACATGGAAAGTGTCTTCCCAAATAAGTATGTGCGGGTTGCACTCACTTATCAGGGTTATATTTTATACGCATATGCATTAAGCCAAGACTCAGATGAGTCACCCGCTGCTTATTGAAATAGGGGCTATTATGTCACAAAGCACACATTGAATATTAAAAGTGACTCTGGTCGAAAATTAAGTATGAATGAAGTTTCTATAAAAGTTTCATATTGATAGTATTTATGTCTGCAAGTTATGATACAGACAAGCAAAACTAGATGACCCCACCAACTACCTTTATGTTGCCTAGTCAGGGACTACTTAAATTAAGCAACGCCAGCAAAAAATAACATTGTTTTAACTGGGGAACATTAAATATAAGTCTTTCAAGGTCATGAATTGTCATAAGAATGAATTGATGTAAAAATGAAAACAGAATGAACTTGTCATTGTATTTGTGTATAAAGCAATCTTATTAAAGGGGCCATTTAACGTTTTGGTAAATTGACAAAATTAAAAAAAGTTGTTTCAGATTCGCAAATTTTTGTTTTTTGTTATGATATTTTTGAGGAAACAGTAATACTGACCATTTAACATGCTCTAAAATATCTCTTATAAGCATCTTTTGACGATCTGAAAACCTGAAAATTATAAAGCGTCGTGCGACGTGAAACGATTGAATAATTTGGAAAGTTCTGTTGTTCAGTGATATTTTTACAAATGTTCTCATCTGAGTCCTGGGACTTGATAACTTGCAAATCTATGAGTCCTGGAATTGAAAGAAGAAGTCCAAATATTAAACAATATTATTTTTTGAGAAATTTCAATGCATTTTTGGGACTCCCATAATTCAAAACTTTGCATCCCCAGACGTTTTTGTGAGTCCAGGACGCAGGACTCGCAGGTAAAAAAATCACTGGTTGTTGTAGTTATATTTTGGGAAACTACAAGGATTGCTTATATAGGTAAACAAGAAATGTGTTTGTTGGAAACACTATGTCCCCTTCTGCGCCGCTTTGTATTTTATTTTTTGACCTTTGACCTTGAAGGATGACCTTGACCTTTCACCACTCAAAATGTGCAGCTCCATGAGATACACATGCATGCCAAATATGAAGTTGCTATCTTCAATATTGCAAAAGTTATGGCAAAATGTTAAAGTTGGAGCAAACAAACCAACAGACAGACCAACAGACAGGGCAAAAACAATATGTCCCCCACTATAGTGGTGGGGGACATAAAAATACATCCGCTCTAAGCATGAGCATGGATGGTCAAGTGGTCTGGGTGGGGGACTTTTTACTCCACGACTCCAGGGGTCAGTGGTTCGAGCCCTGTTGAGGTTTACTTTTTTTTTCTTTTTTTAATTGTATTCTTGTTTTTTTACTGGAAATTTTTAGGTCAATTGTTTAGATTTATCAATATAAAGCATTTAATGACATGCTTCAATACATGCCAAAATCTGTTAAACGGCCCCTTTGATGACGTATTTAATGAATTTGAATAGTAAAATATGCTTCACTATCACTAAATGTCATTTAGCTACGGAAAATGTTAATTCTACAACTGTTACCTCAAAGAATTTTGCTGTCTGGTCCACAAACATCTGAAGGGTTTCTTTTTGGTCTGCGTGCATAACTGAAAAAGAAATTGAACATAACATACTGTCGATGTTCATGTTTGTTCACATATATATTTCTAGAATTATAAATAATAAAACAAATTTCTGTCAAGTCAACATTTTCAGAATATTGAAGAGCTAGATGTGCATCAGTCAGAGGTGTGGCTTGACATGCAGCTGTGTCACAGCCTTATTGCATTGCAGCAATATCAGTCCTATGCAAGTACATATAGCTCTTACAAGCTTGAAGTCAGATATGCTTACATAAAAGTTATATAAAACTTGTCAGGGTTTTTCTAAAGCATGTGGAAATCAAGTATTTGGGGATACCTTTTACGTGATGTAACTGATAGGAGAATGAAAATTCTAGCATTAAAATTCATTTTGAGGCATAAATCCCTAAATTAAAGTGAATTTTCTGGGATGATGAAACAATATGAGGCAAAAGCAAAAGAATCAAATAAAAACTCTTCTTGTAATGGGCAAGTACCGACCATGATGTACCTATGTCTGTCTCTCCACTGACACAAACTTGTATCATTCCCCATCCTATATGCACTATCAATTTCTATACATAAGCCATGCTCAGGGAAATCCAGGACTAATACATGTGCATAAAGAATTGTCCCTGATCAGCCTGTGCAGTCCAAATCTGAGACGACACCTTCCGCCCACTTAGACTGGAGTCACATTTAGAAAAAACTTTCATTTTTTAAATCCATAAAAGAGGAAAATGTTATTCCTGATTAGCCTGACAGCACAGGCTAATCTGGTACAACACCTTGTACACATGTATTAGTCTTGATTTTCCCAGAGCAGAGTACAACTCGTTTTATAGATTTATAGAAAACATTGAATGGGTAGGACTTTGTGACTACTGCATCTACTTGTGTATTATTTCTCACAACATTACAACTGCTCAATTACATAGAGTCATCTTGTTATTTAGACTATTTAGTTCAAATAACAATGAAAAAAGCACCACAAAAATTAAAATTAGTTTTGCTTCATTATTTAGTCATTTGTATCTTACAAAAAAGTGAACTCACCATCTGGAAAGGGGAAAACTTGCTCGACTCTGTTCTGCCCGCGGAACAGATTGAGGCCAAAAGACTGAAAAATAAGGTCACTTTATGAAAACAAACCATCAAAAATTAATGCTTACGTCATAAAAGCTCATCATTTCAATATGGCACCTGTAATCGCATTGCAATTAAAATACCAAACAATTCGGGGCTTTTTTTTCCTTCTGTTTGAATGGCCGTTTTTTACAATTTTGGGAAATTCCAAATCAAATTTTCACAATTTCTAGAAGTTCCCAACTCAAATTTTCCCAATTTCAAGAAGTTCGCTTTTTCAAATTTTCATAATTTAGAAAGTTCACGAGTCATTTTTTTCATAATTTTGAACAATTCGCGACTCATTTTTTCACAAAATGGGGGGGCCAAGGCCACTTCACAAAAACAGGTAAAGCCCTGCAATTGTTTAAAAATTGATAACATTTGATCACTTTATCTCTATGAAAAACTTTCTATGCATTGTTTGTTTGATATATAATAGAACTATGGTACATCAATTTGTTAAATTAACTGAAAAAAATGTATCCCAGTTTGTACACAAAAATGTAAACCTTCACTTACATGATAAGGCCAAAAAAAGAAAATGCCATTTGTTACCACTAACATACTAGGAAGATGGTCATGTAGGCAGATTTGCTTAACTTTCTTAACTGTTTAACTATACCCTACTTTCAAAAGAATATGTTATGACAGGCAAAGATCTTCTCTATCTATTTGAATGTCATTTTTCGTTGTTGTATACATGTGTACTTGAAGTTAATGTTGCATTTGTTACAAAAATTCTCGCAAACATAATAGTTGATACAGTTAAATTATTGAATTTAGCTAAAATGATTAAAAACTCACCCTGGAATACAATACACATTTATGTGAAAACATAAAACTTGTTAATGCCTAATTTATCCTTTACCTTTGAATCCTCTTGTACATTCCTGGACTGAATCACGCCAAGAACATCAGGCCTGAAAATGGAATACAAACACATCAGCTGAGCTTATTTGAATTACTTTTTCACTAGAATATATTTCAGCCAATGCCCACATCCAGAGTATGAATCATCATGAGGGCCTAAAGGGCTCACCTGAGACCCAAGCAGCCAAGCCCCAAGAAACTGAACAGTTCCGAGCAGGTAGTATTCAAATGCTTTCACAATAGACTAATATGAGGAAACCTGGCTCAACACCTGGCAGCAATTTTTTAATCACAATCACTTTTAAACTCTCACCAGCTTACCAGTATACATTTATTTTAATATTATGAGCAAGGTGAGTGGGTAACAAAATTATGGTTTCTTATAGCAATTAAAGGAATATTGCCCTGTGTCATGGCAACAAATGTTCAGAGAGTTTTGTTAGAAAGCCACACAGTGGGTGGCCAAGTTTCAATGATTACTCTAGACTTGTTGTTATAAATAGAAATTGCATCATAACGATAGTTGTATTTGACTAAGAAAAAAAATAAAATAGAATTTAGAATCTATTAAGAGACTTATCTTATTAAATAACAAGGGCTGTTTGTAAAACATGCATGCCCCCCATATGGGCTGTCCGTTGTAGTGGCAGCCATTGTGTGAATACGTTTTTTGTCACTGTGACCTTGACCTTTGACCTAGTGATCTGAAAATCAATAGGGGTCATCTGCGAGTCACGATCAATGTACGTATGAAGTGTCATGATCCTAGGCAAAAGCGCTCTTGAGTTATCATCCGAAAATCATTTTATTATTTCGGGTCACCGTGACCTTGACCTTTGACCTTGTAACCTGAAAATCAATAGGGGTCATCTGCGAGTCATGATCAATCTACCTATGAAGTTTCATGATCCTAGGCGTATGCGTTCTTGAGTTATCATCCAAAAACAATTTTACTATTTCAGGTCAACGTGACCTTGACCTTTGACCTAGTGACCTCAAAATCAATAAGGGTCATCTGCGAGTCATGATCAATCTACCCATGAAGTTTCATGATCCTAGGCGTATGCGTTCTTGAGTTATCATCCGGAAACCATTTTACTTTTTAGGGTCACCGTGACCTTGACCTTTGACCTAGTGACCTCAAAATCAATAGGGGTCATCTGCGAGTCATGATCAATCTACCCATGAAGTTTCATGATCCTAGGCGTATGCGTTCTTGAGTTATCATTAAGAAACCATTTTACTATTTCGGGTCACCGTGACCTTGACCTTTGACCTAGTGACCTGAAAATCAATAGGGGTCATCTGCGAGTCATGATCAATCTACCTGTGAAGTTTCATGATCCTAGGTATATGTGTTCTTGAGTTATCATCTGAAAACCATTTTACTATTTCGGGTCACCGTGACCTTGACCTTTGACCTAGTGACCTGAAAATCAATACGAGTTATGATCAATGTACCTATGAAGTTTCATGATTGTAGGCCTAAGCGTTCTTGAGTTATCATCCGGAAACCATTTTACTATTTTGGGTCATCGTGACCTTGACCTTTGACCTAGTGACCTGAAAATCAATAGGGGTCATCTGCGAGTCATGGTCAATCTACCCATGAAGTTTCATGATCCTAGGCCTAAGCGTTCTTGAGTTATCATCCGGAAACCATTTTACTATTTTGGGTCATCGTGACCTTGACCGTTGACCTAGTGACCTGAAAATCAATAGGGGCATCTGCGAGTCATGATCAATGTACCTATGAAGTTTCATGATCCTAGGCCCAAGCGTTTTTGAGTTATTATCTGACAACCACCTGGTGGACGGACCGACAAATCGACCGACATGAGCAAAGCAATATACCCCCTCTTCTTCGAAGGGGGGCATAATAAGTTATATTGTACATGCAAATAGTGCATAAAAATATAATAACGGTACATTATTTCACTTAATAATGTCGTTATAAATTCACATTGTCAAAGAATTTTTGTAACTATAAGTAAATTGTCTACTTTTACTTCCTACAGTCAATTGCTGACTATTACAGGAAGGCCTGTCGAGTCCGTTTCCTGGGAAGAACCAGTACTTGGTGTCTATGAAGGAGATAATTAGAACGCTCCCCGAGTAGAGAGCAAACCCACGAACTCCCGCTCGCTAGGTGGACACCTCATCCACTACACCACCGCAACCTCTGTCTTTTGACAAATCATGGATGATGATTAGTCATTTTGTTTCCAACCCAATCCATCAACGGAAAGTCAGTGAGAATCATATTTCAACAATGTTATTTGTTTTTTAAAACACGGAATCAGCCTGTTGATTTGAGACAAATATTTTAACAAGCTGTCAAAATGCGCGCTTTTAAATATGAGAATATACTCAACATATTTTCCTGACAGTACGGGTCACATAACAAATTGAAAATATGGGGTGTGTACGCTGTAAAAGAAAGTTATCTATCCCATCCGCATTTAGCAGCCGACATTTTCCAGAATTTTATTATAGCTGGAGCTCATTTGTACATAGAAATCCGACAGAACTGGTGTCTATATTAACTTACAACACTAACTTACCACTAAGGGTCAAAATATACTAATTCAAATTGAATACGGTAATGAGGAAAACGGTACAACTAAAACCACCAAGAATATATTGCAATTTGTTTTTCCATTTTCATTATTGTTTTCTGAGCTATAGATTTTTAATTTCAATTCGTTTTCTATCAAATACAAATCGTTAAAAGATATAACAACCCTTATCTGTTGCCCTGAGTAGGTTTATCAAATGTTTAATGAGCCATTTTTTTGTGAAAAACATGTAATATTAAAGGAACAACATGAGCAAGAGTTTCATTTTTCCATTGATAATCTTTTTATAGAACCAGCACAATAGTCATGTGCATAGTCACAAACCATAACAACCAATCATTAGGGCAAATATTAGAAACATACCGTAAAAAGTTGTGTATAAGGCGCACTTTTTTACCCCAAAATTTCATTTTAAAAACTTGATGCGCGTTATGCACAACTACAGCCATGCCAAGACATTTTTTCCCTGTCAGTTACCCAGTTGCGGTAATTCGTATCATTCGGTTTCCCGGTGTTTAAACTGTAACTATGTTAATAATAGTGTTATATTTACGATCTGAATAAGATGGACAAACATTATAAAGTTACGTAAATATTTTCTATCTTTTTCATGTACGTACAGAGCATTGAAATCAAATTAATTTGAAGAAGAGAATGAAAAACAAGGAAGCCATTTTTATTTAAATGTTATTGTTTTCCCACAATATTATACCCTACTGTACTTAAGGGTTACACAATTTATTGGGAGGCACTTGCCAATTTACAATAGTATGTCGGCAAGGTCTTTCCCGATGTATTTATGATTATTTTTCTTGCTTTTCAAATGTGTTAATAAAATTGATGTTGTGTTTGTTTACACGTTTTCATACGTCTTGTCAAGATTAAGGATGTGATTATCGAGCAATTTGCGTCACCTGTCAAGTTTTGTGTAGCTGGGCTATTATCAAAACATGCGAACCCGAAAAAGGCTTCACACCTCCATTGTTTGTTTATCGCCGGTAATGTCATAATGGTGTTGAGAAGTTTGAGTCGTTAAAGTTTCCTGTCAGTTATAGACACTCGAAAAGAACACATGATATCAGCAATGTAAATAAACGCGCGGTTGTGAATAAGTCATGCATGAATAACCATGTGACAATACCAATCGATAATGTCAGTTTCTTAGTTATAAATAATCCATCCGTTATGTGTACTCCTCCACGATAAAATCGTGGACAGTTACTTCGGAGACATATGATGAAAACCTTCATGGTATCCTCGTGAAAAGTGTGCATTTCATGCATAATTCATTTAAATCCAAACATTTATTTTTAGTCATATGATTTAAAAAAAAACACAAACTAGTTGTATCATTATTGTCTTTAAAATAATTAATAATTGAAGCAATAAAAGAACACGTAAGATCGGAAATGTAAATATAACGATTTTCAGTTTGCCTGCGGTACAGAATTTTTCCCCCAATTTTTTTGCTTCAAAAACTTTTTTCCCCATTTTTTAGCTTAAAAAAGTAGATAAGCGTTATACATAAATGCGCGTTATACACAACGTTTTACGGTAGTTCATCAATACAGCTTACAACAGCCTTGAACAGGGGGCTAAGTCTAGCTAGTATTTTGTCAAAACATGACCGATTTAAATTGAGTTGTTGTTGTTATATCTAAGAATACACATTTAATAATAGCTTGACATATAAAACTGTGTGTGTTTTAATCTTTTCACTTCAAATAGTTAGATGTATTTATTAAGAGGGCTGATACTACATGCTAAGGATTATCACATTTTCAAACAAGAATTGTCCATTTTTGGACAGGATAAGGGATAAAAAAGCTACTTTCATCCATAGGTGGTATGACAAAAATGGCTATTAAATCAACCGAAAACAAACTGTTTACCTTTTATGTTGGATTTAGTTTTTAAGTTATATAACAATGAAAATAGCCATAGGACTCATACAAATTACAATTGTAGTTTGTACTAAATTGAACACATTGCAATTGCTAGTCTTTGAACCTGTGCGTATGAAGATTTAAACATCATTGTGATCCACTTAATAAATCATATGCTTTAACGTGTTTTCAGTTCGTGTAGATTGAAAAATGCTGTATTATCAAACGTAGGTTACGAAACATAACGACGGCGTAATAAGGGTTAGTAATGGTAACGAATAATATTCGACACAGTTTTACAATATAACAAATGGAAACTTAGAAAAATACCTTCTTAACACTGATCTTGAAAGTAACTGCTGGCTACCCACAACAGACGAAGCCCTTGCTACCGATCTGAACATTCTTATTCTTTAAAACTTGTATTATAAAGATAAGTCGTGTGCTCCGATCGTTGCTCTCCTACCTGTCAAAGAACAATTGCGCAACGTCACTTCCTGGTAAAGGGGTTGTTTCAAAGCTATTAAAAAAGGTATATATTATATAAAGCAACGGTTCGTTGACGGACGGGTTCAATGCCCGTTCGGTTGGTGGTTGTCCAACTTGTTGACGCTCTCAAATATTAAGCTACTTTTTATATTGGTAATATTTGAAATTTAGCCCATATAAAAAGTATCTCTACATTCTGTGCGCGTCTTATAAATAAGATGGAGGTTTCGTCACAATGCAGTTTCGTCACACTGATATTATGAAGGAGGGCAGTGGAGGTTTCGTCACAC
Organism: Dreissena polymorpha; assembly: GCF_020536995.1. Classification (NCBI taxonomy): domain Eukaryota; kingdom Metazoa; phylum Mollusca; class Bivalvia; order Myida; family Dreissenidae; genus Dreissena; species Dreissena polymorpha. The sequence continues at coordinate 23,705,887 of NC_068360.1, read as the reverse complement.
TGATATATTGTATAGATTAAAATGATATTGCAATTGAATATGATGTTGTAAATAAATATATTGGGATATATGCGTCTTTATGTTATTTTTTAGCGTTATTGAGTTGAGTTTTGTAACAAATGATGGTTTTAATTGTATATATTATTTAAATGATTTATGTTTGACTTAGGTTAAACAGCGTACTGTTTGTTATAATGAAGCGTATTTATTTTAGTAGTTGTAGTACCAGCTAAAACTGTAAAATTTTGTCAGTGTTATTTTATAGTTAAATAGAAATATATTCACATGTAACAGGCAATAATTAATGTCCTATGATTTTAATAAATATGCTTTAAAAGTAACTTTTTTTTCTTTACTGTTTATTTTATGCGAAAAATGTAACACTTTGCATATTATCCTTTTTTCTATCATAATATCAACTTTTTCTGTGCGCGTAATATTTGAATAAAACACATATTTGTGGAGCACATGAAAACACGTCCACACCCTATCGACTACCAATCTACGATTATAAGATATTTCAATTATTGATTACTTGATAGTGCAAACATATTTATAAGTGCATTGCAAACAATCAATTAGCGACACACGCAAATATTTATTTTTGGTGTAATATTGCTTGCAAATAAATGTGTGTTGTGTAAAGGTAAGTGTATTATTATACCGTTTATTGAGTAGATTTGTATTTGATTGTATCTTAATGTTTTATATGCACATTTTTTGTGTGTGTAATATTGCTTGCAAATAAATGTATGTGTTGTGTAAAGGTAAGTATATTATTATACCGTTTATTTAGGAGATTTTTATGTTAATGTATTGTGTAATATTGTGTTGTATTTGAATAAATGGTTTTTGTGAATCATAATCAACATTGTATTATGTCATTTAATTGCATGTGTATACTAACTAAACACTTAAATTTATCGAATTTAACAGAAAAGAAAAAAAACAGAAGAAAGGTGTCAATCAAAGGTGCTAAAGTCTCACGGTATTGTTCACACCTATATATTACCATTGTGACGAACCCTCTACCCGTTTTCTACAGTAAATTCAGTGTGACGAAACTGCAGTGTGACGAAACCTCCGTAAACCAATAAGACTAGGTTGGTGGGTACAATACAAAATAGCAAACACCCAATCTCCACGCATAGTTGCATGCTCTGACATACAATCTCTGCCATCACAAGAAAATCCTACCAGATTTGGTAGATATAGATCTATATAATTTTTATTTTGGAATAACATTATGAAAATTTGAATAATTTTCTTATATATTTTGAAAATAGTGTATTAGTTTAGGTTCATAATAAAAAAAGTTCGTAATTTAACAGAAAAGTAAAAATAACAAATGTAGACATTCTTTACCACGTGGCTAGACTATCATCAAGCGGTGTTTGATCCAGCTTTGCTTGTTCGTGTCAAATCTCTGCGCTAAGGTTGTCAAACTGTACGCAGCTGTTATCTCCACCCGGCTACTGGCGATAACCACCGCCATCACAAGAAAATCCTTCTTTCTTGTTTAAGTATTATATTATAAAAATACGTAGAATCAGTTTCTTATTTTGAAATTAGATGATAAGTTTAAGTTCATAAACAAAATACCTAAATTTAAAAAGTAAAGATAACAACGGGAAATTTGGATAGTATAAGACGCTATTATTGTACCCCGTGCACCGTGGCTCGGCTATCATCACATGCATGGTTGCTTATAACGGCAGGGATTTGATATCGAGCTATGCGCGGAGGTTGTTCGGATTTTCCTTCGGGTAATCAAGCTTCTTCCATAACACAAAACCACGCCAAAATTAAAAATAGTTCAACAACAGATAAATAGTTGGCAATAGCAACTATAATTCAAAATTCGTCCCAACTTTCGTGCGTCTAGTAAATTAATTACCGATATGTACGAGTTCCGGGACACACATAATGCAACCTCATCCTTGGAGAGACTTCATGAACTTGGACATACTCACACTGACTGGTATTTATGTAAGTTATGAAATCGTCGATATAGTGCCAAATTAAATTAATCTACACTAATGATCTATGCAAAACACATTGTTTCTAATCGGATTGGTTTACAATGCGTATGTACTTAAAATTGTGCTCAAATAGTTTCTTGGCGAAAATAAGAAACTTTCATTTATGTTGTTTCTAAATAGTGGTAAGTAAACATTTACAAAATCTGACTTAGACCACATTTATTAAACCTAACATTAAACCTTATTATACACATTCAAAAATTAAATCATCTTTCTAGAGCAAACATGACCTACCTGTACTTCTATTCAAAACCATAAAAACACAAATGATCGTGATGACAACAATGGATAGGTAAGATAATGCTAAAGCGGAATATCTGCGGATTCCCCGAAATATAGACAAATATTAAAGCATTATTTTTCTTACTTTATCTTTAGTTCACATAAATAATTAATAGTGTTGTTGTTTTAATATACAATGTATTTTTGTTGTTTTTGTGCCAGTGGATTTCGAACTCACGTAAACAAAAATACACACTTAAATTAGAAATATAAAAAACTGCAGGACCATTATTGATATTGCGACTGCCGGTATTTATATCAGAACGTCACTCACATTCCATTCATAACGATATAATTACTACAATTGACTTAAATCCTACTGATTCCGCGCCCGCGAAACATATGTCAGAAACAATATTATAATAAAGCATAAAATGTACATGACTCAGTGTTTAGCAAGTGAGACATGCGTGTTACAAAATCATTAAATACTAACTTAGTTAATTATAATATTGCTTTTTTAAGTTAAATATCCAATTAACAGCCGATTATGAGGCACAGCTGCGTTCTACACATTTGGCAAAGCTAGTAAAACATGCGGCGACACAAAATGCTAGTGCAATCCCTGCAATATGAAACACAACTCCTGTATATGTGCATCTATAAGTCTTAACGATTGGTTGGCTCCTAGGACGGCAGCTTTAAAAAGCCCATTAAAGTATTTGCGAAGAAAGTGTACCGTTTGTTTACACAAATATTGTGCATGCATTTATAGCGAATGAATACATTTAGAGGTTTAATGAAAGACCGAGCAAAAGAACGAGTAAATTAATGAATAAGTGGCCGAGATAGTAAGTGAACAATGAAACAGATTGAAAAAAACATGTTTTGCTTGATTCATTGTGCGCCTCGTCCTCCCATCTGATTTGTTCTCCCAACAACCTGCCCCAAAGATATTAATTTATGGATACAGTCCTATCAAGTCGTATCCTCCGGTAACGTTCGTTAAAATATGATAATTGATTTAATTCTTTGTAATTTGAAATTGTGGCAAAGTTTGGCCGGATTATGTGCTTGCGTAAAGAGTTTGGTATTGATATAAGAAGAAGTACACGTCTGTCATGCAGTGTGCTATGTTTTGAAAAGTTATATATATATGACTGTCCCGTATTTTCTGTATGTATTTTATTCATTTTTTTTCGTGTTTCTTTATAAATTACTAAAGACTACCCGAAATATAATAATTTTTAGTAAAGATTTTACATGATTTTTCTTTCAGAAATTTAATTCCTTTAAATAATTCTCGTGATATAGCATGTCTATCTGTAGAATTGACCCTCTTAATGAATACATACACATTTTGGAAATGAACAAATACAAAAACACGCATGTGTTATATGTCAATATATAGTTAATTGTGTATTCTTAGATATAAGAATGAAAACTGCATTTAAATCGGCAATGTTTTGACAAAATACTGGCTAGACTTCGCTCCATGTAGTAATCTGTTTCATGTACAATTGTCTCATGGTATCGGCTCCTCTGATTGGTTGCTAAGATTTGTTATTTTAATGGAAAAACGAAACTCTTGCTCATGTTGTTCTTAAAATATTTTTAACATTTTATTAAAAAAATAAGCGGCATATAAAATATGTGATCAAGCTACCATTAATCCATAAAAAAACTAACATAATTGTGTGTTACGTAAAGCGTCACCCTGGAATAAACATAACCTACTTTCCAACGCACATCGGCAATCATGAGAATGATAACCGAAATAGTCATGGATAACCATAAAATAAATTGCAACTTCTAAAAATTGAAAAACAAGAGATATGTTTGTCAGAAACACGATGCCCCCTATTGCGCCGCTTTGAAATAAAATTTCAATATATCATTTGGCAGGTTTAGAAATGATCTCCCTTTTAAAGCTTATTACTTCCCTTGGATTGTATATTTTTTTACTGTTGACCTTGAAGGATGACCTTGACCTTTCACCACTCAAAATGTGCAGCTTCATGAGATACACATGCATGCCAAATATCAAGTTGCTATCTTCAATATTCAAAAAGTTATGACCAAACTTTAACCAAGGTTAAAGTTTTGGGACACACACAATGAATGACAAACAGACAGGCCAAAACAATATGCCCCCGATCTTTTGATCCGGGGGCATAAAAAATATTAACTTTCCAGCCCTTCTTGAAGGTTTTCGTTAAAGGCACGATGCTTTGAGGAGGACCGACACTATAAGAGTAAGCGATAGTCGTTTGATCACTGCCTTTGTTTCAAGCTCCCTTACAAAATATATTGGAAAACAAAATATTTGTAAAGATAATATTTCTTTGAAAACAACATATGTAAAACTTATAAATATTCATAGAAAATAACGAACCCAGTTTTCATTTCCATCAAGTCTTTTCAGCTTGAATTCCCATGTTCAAACTAAAATATTGAAGGATTGAGTGTAACCTACTTTTATAGAACTTTGAGACGTTCCCGTTTTCAAGATGGCCGGTAATGGCCCTATGGAAAAGTTGCAACTTTTGGAAAACATAGAAAAGGACATAGCATCTGCTATCGCTAGTGCTGGTATGCCATTTGATAAACACTCCAATTATTATTTGCATGCACTGTTTGTTATGGTCCGGTGTAATTTTATGTTAATTGATGCCGATTGTTTGAAACAAAGAGTTATCCTTAATTTCGGAAGTGACATTTCGGATCATCTTATGACCACTGTGTCCCATGCATGCCAGACGTCTCGATCTCGATATAAGACAATTTCTCCCGACTTCCTTAAAAAAAATACGTATGTTCTATAAGTTCAAATAAAATTCGCCATGTGCATTCTGTCTTGATAGAACTTTCCTCGATGGACGGACTCTTCGTCACAAGTGTCTCTTGGTATACATTGGTCTCTTGGTATATATTCCACACAGGTAATTTTCCCTCATGTATTTTCTTAGACCAAGTTGTGGATGTCGGATCGATGAGTCTATGACATTAGCCCTCTCGGACATTTGCTTCTAGGACAATAGACCCTAGGACATTAGCCCCCTAGGACATTTGCCCCTAAGGACAAAAGCAACTTAGGACATTAGCTCCTATCTTTTTTTTAATTCATTTTTAAGGCATTTAATTTATCTTTTTTTAAATTAAATGCAATTAAAAGGTAGAAAATGATATAAATATCAAGATGACATTATAAGATGTTTAGTAACAAACAGAGCACTTAGTATATGAATATAAAACCATGTTTTACTTTTAATATGCAATTTTCATTGTATCTTGTAGTTAAAGAAGAAACAAACATATGAACATCTTTCAAAGTAAAAAATACTTCATAGTTAATTAATAAACCAACAATAGTAATAATAAAATAGTAAAGAAATTGTTAAAAACACAAAAAATTACGTGTGTGGTACAAGCTATATATTGAAAAAATATATGTTTTAGAATGAGATGTAAACAGTCGTTAAACTGCTGGACTACTGACATCCTCAGTCGAGAGCCACCGATCACTGAATGTTTCGACCCATTAATCTCGATACATTCTCCTGGTGGTGGGTCCGCAGGGGTTGATCAATCCCCTACGTGTCAGTAGACGGCTGCCAGCTCCTCTCTTCTCTCCTCAGCCAAAGCCATCTCGATGCTCTCTCCGCTGCATCCCCAAGTCTGTTGACCGCTCGCTTTCTGTCTCTTCCTGTCAGGCCAAGTGCAGTGAAAAGTCTCCAGAGAGACTTTGACGGAAAGCCTCGGACGCCGACCTCCACTGGGAATAGCCACGTGTGTCACCCCTTCTCCTTGCATTCCCTCTGCAGATCAGCATATTTTGCTGTTTTCCTCTCCATCGCCTCATCACAGCGCGACTCCCAAGGAACTGTGAGTTCAACCATCACCAGACACTTGTCCTTTGCCGACCAGATCACCATGTCGGGGCGTTGTGTTGTCTGGACTACACTTGGGAAAACCAGCCTGCGTTTCAGGTCAACAACCATCTCCCATGACTGCGCACGATCTAGGATCGATGCTGCTTGCGCCTGCTGCTTCTTGATGGTTTCCCCTTCCTTTACAAACTGATCTTCCTGGTCTCTTTCACAGTCCTCTTCTTTCGCCTCTCCCTTTCCACTATGTCTGCCAGTTCTTGGAGGACCTTGTCGTGTCTCCACCTGTATCTTCCTTGTGTAAGGGCTGTCTGGCAAGATGATAGTGTATGTGCTAGCGTGCCTATCTTTCCGCAAAGTTGGCAGGTTGGGTCGTCACGTTTTCCCCATCTGTGCAGGTTTGCTGGTGAAGGTAGCAGGTCGTTTACTGACCTGAGCAGTAAACAGATGCGCAGAGGTTCGCTACGCCAGATATCCGCCCATGTCATCTTCTTTCCTGTAGTCTGCCACTTTGTCCAAGCACCCTGGCACCCCATTGCCACTGCCCTTATGCCTCGATCTTCTTCTTCGGCCAGACGTACCTCTGCCTGGACCATCTTCATCCTTGTCCTACTGTCCGCCTTCTTCCAACTCCTCGTCTCCGCAGAGCCCAGACCTTGTGTTCCCACTGCCGTTGTTCCCACAATGTCTTTAAGTCGCAGGCGGCTCTCGGCTTGCGCTACAGCCTGGCTAGCGGACCACTTTCTTCCCGTCCTGGTCTCAACACCTGCTCTTCGGACCATGTCATCCCTTGAATCCTTCAGCGTCATGACAAGTCTGGCCTTTGCCACCTTGTACTCCTCCACCAACGAACTCAATGGGAGCTGTAGTTGATTTGATCGTCCATAGAGTCCAATGTTGCTGAAGCTGGGTGGTAAGCCAAGCCACTTTCGCAAATGCCTACTAATTGTTCTCTCCAGTCCTTCCACCACTGTTGTTGCCACCTCATAAAGCATCAGTGACCACATCAGTCGTGGGAGAAGTCCATTCTGGAATAACCAGGCCTTGAATTTGCCAGGCAGTCCGCTTTTGTCAATCTGCTTCAGCCCTTCAGTGAGCTGGTTCTTGATGCGCTTGATGTTGTTCCCATCTTGGAGTGTAGCATCATACCACTTCCCAAGGCATTTAATGGGGCTGTCCATTATCGATGGTATGTCCTCACCTTGCACTGTCAGATTGAATTTCTTGGTTGGTTGGCCTTTCCTGATAACAAGTGCTCTGGACTTTCTGGGTTTGAACCTCATTCTGGACCAAGTTGCTGCCTCTTCTAGGGCCGAAAGCATCCACCTTGCTTGAATGTGGGTCTTTGCTGTCAGAGTGAGGTCATCCATGAATCCCTTAACTGGAGGTAGGTAGATTCCTGTTGCTGCTTTTGGACCACGTGTCTCTCTCTTCGCCGCATTGATGATGAGGTTCATACCCATCACAAACAGGACCACAGAGATTGTGCATCCTGTGACAATGCCTTTCTCCAAGCTTTGCCATGCTGTTGTCTTGTCTCCCACAGCAAAGCGTAGCTTAATGCCTCTGTAGTAGTCTTTTACCAGGTTACAAACGTGTTCTGGTACATGATACTGCTCAAGTGCCTTCTCAATCAACTTGTGGGGTATTGATCCATAAGCGTTGTCAAGGTCTAGCCACACTACAGTCAGGTCATCATGGTTCACTCATGCCTCCCGGATCACTTGGCTGAGAACACTGGTATGCTCGACGCAGCCTGAAAATCCAGGAACTCCACCCTTCTGAATTGACGTATCAACGTAGTTGTTGTCAGTAAGGAATGTTGTCAGTCGCTTGGCTAGGACTGCAAAGAATATCTTCCCCTCTACGTTGAGCAGAGAAATGGTCCGGAACTGACCAATATCCTTCGAGTCCTTCTCCTTTGGGGCGAATATTCCCTCCGCTCTCTTCCAGCAATCGGGGATTTTGCCCTTTCTCCAAATAACTCTTAGTAGGGTCCATAGTTTCCGAAGAATGCCAGGGCACATCTTATAGACACGATAAGGAATGCCATTCGGGCCTGGGGCTGAGCCTGTCCTCGCTTTCTTCACTACGTGCTGTACCTCAGACAATGATGGCTCCTTTGTGTCCAAAGGAGTTTCTGGTGGGACTTTAACATATTAATAATTGTATGTATTTACATATGAAATTAAACAAATGGAATAAAAGTACTTACTTAAAATAAAATTATGAACGTTTTAAAACGCTTGACGGCTAATTTCCGAGCGTTCACTTTTTTATAGGGGATAATGTTCTAGGGGCTTATGTCCTAGGGGCTAATGTCCGTACCCCCGGATCGATGTTGGTCGCTGGCTGGCTGCTTTATCATGAATCTGCCTGTGGCTTTGATATACTTGGACAGTTCAGATGTAATAGTCTCTCTCCAGCCTGGTATATAGGGGTGCTCTTCTGTGTTGAGTAGTGTATTGATATTCAGGGTCTTGTGTTGTGATTTCAAGAGCTTGTGCCAGTGTTTTTTGTGGATGCAGCATTCCAGGAGGAAATGCACTGTAGTCTCCAGGGTGTAACATGTGCACAGTGGTGAGACATTGATGCCAACCCTGTTGGGATGTGCATTAAGGATTGAGTACCCTGTCTGTAGCTGCAGGATCACGCCATATGTTGCCTTATCAGGGTGGTCAAGTTGTAGCTTTTGCTCGACTAATGGAAAGAATTCATAGAAAGTCCTACCAGTAGATGAGTTCTCCCAAAGTTTTCGCCACTTGATAATGCAGGACTTATGCCTTGCTTCTTTCACTTCTTGAATTGTGGTTGTCCTGGAGTCTCCTGGCATTGCATTGGCTTCTTTGGCTCCTTCTTTTGCTAGGCTGTCTGCAACTTCATTGCCCTTAGGACCTGCATGACCGGTTGTCCATAGTAGTTGCACTGTTGTGGTCACAGATAGTGTCCTAAGTGCCTTCTTGATTTCTTCAATCACACTCCTATGGCCGTTGTTTTTCCAGCCCATGGTTAAGATGCCAGTCACTGTCTGGCTGTCACTGAAGATCTGAATTGTGTTGCCCGGTGTTAGGTGGGGATGTTGTATTATTTCTTCTAGAACCATCAGGACTGCGACCAGCTCAGCTAGCAGGATTGTACCATGTTTTGTTACCACTCTTTTTAGCCTGATTGCTACCCCTGGAGGGTACAGGACTGCTCCTGAACCGGTTGGGCCTGAATTAGTCAAGCAGGATCCATCCGTTAATGCAAATGTGCATTCTTGTGGTGCCTCCATCATGATATCCATGATGGTCTCTTTTGCAAGGCTCTCCTGTTTATGAGTTATGTTCTTAGATGAACCTAGACGGCTCCAGTATTCTGGTTTAGTTCTAGACATGCAAATACATCCCACCTCATATTCCATCTTTGGTTCTATTGTGCTGATTGAGACTCCTGTGTTTTTTTCCATATCATTAGCCTGGCTAAGTGCTAGTGCTAGTGGGCTAATATGCAATAGAGGTGTGTCATTCTGGAGCATTTCTTCTAGCTTTTGTTTCATATGGTGTGTTATCCTTTTTGCCTGAATCTTTGCAATTTCTCGAATAGCTATCTCTTCTAATCTAAGATCAATTGGTAGGATTCCTGTGGCTACCTCCATTGCCTCTCTTTCTGCATTTTGCGGTAAGTTGAGTCATAGAGATAGATCTTTTCTTTGTACTGAGTCTAGCCCTGTCTTGTTTTTTGCTCCCTGCCAAATGATTGCCCCATATTCCACAATGTATCTCACCATAGACTTTTAGATGTTGCAGGGGTTTTTATCTGATTTGGGGGAAAGGGCCTGCGCCAGTACATAATTAGTACGAGTTCTCTCCCTTACACCACTGTTATGTTATCATGGTATATTCCCATGAGTTACTCCCCTTTGTTGGAAGTTTGCCATTAAACTGCGTATTTCACCAAATTGTTGTATCCACTTGAGAGTTAAATAAACCAGTTCATCATTGACTATCTGGCAGTTATTCCTTACTGGCGCTGGCCTTTTTTGAGGAGAAAAAAAATCGTGCCAAATGCCGGACTTTGGGGAAAAAAACACAAGAAATGCCGGATTTTAGGGAAAATAAAGAAAGTCTTAAATAATCAATTTAACATATTTTACTGTTTTTAAAACAAATTCAAGGCAACAGATAATTTAATTATGCAATATGTTCTATTTTCTACACTGGATCAGGTTAACTTATGTATTTAAAGTTATAAAAAAAAAATGGGGAGGGGGGAATGTAATATGGGGGGAAATTTATCTGCTGAGGGGGAAAAAATCTGAGGGGAAAGGCCGTTTTTCAGCGGGTCACAAAGAAGGAAAAAAAACCTGTGTTAGTTAACTTTTTGGTTGAAACCAGAGACGCTATACCCTTTACTTCTCTGATGATCTTGAGTGCTTTGCTAGCTTTCCGTTCTACTAGCTGAATGTGTCTATCGAAGCTCATCCTTTCATCTAGTGTAATACCCAAGATCTTTGGAAAGCCGTTGTAGAGAAGAAAACTGTTTCAGGCCGTGAATGAGTCTGTTTTGATGGTTAAGGGTTTAGCAGTAGGTAAATAGTCTTGCCTCTGTTGAAGCTTACCGACATCCGCCAGGTATGACACCACTTCAAAACTGTCTGGAAGTTTTGGCAGACATCTGTGATTGCAGTTTCTTCCTTGTGTGACGTAGCCCATGTAGTTCCATCGTTGGCAAATTTGCAATGTTTCTTTCCTGTTCCTGCGAACATGTTGACAATGAAGACATTAAAAAGTGTCGGGGCGATAACGCTTCCTTGAGGCAGGCCTATCTTTGTATTGAAATAGAATGTTGGTCCCCTGTGGTCATCCACTGTACATCTTTCCATCACTATTCCCTTTATTGCCCCCTATTTACAACCATCTTCTATTGCTCGAGTTTATCAGTGCGGTTTTTGACACCTTATCAGCGATTTATCTGCAAACTAATGATCTTAACAGGCATCTCACTATGGTGTTTTTATGTAAAAGTATGTATACTTCTGAAGCAAAAGCTTACTGCGTTTGTTTTTCAGGTCAAATCAAGTCAAAAGATACTATTACCATATGTATTATACCACTTGACATTTAAAAACCTGACAAAACAATGATTTTCTACCGGTATATCAAACAATTGAATTTTATGACTGATACACATTGAAATATTATACTGAGTGACTACTGACTCATGTAAAGGTGACATGATTGATCTTTTTACATGTCCCGTATGGTCAAATGTCCCGACAATTTTTACGGAATGTCCTGATTCGGATTTAATAACTTCTGGCATGTATGCCAATGTCGGCACCCTGAAAACATTATGTTTTCTCACGCTGGCTTGGTCTGGGTTCGATCTAATTCACTGATAATTTGCCATTTACGATAGAGAATACAATTAAGATACAATCAAAAAATATTTATAAGAAATCCACGCAGTGAATGTTTGTCATGGCAACTTGTGTTTTTAAATAGTACAGTTTCCTTGCAACCATTATGGTTAGAAAATTGAAAGAAACATGTTTTGCTTTGTATGCTAGTGGATCTGTGTATAATCAAATTCATCTGTTTTCTGTTTTATAATGTTTATCATGCTTTACAATTTACTGAATAGTCATGGAACAGAAAATGTAAAATGCAAGATATTGAAAGGTAAACAAATGAAATAAATTAATTAAAATTAGTTTTATACATCAGTAACACATCAAGAACACTAAAGGGTGTTTGTTTATATTTGTTATTTTTTCCCCAAACTGACACAAATGGGATTATGCAAATAATTTTTTTCACTGCAATTTTGTCTCTGACAAGTTGAAACTAGGTCATGTGAGGTCAACATTAATAGAAATTGTCATGACACTCTAGAGGAAACCCTTTTTATGCCCCCGAAGGAGGGCATATACATATAGTGATCAGACCGTCCGTCCGTCTGTCCTTCCGTCACACTTTGCATTTCGGTTTCGCATTTAGGTTTCGAAAAATTCTCTTAACTTCTTTGTCCCTTCATATAGCAACTTGATATTTGGCATGCATGTGTATCTCATGGAGCTGCACATTTTGAGTGGTGAAAGGTCACAGTCATCCTTTTATGTCAAAGGTAAAAAACATTTATCTAAGCGGCGCAGCAGGGGGCATTGTGTTTCTGACAAACACATCTCTTGTTTCTCAATGTTTATGCTCAGAATAATTATGCTGATGATATCTCAATATTTTTCAAATAATATCTTTGTTGAGTTCTAAAATGGTTGTCAAAATATTGCATCAGTTGATCAAAACAGTTTAGTTCCTTCCTGTCTCAGGTGAGGGACTTTGGATTTAGTCCGTCTATACATGAGTTAGGGCGTTTATTAATGTTTTCTTTGAATGGCCTTTTCTCCGCAACAGTTTCATTATTTATAATTTTATATTTTATGTTTATATTTAATAGGAAAGGCCTTAGAAGAACTGGCTAAAGACAAGCCTGTTATGAAATCAATTGAAAGCAATACAACAGCCTTCACAAAGACATTAGAAAGTGTGGAAAAGGGGTTGATGAATCAGATAAACTACCTGACCCAAGTCTCAACAGGTATGACCATCATAGTAATACAGAGGTTTTTTCCTTCTTTAGCCAGGGCCTTATAAAGGCCCCTTCCCCCAAGAGAAAGGCCCTTCCTCAAAGAGAATTTCTTTAAAATGATGCAATCATCCCTAAACTTCAAGCTCACTTTGGGATTTTTCCCCCCTTTCTCAGTTTTGTTGATATTTTCCCCAAAATGGAAGGCCAGGCCCTTTTTCCAGATCAAGAAAAAGGCCCTGGAATACTGGTACTTCATGTACCGGTTGTCAGATTTAGAGAAGTTTAAAGTAATGCAGTAAATTCTCTAGATATTATAACTGCTGCATCTCTCACATAAATGAAATAATCAAATCAATCTGTTGGCTCACATTTTGTCAGCAAAATCCAAGGAGCTAAAGATATCCGGACAATCGCTCCAACGGACAATTGCTCCTACACCAAATTTGACAGGGCGGACAGTCGCTCCTACGACGTTTTGACAGGGCGGACAATCGCTCCTACGATGTTTTGACAGGGCGGACAGTCGCTCCTACAGTATTTTGCCAACCTGGACAATCGCTCCTACATTATTTTGGTAACCCGGACAGTCGCTCCTACATTATTTTGACTCCAAGGCAAAAAGGAGTATACGCCGATTAAAGGTTAACACCTATAATTAACACATGTCTTAAGTTAAATTTTATTGTTATATAAATACTATTTCTTGGCTATTATATAAATATAACTTATGATTTCATGTAACACAAGTGAAAGGTACGAATGAATGTCCCTGATAGGAATACTGCAGGAACCATTGTCAGAGGTGTCCTTATAACTACCTTATAATTACAGTTAAAGAATCAACAAACTGTAACATAGTTTGTTCATAAGTAAATTAATTAATTTAAATCACATTGATTGGCTCATGTTGAATCGGCTTACTTATCGTCGGTTCATTATAGGTGTTATATAGCCTTTGATCGGCGTATATTACGATTTGCCGTGGAGTCAAAATAATGTAGGAGCGACTGTCCGGGTTGACAAAATACTGTAGGAGCGATTGTCCGGGTTGGCAAAATAATGTAGGAGCGATTGTCCACCCTGTCAAAACATTGTAGGAGCGACTGTCCGCCCTGTCAAATTTAGCGTAGGAGCGATTGTCCGTAGGAGCGATTGTCCGGGATTAGGACTAAAATATGACAGTTCTTCAGCTAGATCTCTAAGGCAAACGTACTATTACTTTTAGACTTTGAAAAGAGTGAGATGGTATTGATATTTTCAAGTAATTAAGTAATAATACTGGGGCCATATTAATACTCTAGATCTTATATATTAGCATTGAAAAATGGTGCTTAAAGTTAATGCGTAAAGTGTCACTTTTTGCTTTGATGGTAATTTCTTGTAAAGCAAGTCCCTTCTAAGCGAAAACTCAGTTTAGGCGGAAAGTGTTGTCCCTTATACGGTAAGCAAGTGCAGACCGCTCAAGCTTATCTGGGACGACACTTTACACACAAGCTATTAGCCCTGTTTTGCCAGAGCACTGCTCATGTCATAAAACCACCTGTTTTCATCACAGGTCAGCCTCACGAGGGCTCGTGTTACGCCGCACAGAAAGATCTGCACATGAGCTACCATCGCCACGCCCACGTGAAGAGACGCTTGGAAGAACTCGAGAAAATACGGGCAGACACGAAGCCAAAAGTCCTTCAGCTCACCAAGAGTTACTCCCTCCCACCTATGGCCCAGCCTGTACCTGGGAACCAGTAGGCTACACATCAAGACATGTTCTGAAAGTGGGAACCAGTAAAAAAAAGAGGGTCAAGTGCATGCCATATATGTACCTACACTTGTTTTTTTTAGTACTTAACCCATACAGCAGATGGAAGGCATATTGCTCTAAAGGTTGTTTAAGGCCTGTCTATACTTACAATTGTAGGGCTTACATAAACATCCTCCTTTTTAGGCTAATTATCATAATATTTTTCATACTTATTTCTATTTGCCTTATTAGACATTCACATTACCAGCAACAAAATATCATATTAAAGTTTCAAACACAATACTTCAACTGAACTGTTGGGGCAGCTGCAAGTTTTTGTGTGATTTGATTTTAATATACATGTAGCAGCAAAATGGGGGAACAAGCTTTAAAGTGTTTTCAGCACTGTAAGCGAGAAAAGAACATTCTCTGTTTTACCATACCACTGGTGTGCCCATTGTGTTCTCAAGACACTGTCACTACGGCAATGCGCATTCCCCCGTTCATCATTGACTCTCCATTTGTCAGTGCTATCAGCACCCAGTGCTGTGTGGTTATAAAACCGACGCGCGGAAGTTTTCTCGAAGACTTCACGAACCAATCAAATTTACACGTTGGTGTTACCAATTCCAGAGGTGTTGTGTATGAATTTGATGAGCGTGGAGTTACTGTGGGCGCGAAAGACTGGACTCAGTGTATCAGAGTACATGTAATACTAAATGATTCTGCTGATGAGGTTATGTATGGAACTTGGGATGAACAATTGTCAGTTTGCGTGATGGATCAACGCTGGAATAGGAACTGTTATAATGAGGTGACACACAACTGTTATGACTTTGTTTTGTATTTTTTGAGAACACAAGAATTAAAAGATGTGAATGAATGTTTGAGTGACCGCTCATCTTTTTGTGTGCGCTTCATTCTACCGAAAACACAGAAGGCTGGGAAGTACATAAGCATTTATCGCGAAATAGTTGCGAAATGTTATGTTTTGCAAGATCCATAGGGTTATTTTCTTTTTGGAAGAAATGGCTTTCTATGGAATGCAATTATTTGTATGTTATATTGAAGAGTGTTTTATGACGTTTTCACGATTATATAAAACGACATTTGTTTGTTATATGTTATGCAAATGGTGTTACTCTTTGATGTCTATTATTGTTGTGTGATGGTATCTTCATTATTTAACTTCTCTCACTGCAGGGGTGTGATTTTTCTACATGTATGTATAAATGATGAGTTTGATTGAAACCTGCTAGGGTGGTAGGGCATTGTCCTCCCCTGAGGTGGTTCTTAATAAATGATTAATATTTTCTTTTCTTATGGCACATTGTATTTTAGTACATACATTTTCTTGTGCACATCATTCTGTTCTTTTAAACACGTTTTAAAATAAGAATAGACTTTAGAAAGTATAACTTTCATGACTCGTCCACAACTCCAGTAACACACAAGTTTCCAATTATGTCATTGAACAACAAGCAGTTAAAACAGCATCTTCAATAATGTGAGCATACATTTTTGATCAATGTTTTATTATGATGTCATATATATTTTCGTGTAACAAAGTGTAAAATTTTTAATATGAACCTTTCTATGGTTGTATTTTAATAATGGTACAAAAAACAGGACAACACGCAACTCATGGTTCCAACACAAGATCTGCTGGTAACCACGACATATGTGTGCATTGTTTGATCTGTCATGCTGGTGCATACTGTTATTCAATACACCTGTGATATCATCGTTTGATATCTTTTCTTTTATTATATATAGAGCTATATAACGATTTTGCTGTAAACCAGTTTTTTATTTGTACAATATTCGATCGTATGAGACAGATATGGACATGAAACGGTTAGAAGGTGTACAAAAATATTAAACAAAGGATCAGAATCGGAAATAATAAAATGATCGCAAAGTTTGAGTGTATGTTTGACATTTGAATATATATATTTGATTTTCATATGTGCCACAAGTGATCATCATAATGAGACCTAGTGTCGAGGGCAGCATGCAGGTGGTTAGCGTGTTGCTTAGTTCTTCTTGAATGCTCTGAGCTTTTATAAGTACATACGTACAGCTCAGATCTAGAGTATTATTATGGCCAGCGATCCGGAGGGTCAATAGCTGGGAGTAATATTATTGCAACTAGCGTGTTGCTATGATAATAATTAGTAAAAACATCATTTTGAATGAAAAATAGTCAAATTAGCACGAAAAATCAACTTCTAAACTTATATATTTATATATATATATATAACCAAGTATTCAACTGAAAATGAATCGAAAATAGCGTGCATCGCTTTGAACAGCCATTACTTAATCAATTGTGCAACGATTTCCATACAGTCGGTCTTATTAAACGCAAAAATAAATTTCCTTTCTGGAAATGTACATTTTTACAAAAATTAGCTGGATCAAACTTTAAAGAGATTGCACGGTTTGGTAAATTGACAAAATTTAAAAAAGTTGTTTCAGATTCGCAAATTTTCGGTTTAGTTATGCTATTTGTGAAGAAACAGTATTACTGAACATTTGCCATGGTCTAATATAGCCATTATATGCAACTTTTGACGATTTAAAAACCTAAAAATTATAAAGCGTTGCAACGCGGAACGATTGAATAATTTGTTGTTGTCGTTTAAATTTTTTAAACTACGAAGATTGCTTATATAACGTATAAAATACACATCTTATATTTGCTTGGCAGGATAGCTCAGTTGGCTTATGCGTTTTTACTTCAGGATTCCGAGGGTCACTGGTTCTAGCTACGGGCTACTTTGTTTTCCTTTTTTAAATTTTATTTTTGATTTTTAACTGGAGCTTTTAAATTTTAATGTTTACATTTATCAATATAAAGCATTTAATGACAAACTACAAAACATGCCAAAATCTGTGAAAAGGCCCCTTTAAGAAATAACACGATACACAACTCGCGTGACCTCGTCAACGATCGATCTGACCCGATCAATGACTGAAATCTTCACGGAGTAAAGGGTGTTTCCTTGCAAAAATCACGGCCCTTGATACCATAATTCAATAAAACGTATGAAAAAAAACATTCTGACCGTTCTTGCCGTTACATTATGCATCAAAACTAACTGTCTAGTGCCTTTTGAAAACTTCGTTTACATACCTTTCAACTGGCCGACATTTTAACCACTAAAGCGATTTCATTGGTCCAACGCGAAGGTGTGTCTTTACTCTTTAATATTATTAGTTAGATCGGGTCAGATCGGCGACTAGTAGGTCACGCGAGTTGTGCATCGTGTTATTTATTAAAATTTGGCCCAGCAATAGTAAAAATATGGCAAGATATGTATATTTCCTGAAAGGAAATTCATTTATGCGTTTAATAAGACGAGTCTATGGAAATCGCTGCACAATTGATGAAGTAATGGTTGTACAAAGCGATGAACCCTATTTTAGGGTCATTGTGAGATGAATACATTGTTATATATATATATATATATATATATATATATATATATATATATATATATATATATATATATATATATATATATATATATATACCATAACGTTTGCTCGAAGTGCGATGTGCCCAACCCTTGATAACTTTATTTGTTAAATAAAACGAAACACGGGTGTGCATTTGAATTAAATATAAAAAAGAGTAACTGATTCCGAGCAAAAAGGAATGCAAACATGAAATGTTAACATGTCATTTAATGAAAACGCATTCCTTCCTCTTTCAAATATATTCTTGTTTTGTCTTTTCACAGGATCATAACCCATGAATAAGAATTCTATACCTAAGTATAGGTGCTTCTATTGTACAGCACCTACAGACAGACCAGAGGCCAATTCCGAAATCTTGCAGCATTGTGTCAAACGTAACAAGTGCCTGACAAAAAACTATAGAAAACTAATTTTTCAGAGCGAAACTGGATTGCTTTTCAGTTTTGTATTGTCTGATTACTATAACAGTGTTCCACATCGAATTTTGCATTTCTGATTCACTGAAAAGAGTGTGTTATATCTGGTAAAAAGTGTCGAGTGATCGGGAATAGAAGTGCCATTGTCATTGAGATGATCGGCAAAACAAGTGTCCATGAAAATTTGGCATCCGTCTCTTAAAAAAAATGAATTTCCTCAAATACGTTAGATAACTTAAATGTAACATTGTGTAATATTTATGGACATGTCGTTTATTTTGAATAACAAGCACGGTCTGATTTGTTACGAAATATTTTTATTTTCTTGAAATGCGCACTGATCATCCAAATCATGCTGTTTATCGATGGAATTTTATCGTTTTTTTTTACAAATAATCCACCGTTCTTTCGGGTATTTTTTCTTCCCAATGGGCCAAATAATCTTTCGTGTACGAAGCCAAATAAACAGCATACATGCAAAAAGCTGAAGAACCCACTTATCGCGCGTTTGTCATAAACAACATTTATCAAGATTAAAACTTAGCGCCCATAAATTAGAAATAGAGACTGGTAGATATAAAAACATACCCAGAAATGAACGCAAATGTAAACTTTGTAATTTAAACACTGTTGAGTCCGACTATCACTTCTTTCTAACTTGGCCAATATATAAAGATCTACGATCAAAATGTTTTATCCGATCAAACTGGCCAACTCTTGCGAAAATTAAAAACATACAAGTACTATCTTGTCAAAAAACTCAAGTCATTAACAATGTTTGTTGCCAGATTCCTTACAGATGCCATGAAACTCTGTGAGGAAAAATTAGAAGTATTTGCTGCTTCTAAATAATATTGTATAAAACCCTTAATTATTGTCTATGTACTTTTTGTTTACCATGTGTGTACTATTAGTTGTTTTTAATACATACACGTTTGCACATGATGTTTGAACATATTTCATTGTAGTACATGCCTATGAATTTGATTGTTTTTGTAATGTATTGATGCACTTTGACTATATTTTGTTTACTTGTTTGTAAATGGTCAAATGTGTTATGCCGATTTTCCAATAAAAAACTTGAAACTTTAAACTTGTTGTTTTATGTTATCGAAGCGGCATCTGTTGTCAAAGTAACGCCATACCCATCCAGGGGCGTAGGTAATGGGGAGGCAGGGGAGGCGGCCGCCTCCCCAATATTTCGGCTAATCGTCGTTATATAAATAAAACGTAAAATCGCCGCCCCAAAACCAGTATTTTTGTAATCACGCGCCGTCAGTGCAGAAGCCATGTTTATCCCATTTTCAACGCGACATTGACGGTAGAATACCTTATGGAATATACTAGCCTGTATTCAACCTTGTGGGATATACCTGTCGCGTGCACGGACTACATTTTACTTTACCACTGAATGATTTTTCATAAGAAATAAAGTCGAGAAAACTTTAGCTTCAAAATTATACGACCTTCAACCTTTAAATCTAGTCATATGACATACTTTTTCGCCATCCGTATAATGAATCAGCTGATTGATGGCGTCATAAAAAGACATACTTATTGCGTCATTTTCCCCAACATTGTTTTGACGATTTATTATAAACGCGACTTATTTCACATGTACATGTACTGTTTATCGACATATTTGAATTGTCAATTTATCACATTTTCCTTATTTCGTGTAATTTGCATTGTTTATAATCCATGCATGTACATTTAAGAATGTACAACAAGCCATACAAATATCGCAAAATACATAAATAATCTGCAATATTTGCTACAGGATTTAATTCAGTTTAGGCATAGAGCTGTGTAAAGTATAAGATGGTAAAAATAGCACCACACTGGAATTCGGAACGTCCTATTTTGTACACGGGTATTATCCACTCATTTATCTGTTGTGTAATGGAATGTTTTCCATTCTTTGTGTATTTATATATTAAATTATTTTCTTGTACAATTAGAGCATTTACCATAGATAAATAAAACATTGTGCAAGTTTAAACATAATTATGTTTGTATGCAGAAATCTGCAAATGCAACCGAGTTTTCCAACGACTATTATTTGATAAACTGCCCCGGTTCATTTTAACAGCAGTAATGTACATAGAGTAGGTTACATGACGTAGCGTGTGACGAAGAATAAAGTTTATTGAGTTCATAAACTTGATATGATGGCATAAGGGTCTTTATTTAACTATGCTAAAATAATTATTAAAGACCCTAGATGCAAAATCGTCAATTATTGAGTTATATAGGATCTGGCACGAGTTGTCATATCATACCATAGTTTATTAAACGAGTTCAGGAATTTTGTTAGTAAGCGAGCCTTTGGCGAGCTTACTAACGAATTTCCTTGACGAGTAAATAAAATATGTTATGATATGACAACGAGTGTCAGATCTTTTTTATCACATGCTTTAAAATGAGCAAATTAAATAAATATTAACGCAAACATAAAGATAAATCCCGAATGTTGTTTACATTTCGTGACGTCATTTGACGTTGCAACGTCGTTTCAGCAAAATAACCAAATGCAATTGGTCAATAAACGAAAACTAAGCTAATGAAAACGCATAAAAATGTTTTATTATATACCTATTTAATGCTTTTAACAAAATACAGGTTGTATCAATCGTTGAAATAAAAAATCCCGTATTACGCTACTCGCTGTTTCCAATTCCGTATTACCATACTAGCCGGACTACTTCGACCCATTTAATGACGTCACATTACACGCACCGAAAAAAGAAATATTTTATATTACGAAATATATTACGTAGCACACCGTGTGACGTCATTTCTGTGACAAAACAGTGAAAACACAATAGATTTATCTAAAGTCTGTAAGGACATGTCGGACGTGCTGTTTTTTTAGCAGTAAACTATGTGTTAAAACGTATTTTGGAGTTTGTGTGCATATTTCGATAGGAATACAATAAAATAGTGTGGTTCAAACTAAGTTTCGATAAAGACATGGAGGATAGAAGTGGAAGTGCATATCGTTTTAACGTTTTTGTTATAAACATCGGATTAAAGTTGGCAACTTAATTGTTATAAAAATTGGATTAACGATGGCATTAAGGTAAGCGTGTCGGAAACCTGTGTTTTTCCGGTTCGAATGTTTACACGTTAATTTACATAAATTGTATTCATACGCGTCTTAAATAAACTATAGCGTACCGTTTAAGTCATTGTTTTTTCAGTTTTGTTAAAGTAAAAAATACATTTGTTAACTGTTTTCGTTAGTTGTTGTATATAATAAAAGGAATATTACGCCAGCCAATTGTTCCAAGAGTTTGTATCACTCTCGTGGCTTGTGCTATTTCGCATCACACTCGAGGCTCCGCCTCTCGTGTGATACGTCATCACACAAGCCACTCTAGTGATACAAACTCTTGGAACAATTGACTAGCGTAATATTCCGTATGTATTACACATGTGTAATATAAAAAATATGTAATGGTTGTATTACATGGGAAACAGGGTATAGCATGTGATAAAAATGGATTATTAGATGGATTTTAAAGGATAATTAAAGTTAAAGCGGGTATATACGATTTTGTCAAATATTAATGAATTTATATAAAATGTGTAAAAAACTAATTATATATATATTTCAATATAAATTAAAATAAAAGTTAAGAAGAACATGTGTCGAAAAATGCGAAATATGCCAGATATTTAATTCTCAAATTGAAAACGGCTGTACAGCCGAATTCGCCAGCATGTATATCATACATGTACAATGTGAATCTAAACTTAGTTTAACGGTTTATTTGAATTTCTGCAACGATATCTATTCATACGACACACGCACACTAACTCCAATCCTAATACAAAGACGAATGCTTCGGTTATTGTAGGAAAATATGTTCGTCACAATCGGCTCGGGCCGCTAATTTGTCTTTGCTGCATTTTTATGAAATTCGGCTTTAATGTATAATTTTTCTTGTCTATTTTGTGTACTTGTAACATATTTTATCAATATATTACAAATAAACAAATATAAAAAATCGTATATACCCGCTTTAAGATACTAGTTCGAACGTGTTTTGGTTTTTGTTTGTACTTTTGTCGTTCCCTGTTCTCGGGGAAATGATTTTAACATGGGCGCCATTGATGCATCGGATCACACACGGTATACCCATAACATTATATAAGAACACGTTCTGCGCGTCCTTAAATTCGTCGTCCGTAGTATAAAAAAGGTATTGCCCTGTATATTAAGTCAAATAAAGTGTCAGTCGCTGCAATTGTCTATTTACTCATTTTTCAAGGTCGTCGATGGTGTACATGTATGTTGACATCGACATCATTTTGTCAGGAGCAATCGCCGCCATATTGGATTTTGATCATTTTCTTTCGAAAATAAAATGAATTATTGAAAGTTAAATCTTCTTTTCGCGGTCGTAATGTGTTACAATTCGCATACTGTGTAAAATTGAATCGAGGCATATGGTGATATTTTTACTTGTTTTACAGTTTGTGTGTGAATTTTTTAAAGACTATTTTGCGTACCAGAACAAATACATTTATATCACTACGCATGGTTACATTCGTTAGATTTTAAGCGCTTTAAAGACTGAATTAAAATTATTGTTAAGGTTATTAGATCTATTTATGTTAAATGTCACGTTGAAAAAAATCTAATGGGATAAATACAATACTAGGATTAGCGTTGAATACAGAGAAGTTTATGTTGCTCGGCTCGAACACCGAAATCGCTCGCCAAGACTCGCGCTCCCGGCGTTCTAAGCCTCGCAACATAAACTTCTCTGTATTCAACGCTAACCATGTATTCTCTATGTCCCCTCTCCGTCTGCTCCGAGGTTGCCAATAGTGATGTGTCAATATCCCTTGTTAGGTGTCATAAACCAGGGGCCCGGGTAAATGTCATTGCGTTAATTATATTATTTTATATTTTCCGTGATTGCACTGTCCGTGTTTTGATTAAGGACAGGCTATTATTTTAATTTTTATTGATCGCTTTAATTCAAAGGTAACTGCCACTTAAAACAATTTTGAGTAAATATACGCGTGAAAAACATTAATTTGATTGAATATATTTTTGTTCTCTTAGTATGACAATTATTATTTGATTAGAAATCATTGAAAGAATATCATATATGTAATTGTTTAATGTCCAAAATGAGTATTCCTAATCAGTTCTATGGATTTTAAAATGAGTTATGCCTTAAATTTTTCTTTAACTTAATATAATAATATTTATTCATCCTGGATCAGTATTTCAAAAGTGCTCGAAATGTGGATATACTCTTTACTAATCATGTCATATTGTATTGGTTGTTGTGTATTTTCATGTGGTTATTTATTACAGTCTTCCCATTTCAGGTGTTAAACATGACCATCAGTCATAATTTACTAATAAAATATAAGTGTTGTGAATGTAATGTAAATGTAATTATTTCTTTATCACTTGTCAAACTCCGTCATTAAAATACATAAACATCTACTTTATTTTATGTTCTAATTAGCACGAGTGTTTGGAAAGACAAAAATAACTGTTGAGATTTCTGGGTCGTCGTCGGCGGCAATGGACTAACTGATTTCATGACAAACTGAGAGTGAGACAAAAATCGAGCATTTATATCAACATGAAAGTTCCCCCAAAACGCACCATATTAATTGTAATTTTAAACATTTTTGGAACCACGGGAGATGACAACGCTCTCAAACGAACCCCTTTATATTCCCAATACAGAAACTGGACCGCTTCCCCAATGTTTGGAGGTTATCTACGCCCCTGCCATCGTGATCCAATGAACAATACATTAGTGTTCAGCGGTAACAATAGTTGTAACAATAGTTTGACCTATATTACCCGGTAATTGAATTGTTTAACCCATCAGCATAACGTTAGCATTTGCATTATCAAGCTTTTAAAATATTACCTTACCCTTTGTGAATCTATCTGTAGAGCCCACAATTCACTATCGAGTAAAACTAGGTAACGGTGAATTTTTAAAAATCTAAATTTCATTAAAATGACCAGCGTGAAAATTAAGCGTTATACTATCTCCAGGGATATGTTTGCGCGCTACAAATTTACAGCAGATCGTGTTGAGTTTTTTCACACGAAGAGGTCACTCAATAGCACCTGAATATTTCTCAAATACAAAGTTTGGCGATGTAAAGTGTGTGTTATTTTGCGAGCAGTCAGGGAATTGTTCAGACTTCTTTACTAATATATTGTTAGAAAGCTTTCGTCATGAAATGCTACTACGCATAATCAATTGTAGCTTTACTTGCTAAACAACCTGCATGTCCGGGAGACCTCGATCTTAATATAGTACTAATTCCGAGACGAATCGAATTGTCGTCATGGGCGTTCCCTCACTCTTTTGCAGTATAATGGATGTTAAATTATATTCTATTGTTTTCACTCTAACTAGCAAGAGTGTCGGAAGTGGGATGTTGGTTTACTATAGTTATATAAATAATTGTTAAGAATATATTATCCTTGAATATACATGTTGACTTCAATCTATACGCTTCGGCATGTTCCGTGCGCTACGAACATCGCCGAAACGTTGCTCGGTTATGACCGTAAATTCTTATTATACAGAGCTCCGTACACGTCATAATTTTGATGACGTCATCCGGAGCGATTCATAGGGTATATAAACCCAGACTTTTCCGGAGCATTTGCCAATCTTTCCTAACACTCTTCCGACGAAACCTCCTTTGTAATTTAAATATAAACCACTCCGGATGGCAGAAAGTGAGGTATATAACATAGTAAACATTCCCGTATTTTCAGAACAGTTCCACCCGGAGCTGCTCCGTATAATTTTATGTTATAATAAATAATCAGTTACTTTCCTGACAACAATAATAATAAACAGCAGCCATGTTTGTCCATTGTTATGATGGGTACGGAGCTCAGAGACAGTTATGCCTAGATATGACAATATTATTAATTCATCAATGTACCAGATTTTGCATGTGTATAACCTATGTACTTGTATGATGTAATTAACAATGCCATTATATGAATACCATGCGAACCCAATAGAAAAAAATAAATGAATGTCTTAACCGGAACTCGGACTTCGTCATCCTTCCATGCAAATATTAAATATCGTTGTTGTGCAACAACGGACCTGCGTGCATATGATTGGAGCCTTGTCCCGTTACCGTACCACCACGGCAGGGGTGGCCGGCGGCGGAACAACTGGTGTCAGAAGTGCTGGGATCAATTACTATAAAAAAAATATATATAAAAAATCTAGAAAGAAGAAGGACGATTGTATCATTTTCAAACCAGTTTAATGCAGATTCCCCGCTCCCGATTTACTAAAAATATATTGTTCATAAAACTCAACAAATGTTTAGACTTCGCCGGATAGCTCCGTATGAATGTACATGATGACGTATATCAGTTCACTCCGGATGGTAAATTATGACGTCATAGCAAACGCTGTCTGGAGCAGGTCCCGATCCGGATCAATGAATTCATCAATACTCTTCTGACCGGAGCAAAAATTTAATACGGAGAAATACATTATTGCTCCGGACGATCCATTAAATATAATAAATGTAATATGACAAACCTTAAAAGTTAGTCTGATCCGGATGCTTTAGAACACTACCTTTAACAATAAACCAGTTACCATTTTAAGAAGTTGCGTCCTCGTTGCCAGAGATAACACATGCTTTTCAATAGAGAATGCGTTTATTGATCCAATTATTCCACATGATAATTCTAATAATATTAATCACAGGATTTAAAACAAAGTCGAATTATTTCGACAGTCGTCTACTTCAGACACAATTTTCATATATCATTTTCAATAACTACACTTTAAGATAATATAACGATTTCGTCACTTAATATATGACGTATGTAAATATATGACGTCACAGTATCATCTTGGTCGATTATTACAAGAATTGTCCAGGTTTCCGTATATGATCGCTATGAACCATAATACCTATATTGTTTTCGTAGTGACAACAAACACCACAGTACTTTGCTTTTATTCGTACATTCATTTAAAATTCAATGTGCAGTCCTTGTTATGTAAAGATTGGCCATCTATTCATAACGCTAGCTAATGTGAATGGATTAGCTCCACGAGATTCTGTGGCTGGTTTCCACTGAACTTAAGGACCTTTATGTTAATTAAGCTTCCTCCAGACTCCGGACTGCACTTGAACTTATTATACAGCTCCTGCCTGAAATACACAAAAACCAATTGTTGCACAACAACATAAAGTACAAGCTTGTAACATTACCGAACTTTACATTTGTTCATAAACATTACAATGTATAAGTATGTATGATTTTACATTTTGTAAAATAAATGTTTGATGTTACAGTGAGAGAGTGAGTTTGATATACCCAGTCCCAAAATATCCCTTTATTGTTGATACTTAGAGGAAATGTCCAATCCAAGGGACACAACCCCCAATACAGAGACCAGGAGCTCTACAGTTGCTCCCCATGACCTGAATACAAACCAAAATCCAGACATGGATACTAGTTTTTCTCAGCCCAGTAGAAACATGTCTCCGGATAGAGATTTACCCGGATATCATAACCTAGACAGATCATTGTCCAACCCGGATACAGAAATAGATTTTCCAAATTTAAACAGACATAGATATGACAGAGGTGACCATGACAGAGTGAATTATCCATACAGACCTAGGAGAAGTCCCACGTACAATTACGAATACTCCAATGATGTACAATTAAAAGTGCATCCACCCAAATATGATGGAAAAGAGGACATTTATGAATACCTAGACTCATTTGAAATTAGTTGCCAAATAAATGGATGGTCACCCTACCTTAAAGGCCTTCACCTGGCTAACAGTCTCATTGGCTCTGCCAGAGGCATCCTTACCGAGCTACAGAGGCACGAGAAAACGGAAAAAAACACTTTGATCAATAAGTTGAAAGAGAGATATGGTTCCCAGAATCAAAATGTTATATTTAGGACTGAACTACAGAACCGTACCAGGAGAGTAGGAGAGAGCATCCCTGAACTAGCTCAAAACATTAAGAAGCTGACCCTTATGGCCTACCCAAATACAACCAAGGAATTCACAGATACTTTGGCTCGAGACCATTTTATTGAAGCAATTGATGACCAAACCTTGCGTATGAAACTTAGAGAGGCTGAACCAATCACATTGTCAGAGGCAACCCAAATAGCAACACGGTTTGAGGCATACAAAACAGCAGAGGTCAGAAGAAAACAGTCCATTAATGTTTCTGCAGGACGAACAGAGTCTAATCATTTCAAAAATAACTCTGAGCACATTACAAAGCCCAACAATTCCAACTGTACTTTTAACAATGATGATGCAAAAAGTGGAAACGAAACGGTCACACAACTAACAAAAACTCTCGAGAAATTGGCTGATGCTTTTGAAAAACTATCAAAAGATAAGCATGAGACAAACCAGAGAAATACAAACTACAGAGACAGATCTTCAACACCATTTCCTGGTACTTATGGAAGACCAAGTCCTCAAAATCACCAACAACAGCGAAATTTCCCACAGGAAGATACATTTGAAAGACCAAGACAGTGGCAGAGATTTAATGAAAACAACAGGACCCAGACTCAAAACAGACCTCATTTAAACCAGGGAAACGAGAACAGGTCTTCATGGAGGCCCACAAGGAGACCCGAAAACCCGATGAGAAGGGCCAACAGATTCCAGTAAATAACTTAAGAGACACAGTACATGAAGGATTGTTTCTACCAATACAGATTGGAAACCAGTATATCACAGCTTTAATAGACACATGATCCAACATAACCATTATGAAAAAGAGCATCTATGACAAATGGAAAGATAACAAACCCCAAATTCAACCAACACATGATATACTGGTTGGAATAACAGGAGATAGAGCTAAATTCCATGGAAAAATTAACATTGAATTTACAATTGGCAAACAACTGTTTCAACACTCAGTTTTCCTAGCAGACATTTCCAATGAGTTCATTATTGGAAGAGATTTTATGATGAACCACAGTTGTGATATTATCCTAAGCAGACAGATCTTGAAAATCAATGGAGAAGAAGTATACTGCCATACAAATGAATTTGATGTTCACGGATGCAGAATTGCTTTGATTGATGATATAGAAATACCACCAGAAAGTGAGATTGTGATATCTGGAAGAACAATGGATCCATATGATAACACAAAATTAGGCGTGACCTCTCCAAACCTTAATCTTTTTGAAAAACACAGTGTCCTGCTTGCACGAGCATTGGTACAACCTTCCAATGGACTTGTACCATTACAAATAGCTAATTTTGATTCCATACCTATCAAACTGCATAAAAACACAATAGTGGCACATCTCGAAATGATAAACAAGGATAGTATACCAGCCTTTCAAGAACATTTAGTACATCACACCAATGTCGCGACATCAATTAAAAACCATGACAACAACCAACCTGAAACACCAGAACACATGAAAGACTTGATAGAAGTCACTCTTCAAAATGTATCCGAAAAAGAAGGTCAACAAGTTAAGTCATTGTTCATTGAATATGCAGATGTATTTTGTACATCTTAAGATGACATGGGTCGCACTGACTTGGCAGAATTTACTATCAACACAGGAGACAATATGCCAGTAAGAACAGCACCCTATAGATTACCAGCTGTTAAACGTGAACAAGCCGAGAAGGAAATACAAAAACTACTCAATAAAGATCTTATAGAACCTGCTCAAAGTCCATGGTTATCACCAGTAGTAGTTGTACCGAAACCAGACAAGTCATCTGTCCGGTTGTGTATAGACTTTCGAAAAGTAAATGCAAGAATAAAGTTTGATGCTCATCCGCTTCCACGAATAGACCAATCTTTAGAGTCATTGTCCGGAAACAAATACTTTTCCTCAATGGATTGCAGATCAGCCTACCACCAGATTCCCATTAAAGAAGAGGACCGACCAGTCACAGCATTCAGTATAGGAGGAGAGACTTATATCTGGAAAGTTATGCCGTTCGGTATGTCAACAAGTCCCGCCGTTTTTGAACGCCTGATTGAGAAAATAATGAAAGGTTTGACTTACAAAGCATGCTTAATCTACTTGGATGATTTGCTATGCTATTCCAAAACCTTTCAACAACACTTAAATAACTTGCGCGACATGTTTGAAAGACTCCGGTCAGCCAACCTGAAGCTTTGTCCAAAGAAATGCAAACTATTTCAAAGAAAAATAAGTTTCCTAGGGCATCAACTGAGCGAAGATGGCATAGAAGCCTGCACAGAGAAAACAGAAAAGATAAGGAACTGGTCCAGGCCACAAAATGTTCGTCAGTTGAGATCCTTCCTTGGACTATGTAGTTACTACAGAAAAAATGATTCAAAACTTTGCAACCAAAGCAAAACCTCTACATAAACTAACAGAAGCTAACACTTCATTTACCTGGGATGATAAAGCTGAAGCTGCTTTCATAGAGTTAAAAGACAGACTATGCAAAGCCCCGATACTTGCCTTCCCAATTGAAACACAGCCCTTTATCCTTGATACAGATGCCTCAAATGTTGCGGCAGGAGCCGTACTTTCACAAGTACAGAACAACCAAGAGAGGGTAATAAGTTATTACTCACAATGCTTCTCCCATACTGAAAGAAATTATTGCACAACAAGAAAAGAGCTGTATGCAATTGTGCTAGCAGTCAAACATTTCCACCATTTTCTTTATGGAAACCCTTTCAAAATTAGATCAGACCACGGAAGTCTACAGTGGATACTGAATTTCAAAAACTGTGAAGGACAATTAGCTCGTTGGCTGGAAACCCTTGGAAACTATCACTTTATCATAGAATACCGACCAGGTAGAGTCCACAATAACAGCGATGCATTGTCACACAGACCTTGTGCAGATGAATATTGTACTCACTGTGAAAGAGCGGAAACAAATACATTCACCAAGAAGTGACTGCACATACAGTACGCATAGGAGAATCAACCTCTGAAGAAACTTCCCCTAATAACTATTCCGACACAGACTACCAAGATGGAAATTTTGAACTGTCCAGAATACAAGAAGAACAAGCTTGCGACTCTATACTTAAAATTGTCCTACAATGGTTAAACACTGGAAACCGCCCAGAATGGCAGGAAATATCTAAATATGGTATGGAAATGAAACATTATTGGCACAACTTTGAACTGTTAGAACTTGATAACAATGTCATGTACCAAAAGGTTGTCACAAATGACCATTCGCTGAAAAGACTGATACTCTTACCACAAAGTATGAGGCATTCTGTTTTCAAACAACTCCATGCAACAGTCACAGCTGGACATTTAGGGTTCAGGAAAACATACCATAAGATACAAAACAGATTTCACTGGTTTGGAATACACAGAGATGTGGAAAGATATTGTCTACAATGTGATGCTTGTGCCATGAGAAAACAACCTCAGAGAAAATCAAAAGGACCTCTTCAACTTTATCAAGTTGGACAAGTTTTAGAAAAGATCGCC
Source organism: Dreissena polymorpha (assembly GCF_020536995.1). Lineage (NCBI taxonomy): Eukaryota > Metazoa > Mollusca > Bivalvia > Myida > Dreissenidae > Dreissena > Dreissena polymorpha. The sequence goes on along the minus strand of NC_068360.1, from coordinate 23,675,026 downwards.
ATTGACATCCAGGGCCCTTACCCTATTTTACGAAGAGGAAAAAGATACATTCTTGTCGTTTGCGACTACTTCTCCAAATGGATACAAGCCATACCTTTAAAAACCATGGAAGCCAAATATGTAGCAAGAAAGTTGATTGAAAAGTTTATTGGATCTTTTGGAACTCCACTTGAACTATTCTCAGACAGAGGAACAAATTTTAAATCTGAAGTATTCAAAGAGACGTGCACCCTACTAGGCATTCACAAAACACGAACAACAGTAGGCAGGCCAAGTTCAGATGGACTGGTAGAAAGAATCAATAAAGTTATTCAGAACATGCTGACACCTTTTGTACAGAAAGATCAGAGGGACTGGTGTGAACATTTACCTTTACTGGTACTGGCTTACAACTCCAGCATACACTCAAGCACAGGTTTCACTCCATCTATGATGATGTTCGGCCGGGAGATGAACTTGCCCATTGACCTTGCCATCGGAAAACCTGTCGATGAGAAATCACATTTCACAGCCACTTACGTCATAGAGCTTGAAAATATCATGACGGAAATTCATGAGATTGCAAGACAACACTTGGGACAAAGTGCAGTCAGTATGAAAACAAATTATGACAAAGGAAAATTCCACATAAATTATGAAGTTGGTACCCAGGTGTGGTACTTCAATGCAAAAAGACACAAGGGCTTAAACCCTAAACTACAAAACGCATGGACCGGTCCTTATACTATCACCAAGAAATGGGGTGATGTATTATACGAGATCCAAATGAAACCAAATTCAAGACCCATTCTTGTTCACCACGACAAACTTAAAGAGTACCGTGGAACAAACAAACCCAATTAGCATGAAGACACTAATTGAGCCTCCATCCCAACAAAGATTGTTATAATTCTTTGCCTGATCAGTATATGATGTAAATTGTACTTCATTTAATATTTGTTGTGTTAAATAAAGCGACACCCTTACACCACTTACACCTGTATACATATACCTACTGTCTCTGCTGCGGAACCCATGATCCTCACAGAGTAAACCTTATGATCCTGATCCCTTTAAAATTACATTCCTGAAAAGAAAGAAGAAATTCCAATTATATTACTAAGAAAGAAATCTAATAATAAAACTTCTATTGCCAAACTGTAAACCTTACCTGTGTCCATTATATATATTACAGGCTCGCGTGTGGCAGTGCAAATTGTGCCCCCACATGGACTTAAGTTACAACAAGAAAACCAACATAGTACGGCATATTCAAACCAACCACCTCCATTTTAAATATCAATGCCAAAAATGTAACAACATCACTAACCGGAGAGAAGACCACAGATGCAAAAACAATGGGATAAAAAGAGACATAATTCTGATCAACACCCTACACAATCTCCAAGGAGACAAAGCAGAAGAAGCCTTGAAGAAAGTAAAAATCGATGATTACATTAGTACAAGAGTGGAACGTAGATGTAAAATAATCCAAACAACACATGAAGAACATAAAAGAAAAACAGAAATCACAAATGAAGAAATAATAAAAAGCCATAAAAAAAGAAAGGAAGAAAAGAAGTCCGAAGCCCCCATCAAAACCAACCTGCCACATGTAAATAAAGAGTCAAACCCTAACATCCTACAACAAGACCTATACCTGTCAGATGAAGATGATGAATTTGAAAAAATGTGGAAACTAAATGCTCCGGAAAACATAGAATTGGAGTTTCCAGTCCCAGAAGACATTTCAGAAAACAAAACTTTACCCCAAAAACAGAAACATCAGCAGGAGGAACACAAGGAGGGCAGATTGCCTGAACGCTTTATCATCCCCAAGAAGAATAAGCAGTCAAACAACAATGTCACATCCAGAACACCATTAGATATCGACAAGAGAATAGTAACAAAATTTTACGAACCAAAAAATAATGTACTTGATAAGATTCTGAACAAAATGGACAATCCAAGACAATTGATTTCTTACAAAGACATTCAATATACTGAAAGCACACTGTCTGACAACGAAGCAACCTTTGAAGAAGAACCTGAAAACGAATAAGATCCCTTCAAAAAGAAAATTTAAAAGATAAATTAACAGAATTGAAAAAACAAAACAACTCTAAAATAAAATTGAACGTCGGAGGATACATATTTACTACATCAAAACACACCCTGAGTAAGGAACCATATTCCCTTCTTCACCATCTAACAAAAGAAACAACTGAAACTGAAATCTTCATTGATAGACCAGCCAAAAACTTTGAAACTATATTGAATTTCATAAGAAATGATTCAACAATTCCGCTGGCCCTCCTTCCCTCAACTCAAGAAGACCTGCTTACGCTCAAGACAGAGGCTACTTATTATCACCTTCCTGGACTCAGAAAGAAAATCGAATACAAGGAAAAACTTATAAATAAATAAAAGTAAATTAAAAACAAAACATGAAAGAAGAATACAAGCTACCATAAACAGTCTACAATGTTTTTCATTTATACTAAGATGCCTACCATGTGTCACCGACGAAGTGTTGCCTACAATGTAAGAACTACGATGTCCAATCTACTATATCCAATCCACTATGTCCAATCTATAATGTTCCAACTACTATGTCCAATCTACTATGTTTTATCTACGATGTACCATCTACGATGTCCAATCTACGATGTACTGTCAACGATGTCCAATCTATGATGTACTGTCTACGATGTACTGTCTACGATGTACCATCTACGATGTTTTTTTTCTACGATGTTCAATCTACGATGTTTCGTCTACGATGTCAAATCTACGATGTTCCAATTACGATGTCCAATCTACGATGTACTGTCTACGATGTCCAATCTACGATGTACCATCTACGATGTTTTGTCTACGATGTCCAATCTATGATGTCCAATCTACGATGTACCATCTACGATGTTTTGTCTACGACGTCCAATCTACGATGTCCCATCTACGATGTCCAATCTACGATGTCCCAACTACGATGTTTATAAACCGAAGATGTGGGCTACACCTGACATCAGTGATTAATGACATTATAACTTAATAGTTTATGATAGTAATTCACTAATATATATTTATAACATATGTTATAAATTATATTCATAGTAAATGTTATACTTCTACTATTTAACCTTTGCATTGTTCACTAATGGTAAGTGGGACAGTCCTGAATGTAAGTACATGATTTAACTGTTATATCCTAGTTCTTTATACTAACCTTAACATAACTTTACTCCTTTTAACGGGGCGGGGTGGAGACGTAGGCTTTACTTGCACACCTATAAAATTTAAATCTTATTGTTGTAAAACAGTTTACAATATTTTGTCAGAACAACTTCTTGTTATATTTTTTTTAATCAACCAAATTATTAGGACAGTCAGTTATAATTAACTTATCTTCATGACTATGGAGAGTTTAGAGATCTTTCGATCTAGAGAAAGTAAATTATTTATTGCTCTACAAAGATATGGGTGTACATAATTGTTACTTGTTTAATGTACTACATAGTTAATTATTGTTGTATATGTAAGTTGTTGAAATAAGGACTATACAAGAGTACTAGAATTTAAGGGCATTATTGTTAACCAAATGCATTAACAGGGCTGTTTGAGATGTAATGAGGAGACATGTGATAACCTACAAAGACATTATTCTTTTAGTTTTGATGCTGGGAGAGGAGCCTGCCTTTTTGCATTTCAAATTTTATGCTTGCAAGCCTGTGCTAAGTTCCTCGGTGTGTGATTTACAGAATTAGAGTAGGGAGGACTTACACTTTTTGATTCACATTTTTGTACCCTTTAGTACACATCTTTTGTACTACTATGAGGCCGGTGGGCTAGGATACTTCCCCTTCTAGTCCCCTATGTAATAGGCTCTCGCCATTATGATTAAATATAGGGCCCGGCAGGTCTCTTATTATTAGGCGCCTGGGGATATGCCACCCCGTTATGAGATTGAGATGTAACAGTTGACTTTATACCTCCCATGCCATTTTGTGCCACCTGATTATTATTATGTTGGTTATGCATCTACCATTTTAGTTAATTACCATTGGTTTCTTGCTTTGGTCCTTTACACCAACTGCATCCGCCATTTATGTTGAGAATCCCTGGACAGACGTGTGAGACCCACCCGGTCTAAATTCTCTTTTAATCAGTCTTTGTGAGGTTTTGGCACCCTAGAAATATTAGAGATACAAAGTGAATTTGGCATACACATTATTCTAACAATCATGTAGCTTGGGCTGTCTATCCCTTCAGTACTGAGACTCATGTTGTTAATGACTACGAGATATTGAGATTATAGATTATTGAGAGTAGAGAAGTTGATATTGTCAATTGAGGAATATAAGATTTTGCCCTGCACTTATGCTGTATATAAATAAGTGCGAACGTTCGCAGAGATGTACAAAGTTATAGTTGCCCTAGAATTACACGAGATGATAGAAGTTATAATTGTACTTATAGCATTATTGCTTAAATTGTGAAACTCGGAAATTACGGTTGCCCTTACTGTGAGGAGGTTTACCAATCCAACATACATATGTATTGATGACTACTCTTACCTGATGGCCACAGGGAGAGGTACCAATTTATTGAGGAGAAGGAAATAGCAATATGTGTATAGAACATATTGGTAGGTTGATGTAAATATGTTGTGTAAATATGTTGACAATTATAATTATTATAAACAATGCTACTTACAGTTAAGTTAACAATCATAATTGTAATTTAGTTAGGAATGTTGAGTACTTGGTATGATAGTTTATTTAAAAGACTGTGACTTGACATAATACCTTGTATTGTTCAAGTAAATATGCCAGACTGGGACTCCCAAATGTGTTTGCTACTTGTATATCTGAAAATGGTCATGTACATTTGTTTATTATTACAATTGATATACTAGTCTTATTATTTTGACTACATGTTACACTTGATTGCAATAAGACTATTTATTGTATCTTGTGAAATATATACCTTACTGTACAAGCATTAATAATTAATCGTTACATAAATTTTAATTGTTCAATTGTTATTGTTTTGCTAATGTTACGATTACTCATTTTCCGGGGAGACAACTCCTTAGCGTTAATGTGTTATAACATGGAGAGTGCTTTCCCTGCTTTGTGAATGTTAATTAACTAAGGCGTGATCAATTTAAAATTTCAATTTAGCATTGGGATTTTTCCTTAATTGTTAAGACTTACCTGTTCGCTCTGTATTCGGGGTCCGAATCCCTTTTTCAGGGAGGGTGCAGTGTTAGAAAGCTTTCGTCATGAAATGCTACTACGCATAATCAATTGTAGCTTTACTTGCTAAACAACCTGCATGTCCGGGAGACCTCGATCTAAATATAGTACTAATTCCGAGACGAATCGAATTGTCGTCATGGGCGTTCCCTCACTCTTTTGCAGTATAATGGATGTTAAATTATATTCTATTGTTTTCAATCTAACTAGCAAGAGTGTCGGAAGTGGGATGTTGGTTTACTATAGTTATATAAATAATTGTTAAGAATATATTATCCTTGAATATACATGTTGACTTCAATCTATACGCTTCGGCATGTTCCGTGCGCTACGAACATCGCCGAAACGTTGCTCGGTTATGACCGTAAATTCTTATTATACAGAGCTCCGTACACGTCATAATTTTGATGACGTCATCCGGAGCGATTCATAGAGTATATAAACCCAGACTTTTCCGGAGCATTTGCCAATCTTTCCTGACACTCTTCCGACGAAACCTCCATTGTAATTTAAATATAAACCACTCCGGATGGCAGAAAGTGAGGTATATAACATAGTAAACATTCCCGTATTTTCAGAACAGTTCCACCCGGAGCTGCTCCGTATAATTTTATGTTATAATAAATAATCAATTACTTTCCTGACAACAATAATAATAAACAGCAGCCATGTTTGTCCATTGTTATGATGGTCACGGAGCTCAGAGACAGTTATGCCTAGATATGACAACATTATTAATTCATCAATGTACCAGATTGTGCATGTGTATAACCTATGTACTTGTATGATGTAATTAACAATGCCATTATATGAATACCATGCGAACCCAATAGAAAAAAATAAATGAATGTCTTAACCGGAACTCGGACTTCGTCATCCTTCAATGCAAATATTAAATATCGTTGTTGTGCAACAACGGACCTGCGTGCATATGATTGGAGCCTTGTCCCGTTACCGTACCACCACGGCAGGGGTGTCCGGCGGCGGAACAATAAGTAAGGAAATTAAGCAAATTAACAGGACTATCAACCAAGGAGAAGGAATAGTTATAGAACGCAGTCAAGCCAGTAATAAACCACATGAGTCAAGTAAAACGGCAGAAAGACGAAGTGAAACACTGCAGCCAAGTCTAAGTATTATTCACACACGATGTTGCAGACACAATAGCGACACCATTCAGCAAAATATTTCAGAGCTTATTTTGCTGACTGATGATAACAAACGACCCATTAATGACTTAAACAAGGATTACGCATTTTCAATGATTTGTGTTACATCCTACGAAGACCTGAAGAAAAACACTAATCTCTTACTGGAGCGATATGCTTGTGGAAAACTGCGCGAAATTGTGGACAAGCTGAACAATGACCGTGAGATAAGTAGAACGCCTCATCCTAAACCAACGGTCGGAAACCCAAGTAAGCGAGCGCTATAACAAGGCGCTGAAACTAACACTCCACCTACAAACGGTTGCCGGTCGGACTTGCATGATGAGAAGGGAAAGAAAATGGACACGTGTTCGGCGAAACGCAAGACTACTGAAGGTTTACGATCAGGTTTGTAATCACCCAAGAGTGTTAATCGCTTTTGTTACTATTGTTTTTGAAAAATATATATTTAAACTTTATATGTCATTATCTTGTGTTTAATATCTAATTAGGTTCAATTGTTTCGAAATTTTTAGGTAAGCGGTCCAAACCTACCGGGAACACCGATTCGACCAGAAACAAGTTGGACACCTTTCTTCTAGACGTGATGACACTGTTCAAAAGGAATGATGTATCGAAGTCGGAGTGGCCGAAGATGCAACAGCCAAATCCAACAACAACACTCTTTAAATTGAGGGTACATTTTAGGACGTATTTACATTCATATTTTTATTATAAACATTTTTAGCATTAATGATACCACGATTTTAATTTCTTTTGGTTATTTAAATTTATGTAATCTATTTTAACTTATGCTTATTATCACGTTTTGGAACATTTGTTGTTTTTATTTATACTTATTATCTTGTTTTTTTTACAGTTGAAAGAATATCCAAAGTGTATGTTTGTGATCGTGCTTTTTAACAACTTCTTATAGATTTGCCAATTTCCGACCGTCCTTCTGTCTGTCCCATTTTGTTTTCAGTTTCACGCGTAACTCAAAAGTATTGGTTATACATCTATATAGATGAAACTTTGCACATCAACCAGAATGTGAACTTGAGCGTCTCCATATTTTGGTTGAAATATTTTTTATATAACCGGAGATATGGGCGTTTTATTTCATACTCTTTTACTTGAGGCGCACGCAACTCAAAAAGTATTGCTGTAAGTGGGCTGATTATTTAGAAACATATTAACCAGCATAACAACTTGCGCATCCTGATATTTCGGCTCGCAGGTTTTCGACATTACTGGAGTCATGGCCCCTTTTTATATAAAAAAACTAAAACTTGTTTATCTTACGTTGCGCGTTACTTATTAAAATATTGCTGATAATTTACTGAGACTTTACAAAGATTTTAGCATTTGAACTTGCGCACATTTACATTATGACTGGACTGTTTTCGACACAACTGGAGTTGTGGCCCCTTTTGATGCATATGTTTAAAACTTAAATCGCGAGTAACTTAAAAAGTATGTCTTGTTGTGAGTGAAACTTTACAAACAGATTAGTATGTGAACTTGCGCACCTCTAAATTTTGGTTCAATTATCTCCGACGTAAATTAAGTTTTCAGACAATAGTGAAAGATGTGGGCATCCGTGTGCCTCAACCAAAAATAAATTCGATATAGATTTAGGCACTACGGATTAAACAACCCATGCAAAAGACGTCGGACCGCGGACATTTCCGATAAAATTTGCTGACGTCTGGGATAATTCCCGAAACTGTCGGACCTCGTGTCAGAAAAAATATATTAGGAAATGAATATGCTAAAAATGCGAACTAGATCATGTTTGTTTTAGTTTGATAGGTTATTTAAATTTAAAATTTAAACTTATTTTACCAACCAGTCGAACTTGCTATCTTTGCTGGTGATGCAGGATTTTCACTGACACCCAAAAAAGTTGTCACCACTGTTTTGCGACGAGAAACCTTCGGCTAGTCTGACCTTACCTTTAATGACAATCATATAAAAAAAAAACTTACAACTAAATACTGTCACTGACTATGTTATAACTTTAATAACTATAATTTCCTATAATTACCCAAATAACAAACAGTAACTTTAATAAGTTTTAATTCGCTTTATTTGTATATCAATAAGATAAACATCACAGGTGACCAAAATAATCAAATAATGTTTAGTTGAGACAAGCTAAACGTTTAATTGACTTCAACCCAAGCGTTGGCATGGACTAGAAAGGAGTCCTTGGATACCATGGAGTGGTCCGCTGCAACAGACATGTGATGAGCATGAACTTCTGATCACAAACACTATCTTGCCCCTTCACACGCGTAACCGAACGTCATGGATGCATCCTCGCTCAAACCACCAGTATCTTATTGACTATGTTATCTTGAGAAAGAGTTACAGGCGGGATGAACATTGCCAAGTTAAAGACTGCCAGCTGCAAGCTATCCTTTGTAAATGCTCTGGAAGCGCGTTGGATTGGGCATTACTCAGAAAACTGATTTATGCTACAACCACAGACACCCTTGGGGCAAGAAACACAAGGACTGGTTTGATGAAAGGACATTAAACAGTTATTGGATGAGAAACACCACCTCCACAAAGCCTACCTCAGAAACCCAAAGTGCGTAGCCAGGAATGATGCCTTCAACAAAATAAGCATAAACTTTGTCAGATACAAGATGTTTTGATCAGAAAATAAGCCGTTGAAAGCTACGCCGATAGAAACAATTATAAGAAATGTTACGACGCGTTAAAAGATGTGTACAGACCCACTATGTTTTCTATCGAGCTTGCAAAGACATGCGCATGGGATAAACACTTAATGGCCCTTTGTTATTGAATGTAGGGCCTCTTCCGCCCTATGCCACGGGTCCGAAATTCGGCCCCATTCCCAATGCAAATCTGGTTGTTTTTTTCCCAATTGAAAAAAAAATCCAAATTCCAAATTATTTTTATTTAACCTTTAAATATATAAGTTAACCTGATCCAGTGTAGAAAATAGAACAAGTGCTGTTTGTAAAACATGCATTCCCCCATATGGGCTGTCAGTTGTAGATGCAGCCATTGTGTGAATACGTTTTTTGTCACTGTGACCTTGACCATTGACCTAGTGACCTGAAAATCAATAGAGATTCATCTGCCAGTCATAATAAATGTACCTATGAAGTTTCATGATCCTAGGCCTAGGTAATCTTGAGTTATAACCCGGAAACTATTTTACTGTTTCGAGTCACTGTGACCTTGACCTTTGACCTAGTGACCTAAAAAGCAATAGGGGCATATGTCAGCCATGATCAATGTACCTATGACGTTTCATGATCCTAGGCGTAAGCATTCTTGAGTTATCATCCGGAAACCATTTTACTGTTTTGAGTCACTGTGACCTTGACCTTTGACCTAGTGACCTGAAAATCAATAGGGGTCATCTGTCAGTCATGATCAATGTACCTATGAAGTTTCATGATCCTATGCGTAAGCATTCTAAAATTATCATCCGGAAACCATTTTACTGTTTTGAGTCACTGTGACCTTGACCTTGACCTTTGACCTAGTGACCTGAAAATCAAGAGGGCTCATTTGCCAGTCATGATCAATGTACCTATGAAGTTTCATGATCCTAGGTCTAAGCGTTCTTGAGTTATCATCCGGAAACCATCTGGTGGACGGATCGACCGACTGACCGACCGACCGACATGTACAAAACAATATACCCCATCTTCTTGAAGGGGGCATTCCGGAAACCATCTATTGGACGGACCAACCGACCGACCGACATGTGCAAAACAATATACCCCCTCTTCTTCGAAGGGGGGCATAAAAATATTGCATAATTAAATTATCTGTTGCCTTGAATTTGTTTTAAAAACAGTAAAATATGTATAATTGATTATTTAAGACTTTCCTTCTTTTCTCCCAAACCGGTGTTTCGCGCGATTTTTTTTCACCTCAAAAAAGGCCAGGCACTTTCCCCAAAATCAGATTTAAAAAAACCTGCACTTATGACACATGTTCATAAAATTTTGTAAAATTTTAATAATATGTTTACCAATTAACGGCTTCTTTGAAATATAAGAAACACTATTTACATGCGATTATTTTCCCCAATTATTTGCGATTATTTTTTTCCCCAAAATGGTGTTTTTCACGACGCGAAATTCTCAAATTTCCAGTGTGGCGTTTTCCCAAAATGGAGCGGAAAAGGCCTGGATATATCACAGAAACTCGTGTATTTGGAACAGTGTGGATTAAAAGAAATGTTTTCTGGAAATGTTAAGTATTACAGACCAACAAACAGACACATAATCTAAGTGATTTTAGTTTCCCCACATACACACCTATTCCAAGTTGGTATATATGAATTGCCTTTTGAGGAAAACTATGTACAACAACCAAATTCGTTGAATTGATATCCCCCGCCAATATGCTTCTGGACACAAAAGTGTTATATTTGACACTCAAAAAAGCATTTTTTCAAGATACAAAGGGCCATAACTCCGTTATTAACAGATGGTGTACAATGCCATATGGCGTGCCTCATCCTCTTATAAATATATATATATATATATATATATATATATATATATATATATATATATATATATATATATATATATATATATATATATATATATACTCCTACCAAGTTTCAATGAAATCCGCCAAAGCATTTCCAAGATATGGCTCCGGACACACAACAAAAGCATTTTTTCAATATACAAAGGGTCATCCCCCTTATTAAGAGATGGTTTACAATGCGATTTGGCGTGCATCATTCTCCTATCCATATATATATATATATATATATATATATATATATATACTCATACCAAGTTTCAATGAAATCCGCCAAAGCACTTCCAAGATATGGCTCCGGACGGTCGGACGGAAAGACGGACGGACAACGCCAAAACAATATCCCTCCGCCTATGGCGGGGGATAAATATATAAGTTAATACATTGCTTTTAGGTGTTTTAATTTTCTTCTACTACAATTTTGCATTCTATTTAAATTAGGTAATTGCACAACATTTTAGAACTACCAATTATAAAAACCTGTTTAATTGATATTGATAAACAAACAAAAAATATCCATAAAACTTAAATAATTTGCCTTCAGTGATTTTGGCATGAATTTTCAAGCTTTAAATATTCATGAAGTACACTATAATCAAATTCAATAGCATTGGTTATGTTTCAAGCCATCAGTTACCTGCAGGTGTGTTGAGTATTGGCTCCTTAGCAAGTATTAAACAATGTGTTATCTCTGTTTCATCTTATATACCGGTCACTACAAAGTTTATTAACAACAGTTATCAAACAGGTATATAAAAATGATCAATTATGAACAATGACAATTTGGGTGAATAAATCACTTGAATGGGCTTTTGAATTGTCCAAATTATAGTGATCTTATTTTTAAATATACATAATTAAAGTGGTAGAATGATGGTTAATACCTTATTATATTTTGAAAAATAATAATAAATTTAAACAAGACTGGATTAAATGGTTGATTGACACATTTGTTTGTATAATGTCTCCATTTTATAAACGCTCATTAAAACATTTGGATACCTAAATAAGAAATTGTCGCTACGGAGACTTTTAGTATGCATGGGACAATTGGTAGTAGTAATAATATATAATGAAATGTACATAAATATCCACGATACACATGCACACTATTACTAAGAGGACTTTAGTGAAGTTAAAATTTCATGGAAGTAGGTTGTGTGTAGGCATATGTTTGACTTCCACTAAAGACATCTATGTAAAACAAAAAATAAAACATCTTTTTTTAGATAAATATCGTTTTGAAAACAAAGAATATGCATTGTCATGGGGAAATACTTTTCATTTGCCCCTTTAAACAGTTTGGATTTTCTGATAAGATCATTCACTCAATTAACAAACTTTGATTCAAAGAGGCGAGGTTTTTTGGAGCCTAAAATCTTCTTGTGCCCACTGATGTCTAAAGATTCTGTTCAAACCTTTTGAATCTTTATATTTTATCATAGAACAATATATCATTTATAAAGGCGTATGTGTTACTGCTTAAATTGTTTTCAACAGAAAGGGTCAACGAGGCTAAAGATAAATCACAGACCAGAATGATAATAGGCCAGTATTGGTAGTGCTTTTGTCATTTAATTATGGCAAGTTAATTCAGACAGTTTAACGAGATATGATCCAGTGTTTAAATATGCTTTGTAACTGAATGATCCTTGAGCCCAAATTACAGCAATCATGGCAGAGGCCCATTTGTTATTATGTCGCAAAAAAGTATCACCGCTCCATGGGATTTGTTTTTAAGTTTTAACATAAGGCATTTTTAAATACAAAGTTTATGAGATATTCTTTATAAATCGTAAGGGCTGGAAGAAGGACGTTCTTTTTAAAATATTTATCCAATACTTAAGCTGCAGTGTCGTTTTCGTTAAAAATCGGGTCCGGTATTCGGCCCCAAATCGGGTCCGGTATTCGGCTCCATTCCAAATGGGAAAGAGTGACGTAGCAAGCTCCAAGTGCCATTCTAAGAACCAGTCATATATATTGCACAGTGCTTCGTGACGCATTTTGTGTGGTTTAATTGCATTTAACTGGCTTCAATCCCTCTGATCATCGTAAATCCAATTCGGGGAACCACACGACCTTTGCTTGTTCCTTGTCAAGATTGTATGCAACTAGAGATGTGTTCGTCAGAAACACAATGCCCCCTACTGCGCCGCTTTGAAATAAAATATAATTTGGCAGGTATAGAAATCATCTCCCTTTAAAGCTTATTACTTCCCTTGGATTTTGTTTTTTGACCTTTAACATTGAAGGATGATCTTGACCTTTCACCACTCAAAATGAGCAGCTTCACTGTAACAGCAACTTTGGGAGGATTTGCCAGAGCGACTGAAACGCTGTATGCGCTGGTCTCTCGTCATTTTGCGACAACGGTTGGGAATTTTATAGAGCACAGGCGTCCCAATGGCGAATTTGTTACTATAGCAACACAGACGGGCCAGCAAGAAGGTGACCTTGATATCGCAGCCGGCAACATCCATCCTGGAACAAATATCACCGACACTAGATTCAGAGACTCAATAAGCAGATTCACGAGTAGTATGCTATTGAATTTTGAAGGACAGGTGGACGACCTTCAGAGCGAGTATATATTCGCTTAGACGGCTTATTCTGTCTCACGACCCAGCCGTGGCATGATAACGATACCTAATTTTCAACGACCGAGCTATCAACACAACTATGTCGTCATTGAAAGTGAGCAAGATGAGTTTGCCGACCAAGGTGCAGTTTGACCTCCGGTAACAGAATCATTTGGCAAGAAAGGAGATAGCGGTGCAATCGTATGTTTTGACGATAGGGACGGAAACGGGGTCCATGTTGTTTCAATGTTCATGGGAAAACCGCGATTTGGAGATACCCATGGCTTAATTTCGCTTCCACTTCAGCAAGGACTTCAACAAATAAACGCTTATATCGGCGGCGAGAACTTGCAGTTTTGTTAAAGCATTAAATGCAGGTGTCATGTCCTTCATGATGTGATGTCAATTTCGTCAATGAAATTGTCAATAATTTGATACATTTAAAACAGCACAATGTAATTCATTTCTTCTTTTTTTATCAATATAACTACTATTAATGGTTTAGTGATAGTAATGTATTGTTATCTGCTTGAAAAGGCTTACGCTTTTGAAGTGTAAAGTGACTTCGCAAATAATTTGGAACGAACAAACGAATTTAAATTTGGCGAACGGAGGTCGCGAATTGCACCATGGAGACGTAATTGCTGGATGATTACGCGGATAGCGCGGAGATGCGAGCCGTTTCGGTGGAGGGATAGGTGTAACAGACTTGAAGCGTTGGAGATCAGGGCATCTCTGATGGCGGAAGATGGGACAGTTTTGACAAAAGGGAAGCTTCGTCAGGTGGCGTATCCTAACTTAAAGTCAATAATGCGTTCTAGAACATCCCCGAAAACAAACACACTGTACTGCCAATAAAGTTGCAAACAATTAACAAACACAATCTGCATAAACACATAAACGAGATCTCAAAAAAATTGCTTGCGAAACAAAGATGGACTTCAGTGGATTTTCTTTGAGCTCGTCCATTGTTCCCTCAGACAACCAGTCACCGATAAGATACGCAAAATGTGTTTATCAAATGTAGATGCTAGTTTAACTTCCGCCTCCCCGACTAACATGAGTCATGAGCAGAATTACACACTTATTTAATAAAAGTTGGTCAACTTTACACATGCGCCTCAACCTGACGTTTTGATTTCGGGTTAGGTTGTCAAGCTTGTAAAACTGTACCACACTTACAACGTTGACTTACCATGATAAAATCCATTTAACTGTATTCACGACGGTAGTTAATCCGATTATTTCCAGACACATTGCTCCACCTATAAATCGATTGTGTAACGGAAGCACGCGTTAATATATCTGATAGTAAAATCGTTATGAGCTTGAATATGAAAGGCTACACAACACCAACATCAATTGCAAAATACACATGCACCAATTACATTACCAAGGTTGTAAAAATATTATATGATACCAAATATTTGTATACATATATTTATGCGTGTGTGTGTGTATATAACAAATGTTATTTTGTAAACTGTTAAACATGTATGTAAATATATATGTAACAAACTTTTACTGATAAATGCACCTGATATGTACATGTACCTGAAATCAAACACTATGGCACGCCTACGTGAGTTTTTCTATATTTTTGGCTTCCTAACATGGAATATACAATTTCAACCCCCCACAACAAAAAAAAGGCTACCTAGATCTAATATCCATTTTGTGTTAACTCACCTTTGTGTCTCAAATATATACTAAATATACCGTTCATATCTAAATTTACACTTTTTAATATATAAACTCTAGTTACATTTCATTAGAATAGAACTTACATTTTTCTCCGAAATGACCCAATAACCCTGGCCTAAGACAAATACACGTTATATTAATTATTTTTTTATACTTTTTCCTCCCATTGCTTCCAAACGTTTATTTATCTATCTATCTTTTATTGTATTTTCACAATCAAAACTACATGCTGATGTATCAGCATATATCTAACAGATATCTAACATGATGCAACATATCTCACCATTAACCGGTTATATGTTTCTTTGTCATGTGTTACATGCGGAATGATGGGCATATCGCCTCTTTTCCTGAATAAACATCTACATTATGTTATATTTTCCTCAGTACATGTATTATTCTGTACTACGTATTATATAACAAATGCTTTATTATTGGATTGTAAAACATTTCACTTGTTCATATGCCTTTGTATTTTCATAGAGAATATATTGTACTTCATAACATTGTGTAACAATATGGATGTTTTATTATGACCTTGACTTTGATATGTGTAGAACACCTGTTGTATACTTTTGTGTACTCATGGGCATTTCTGCCCCGATGTATTTGGAAATAAATCCTAAATCCTAAATCCATATATGAAAGATCTTTCAATAAATTATACTTGCTCGTTTAACATGCTGATTTTTAATCACACTATATGATATGATATGCCCAATTATGTTTAACATGAAATGCTCATATGAAATGATGATTCTCTTTTTACCACAACTTGTTAATATTATTTATGTAAATATATTATGCTCCTTTAACATGTTAATTATTTATCGCCATGTATGATTCGTTTGTTTGCAAAAATATAATTTACATGTGATGCTTAGACTAAACGTTGATTCTCTTTTTACCTAAATTTTATAAATACTATTTCTATTTGTTGTATATTCTCATTTTAAATTCTGATTTTCAATCAACATAAAGGATCCGGTTGCATGCTCAATAGTATAACTTTCATGTCTCGGCCCACAGATCCAGTTACACACACGTTCCAGTTATTTCATTGAACAACAAGCAGCTAAAACAACATCTTCAAATATGTTGGCATACATTTTATGATCAATGTTTTATTATGATGTGATTAATATTTTAGTGTTACAAAGAAAGACAACTTAAACCTTTCTTTTGTTGTATTTAAGAATGGTAAAAAAACAGGATAACACGCAACTGCAACTCATTGTTCCAACACAACATCTATAATAAATTAATTAAATAAAAGTGGGATTTTGGGGTGTGAGAAGTCAGGTTAACAATCACTATGTTCCTCTTGTATTTTACTTAGTGGGTGCCATGGCAATATTGAACATAAAATTGGTAGGCCATGGTAGTCCTACATGTAGATATGGGTTGTTCCACGGCAAACATGTATTGATGACTAAATACTGTGATCAGATGTTACATAAATATGGTAATTTCTCTCCATTGTATGGCTCGATTGGTCATTGTCGGCTTGGGTACTACTTACATGTACCCGGGTACTCTTCAGTATACTTACATGTACCCCTGGTACGGTTAATATACTTTAACGTACCCGGTCGATATTAGACTGTACCCGAGTTGTATTCCCGCCCAAAATCCGATGTCGTAAAACGCGCGACAGTTTACCGTAAAACGATATTGCTTATTTTTAAACAAATTTCTCTTAAAAAAAACTGCATCAACATGCTATTTGAGTATGAGTTTCGATAATATAAGGGTCATTTAACAGAAAATTAATCTAAATGTGAACATAATTAATTAAACGAAAATAGCCGACAACGACCGATTTAGTGTTAAATTCGCGGGTTCGTTTTAGTATATTTACAGTACCTGGGGTACATGTAAGCATAAGGGTACCTGGAGAACATGTAAGTAGTACCCGCGCCAACAATTACCAATCGAGCCGTAGTTTGTTGGTATGAAAACAACATGTCGTTGTACCATTCTTAAAGTACTAGCACAAGGTGGATGTTCATATGGTCATCATTGATGTCGCAAGTGCAGGTTTTGTCAATGCAGGTTTTGTCATGAATGACTCAATTTATTATCATAGCATTTTTCATTCTGAAACAATTGCAGTTGCATTTCTTTATTTAATTGTAAATAATCGTTTGGAATCATATTTAATAGTAGTAAATATTTTTATTAACTTTGTCTATTACTGCAATTTTCTAAAAATACTGGGGATTTAAAATTATAAAAATATTATTAGGGAAAATGTCGCAATTGCGAAGACATCCATGGTGAAGAAACCTGTGATGCCGTTGTAAAATATTACAACAATTATGACCAGGTGCATTTCTACACGAAGTGCTGAAGAAGCTCGAGAGCACTTATGTTAAAATCGAATCCCAAGAGTCTGTGATGCGCAAGTTTTACTCATGTACTCAAGATGCAGAAGACGTATCTACATATGCTTCAAGACTAGAAGCTCTCTATGCCAGAGCCATACAATTGAAAAGCATTCAAGCAAGGAAATGACGTGGTTTTGAAACAAGTCCTATTTTAAGGGCCGAAGTTAGACTTGACACACGTCGCCCAGTATGACACTGTTGATGATTACATAAAATTGACTTGACTTGATAGTGAAAGACTTAAGTTAGACTTAAGAAGACTAGAAAGAGATGTTCAAACGGCAGACAAGAAGAGGCCTGCAATATTTCCCAGAAATTAGAAAAAGAAATGAAGTCAGGCCATGTTAAGAAATCGAAAGGAAGATAGAGGACATGCAGAAAAAAAAACAACCCAACCTAGTATGTAGGGAGAAGAATAAGAAGAGGCCGAGTGCAACAACCACAGATCTACCAGACCGCTGGGTAGCAACAATTTAAGAGGACCATGCTATGCATGGGGTGATCGAGGACATTTCGCAAGAGACTGTCCAGTGATATGCGGAATGGAAACTTTTGAAACAGGAATTTAAAAGGTAAGTGTTCTTATTGAAGGAGCGATTGCGGGTACTTCATCAAGACATCCCAAATAAGTTGGAGAATCCAACGAAGCACGCGTCTGCATCAATGTATCCCCGACCACAATGGGGATCGAACCTGGGACCTTCCGGTTCCAAAACAGGGAGGCACTCTACCGCTCCGCAACCGTGTCGCTATAAAAGCTAGCTCATATATCAACGCAGTATAAGTTCCCCTTATACCGAACCCTGCTACATACATTACATAGCAACCCAGTGAGCATCAAATGTTTTACGAACGTTGATGAAACGTAATATTTAGGTCGCAACGTCGGCAACCATTACCGAACGTTGCCATAACGTTGCACACAAAACAATACCAGGACGTTTCATCATAACGTTGCAAGGACGTTTCAAAAACGTCGCATTCTGATAGCACGCGAAACGTCGGTCGAACGTTTGAGAAGTATGTTGCAACAACGTTGCTTCTAGGTAATTGTGCACTCTTCCCAGTGGGCACCCAAACGTTGTTGCAATGTTTTTAGGTTGCATTCAAACGTTGCAGTTTGGTTGTCACAATGGTGTAAATGAAAGTGATCCCGACGTTTTTTCCAAACGTAGCTGCAACTTTGTATTTAGGTTGCATTCAAACGCAGTATTTTCAAATTCTTTTTTTTATAATATAAACATTAAAAAATTAAGTTTAAGAGCAATTGGTAGTAAATAGTTTTTAATTTTTTAAATTTCTATATTATTAAAAAAAAATAGAATTAAAAAAATACTGCGTTTGAATGCAACCTAAATACAACGTTGCAGCAACGTTTGGAAAAAAAAACGTCAGGAAAGAAACGTCATAAAAACTTTCATATCCACCATTGGTACAACAAACTGCAACGTTTGAATGCAACCTAAATACAACGTTGAAGCAACGTTTGGGTGCCCACTGGGAACTTAAGAAACTATTATGATATGTCACGAGAACAATAAAATATAATGTTAAAACTTATATCACCTCGTAATTATTTATAAATGCCAATAAAATGAACAATTAAGTATTGTTCAGCGGTATCGGTAACTTGTAACAATTGTTTAATTCATAATATTCATTGTGCATGACGTTAGTACGGCGGCATAAAGGGGACATAGGAAATATTTTATTTAACTATTTTCTTTGACGTGCGCACGTCATAGTTATGACGTGCGCACGTCAAGGCTATAACTATGACGTGCGCACGTCATAGAAATAGTTAAATAAAATGTTTCCTATGTTATATTATTTAACTATTTCTATGACGTGCGCACGTCATAGTTATGACGTGCGCACGTCATAACTATGGCGTGCGCACGTCATAGCTATCGCGTGCGCACGTCATAGCCTTGACGTGCGCACGTCATAACTATGACGTGCGCACGTCATAACTATCGCGTGCGCACGTCATAGCAAACAAAATATTGCATATGCCCCCTTTATGCAACTGTATGACGTGCGCACGTCATAGCTATGACGTGCGCACGTCAAAGAGACTGTTCAATAAAATATTGCCTATGTCCCCTTTATGCTACCGTACGTTAGCTTTTGTAATATAATATCGAGCATGTTACGGTACTCATTTCATCAGATCACTCAAGGCATTATAGAACTTAACAGCGGAGCTTAATTACCTTAAAATGACCGGAGTGAAAATTAAGCGTTATACTATCTCCAAGGATATATTTGCCCGCTACAAATATACAGCAGATCGTGTGGAATTTTTTACACGAAGAGGTCACTCAATAGAACCTGAATATTTCTCAAATATTAAATTCGGTAATATAAATTGTGTGTTATTTTGCGAGCAGTCAGGGAATTGTTCAAATTTCTTTACTAATATATGTAAGGAAATTAAGCAAGCAAACAGGACAATAAACCATGGAAAAGGAATAGTAATAGAACTCAGTTACGCCAGTAATAAACCACAGGAACCAAGTAGAACGGCAGAAAGACTAAGTGAAACGCTACAGCCAACTTTAAGTATTATTCATACACGATGTTGCAGACCCAATAGCGACACCATTCAGCAAAATGCATGTATTTCAGAGCTTATTTTGCTGACTGATGATAACAAACGATCCATAAATGACTTCAAAAAGGATTACGCATCTTCAATGATTTGTGTTACATCCTACGAAGACCTGAAGAAAAACACTAATCTCTTACTGGAGCGATATGCTTGTGGAAAACTGCGCGAAATTGTGGACATGCTGAACAAGGACCGTAATGCGACAGGTGGAAACCAACATCATCATCATAAACCAACGGTCAGAAACCCAAGTGCGCGAGCGCTATCACAAGGCACTGCAACTAACACTCCACCTACAAACGGTGGCCTGTCGGACCTGTATGATGAGAGCGGAAAGAAACTGGACATGTGTTCGGCGAAACGCAAATCCGAGAGCGAGACGACTGAAGGTTTACGATCAGGTTTGTTAGATTGTTAATATATTGTATCGACAAGATACCGCCAATGAATTGAAACAGGTAAACAACCATTTTCCCAGCCAGCGTACATATCAGTTTATCACTGAGTTGTATACATTCCTCTGTACTTATGGTCTTTTATTGTTGTGTTTCTAATTGCAAGGCTTCAGGATCTGATGAAAATGTTTCCATGTTATTAAGTATTTCTTTTTCTTAAGTTTAAATTAATGCATAAAAACACATATGTAGCATACTGCCGTTATTAGGTTCAGAACATATATACGCTATAAAAATTACAAGAAAATATAGTATTAAAACTAAGACTCAATAAATGCTTAAACAAGGCTTTAACAGTTATAAAACTATATTCTTAGTATGAAGGCTTTTAACATTTATTACATTATGTAAATTACAAGATTATGTAAATTACACTAACATTTATGAAATAATTTAAATGACAAGATTATGTAAATTACAAGAAAAGATGGTATTAAGACTAAGAATTAATAAATGATAAAATAGGGCTTTTAACATTTATTAAATTATATTCTTATGATGTAGGCTATTAACATTTATAAAATTATGTAAATTACAAGAACATTTATTTAATTATTTAAATTACAAGATTATGTAAATTACAAGAAAAGATAGTATTGAAATTAAGAATCAATAAATGCTCAAACAGGGCTTATAACAGTTATTAATTTATATTGTTATGATGAAGGCTTGTAACATTTAGTATTAAAATTATGTAAATTACAAGATTGTGTAAATTACAAGAACATTTATTAAATTATGTAAATAACAAGATAATGTGAATTACAAGAAAAGATACTATTAAAACTAAGAATCAATATATACTTAAACCATTCTTTTAACATTTATTAAGTTATCAGGGGGGCACGCGTATACGGGAGCTTACCGCGTTTAAGTGAGAAAGTTGTTGCAAAACTTCAAAGATGGCGTCGTTTGTTGGATTTTCTTAAAGGAAGGGAGGATATTTTCACCCGGTAAGCCCCTTTGTATTTATAATTATTTTAAATGAATACGCCGTTTCGGCTCTCCGGTGTGTGTGCTTCCCTCGGTTTTTTGTTTCAAGATCGTAGACGTCGGGATAAAAAAGTTATTGAAGGAAAACCGTCCACAAATCTGTTGTCTACTTACGGAACGTTCGAGAAATAGGATGTACAAATATCATTTTCTCTTATAATACACAGTATTGACACACGTGAACAGTAAAATATAAATAAAATCATGATTATTTAATTTTACCGACGCCGTTTTATCACTGATAATTAATTTATTGGCAAACATTATTGGTTTAACCCCCTTATTTGGAACTGACTTCCTTTTAAGCACATTTTGGGACCTGACTTCCAAATGACAAACAGCTCTTTCATATGTAAAAGAGCTTGACATGATATACCTACCCATCTTAAATAAAGTGTATATGTGTACTTTAATATTATAGTTTTATAGCATGTTACGTGGTGCAATATAAGTGTTTTCTTAATCACGTTACTTACTGTAGAATAATAATAATGCTGAAAAAACCTGCCGACCAATTGAATCAATTCACCTATTTTCAAGAAGATGGGTTGTGTGGTGGCTGATGTACGAGATAATAGAACGTTTATCTCTCAGTAATATTATAATTAATTTCATGTATTTTATGACGTGTCGACCTTATTCTGCTATGAACTTTTTTAACCATTCTTTTACTGTCTTTTCAGATGATGCAGGTTAAAGGGCGAAAATAAGTGCATCTTTCGTTGCAGTATATGTAATGAGGAATTTTACATCAGGCGATGATTGAGATATCATGCCCCATTCATGGACCACATGAGTTTAAATGTAGAATATGCAAGAAAGAATCCTTCAACAGAGCCGGACTAAAACAGCAAATAAAAAACACGAACATAACAAAACATGTACAGCTGATGTTTGTAGTGTTTTTGTTTTATTTATAAAGTCTACATAGACACGTCTGACATATAATTGCTATGAGTGCTTACACTTACTTACACGTTTTATTCCGTTTATGTCATGATGCTAGTTTCTCACGTTGTTATGAAAATAAACCATTATCTGTGTTACGTCATTTCTTCCTATGATGTCTCTGCATAAATTTTCAATTGTATTCAGCACTTACATACATGATACAAAAAGATTTGGGTCGGATTTAATTCGTTATGCATTTTACATATTAACATTTCTTACGATTAAAAGGCAATGTTAGGAACAAACGAAATAGTGAACCGATACTTTATTCCCTCAATACAACAGTCATGAATAATATGTATTCACATAGGTATAAAAGAGAAAAAACATACATGTATACAAATTATATTGAACACTTCTACTGAAATCATATCGTGTATTGCATTTGCACAAATCTTTCTATCCACTACAAATTCACTTTTTGCGATTATAATATAGTGACCAACTCAGAACTGGTTTATAAGAAGGTCGTCCAAAATGTGTCACATCAAAGTCACATACATGTATCAGTATCTTTATGGTAAAACGCGTCAAATGTCATTGTATTAAATAAACAATTCATATTTAAGTATCATAAAAAAAACATCCACCGATATGCATCTTCTAAGCAGATGTCAGGTATTCCAAATTGCTTCATGTATTCCGAATCGCAACAATGGCAGTATTTGGTTACATCAACCTTATACTAGTATCAAACCGGCTTTACCCTATTCTGTTTTTCATTACACTTTTACTGCACGTATATGTGATTGTTTGGTGGGTTTTCATGTACCTATCGCATTCTAGAGCGGTACACACTTCGTTACGCCGTCTTTTTTCGGCGTAAGCTGAATAAGCCAGCTTTTCACCTTAGCCTGACCTTTGTAAGTGTCCAATAAAATTCCAATAAAATTTCCCGCGGCTAGGTACGAATGAATACACTTCATTTATTCCATTGGCTGATTTGAGTATACCACCAGAACATTGGAAACATATCCGCGTCTTTGTAACACTGTTTTACTGTATGAAACAATTTTATCTCGAATGAAAAGGCTTAATAGATAGAACAGTTTTACACTCAATTCTCGACATCAATACAGTTTGTGCGTACACCTTTTATTTTCAGAGTATTACCAGCGCAAGAGCGTTTATACTTAAAAGGCTTTGTTCTCATATTTAGTACTTACTTCCTTATTCCTGTCAACATGTTAACATGTAAAAGTATAAAGAGCAATGGAAGCGAGGCCTCACTTTAAAGCATTGCATTTCAACCCGCGAGGTATATCGGGTCAATTCGCGGACATTCAGAGTTTATATACAGGTCATCACCGGAGTTGGCGGCCAGTAAAATAATCGTTATATAATAAAGACGCTATCCGTGAACTACGTGACCTGGAATTTTCTTTAGACCAGAAATATGTTAAATGAAGATATTCAGCAATATAATTATGGTATGTAAATAATAGATTCTTAATGTGTTTTCAACAATACAATGATAAATATTATTGTTGATAAATTTAACAATAATTATTCGTCCATATTGCCTAATGTACTAAAGTGATATTATGAGCATGTAACAGTTTATAGGTGTCTATCGCAACCGTTGATTATTTTTAATGTTTCTACTTCATATACACTTATATTAATTAATGCAGCATCATCATACTAAAACAATATACCAGAAAGAGAAAAATAATGCATTTGAATATCAACCGTACTTTCGTTTGACAACTGATCATGCGTTTACGAGTTGAACCTAAATTTAGTTTTAGTGCAGATTTGTTCATACGACACAAAGACACGAAATTGTTTTACGGATCATTTCAGCTTACAGGACTGGGTGGGTCACGTAAGAATATCAAATATCAAATATATTTTTATAAACAACTGGTAGCAAGGTGAGTTGCAGATAATTAATCAGTAACCACATTTTAACTAACTATTTTGACCTGTTAATTCTTTTCAGCTCAATTCAACAGTGCAAAATGCCCATAATATCACTTTAAGCATTAGCACGATGATAATTGATACTGTTAATAATCGAATCAAATAGCAATGCCCGACAAACCACTAAAACAGGTTTGTTCGAAGAACGCGCCTATAAATACGGATACTTCTCGTGTGGCCGGTTGACTCATATGTTTAAATTTCACTTCCATTCTTCTTTTGGTTTTCTGTTTTGTATCTATAGGTTTATGACCAGCAATATGTTATAATGTAAAATAAGCCGCGAAAACTTCCCGTAACATCCCGTACTGCGTGTGATGCAGCTAAGAACTGCACAGAAAAAGACATTCGCTATACTTGATCTCATTATTAAACTATTTACGCCGTATATCTTTTTTAAAGATATTTCTTGTTAATCTTGGCATCCTCAACATATATAACTGGCGTCTAGATATCTGGAAATAGTAAGCATAGTATTCCGTTGGATGCATATTCAAACATAAGTATGTCCATATGTGTTAAAATAAACAGGTAAGAATTACACTGTGTTTATAATACCGTCGAATGTCTTATATTACACACACTAAATGTTAGCGATAAAACATATAATAATACAAATTAATAATAAAACAATTAATAGAAAAAAGAAAACTCCTGATTTCTTCAAGTGAAAATGTTTTCCAAGACATTCGCACCAATGTGGAATTCATTCACGAAAGTTATTTTGCATAAAACCTTGTAACATAGGAAAGCGTTGTTAATCATTTGGAAGTCAGGTCCCAAAATATGCTTAAAAGGAAGTTTAGTTCCAAAAATGGGGGTTAACCCGTTATAATTCGGCATTAAATGAATTAATAGACATAACAACGCGTCGAGATAATAAAATATTCGTGATTTATGTTATATTTTACTGTACACATGCACAAATACTGTTTATTATGAGAGAAAATGATATTCGAACATCCAACATCTCGAAGGTCAAGAAATTAAACAACAAATTTGTCGACGGTTTTGCTTCAATAACTTTTTTTATTCCGACGTCTACGGTTTTGAAACAAAAAACCGAGGGGAGCACAAACACCGTAGAGCCGAAAGGGCTTATTCATTTAAAAGAAATATAAATATAAACTGGCTTACCGGGTGAAAATATCCGCTTCTCCTTCGGGAAAAACACTTAAACGACGCCATCTTTGAAGTTTTGCAACAACTTTCTCACTTAAACGCGGTAAGCTCCCGTATACGCGTGCCCCCCTGGTTATATTCTTAGGATTTATTAAATAATGCAAATTACAAGATTATCGTAATTACAAGAACATTTATTAAATTATGTTAATTACAAGATTATGTAAATTACAAGAAAAGATAGTATTAAAACTAAGAATCAATAAATGCTTAAACAGGGCTTTTAACATTTATTAAATTATATTCTTATCATAAAACTATTCTATAAACAGGTTATTGAACTGCAAATGGTAAATTCTTCATGCATGTGTGATTATGTGGTGTTAAGTGATTATGTATTACCGTTGCTGATAAGCATGGCCAATTGTTGAGAATACTTCTTAACCCCATTCAACAGTTGTAAACAACTAGTAATATAGTGTATTGGAGAGTCGCGTCTCTCATGTTTACCTGGCGCGGTAACATTGTCGATACAGTCTATAGCTTTTGTTACTTTTCTTTTTGAAAATATACATATTTAAACTTTTCATTTCATTATTTTGTGTTAAATGTCTAATGAGCTTCAATCGTTTCGAAATGTTTAGGTAAGCGGTTCAAACATACCGGGCACACCGAGTCGACCAGAAACAAGTTGGACACCTTTCTTCTAGACGTGATGGCGCTGTTCAAAAGGAGCGATGTACCGAAGTCAGAGTGGCCGAAGATACAACAGCCAAATCCAAACACAACACCCTTAAAATTGAGGGTACATGTTAGGACGTTTTTGCTTTCATATTTTTATTATTAAAAAAAACAACATACTTGAACATAAATAATAAAGATACCATGATTTAAATATCTTTCAATTATTTGAATTGATGTTATAAATTTTAATATATGATTATTATCACGTTTTGGAACATTTATTTTTATTTATGCTAAGTATCACCTTTTTTACAGTTGGAAGAATATCCACAGTTTATGTTTGTTATCGTGCTTTTTAACAACTTCTAATATATTAGTGTTTTTTCCAGGCCGTTTTAGCGTGGCGAATCGCCATGCCCCTTTTTTGTAGCGCCACGCTGCCCCTTTCAAAGCCATTAAGCGCCACGCTGCCCTTTCCAAAGGCCGCCGCCATGCCCTTTCATGAGCACCCGCTGTTTTCTGTCCATTTTGATAACATCTTAATTGCCCCTTGACCAAATTTCTAAGCCGACTAGTATCGGATTATGGCCTCCGAGGCAGCGCGTTTGTGAATTAGTCATGCGTGAATAACCCAATGTCAGTATCAATCGATATGTTATACCACTATTCGGTCGGTAATGTGTATTCCTCCACGATAAAATCGTGGACAGTTACTTCGGAGACTTTTAATGAAAAGCTCGATGTTATCCTCGTTGCATTTCATACATAATTCAGTTATCTCAAAACATATATTTTTACCTATAATTACATTTAAAAACACAAACAAATTAATTATTTATCGATATCGTCTTTAAGATAATTAATTATTGAATTAATTACTGAGACGTATACTAATTAAACAAAATGAGAATCGCGCATAAGGCGGACGTATTCGACGATTTTCGTTGCTATGCGCACTTGTCGCTTACCAATCTCCACGCATAGTTGTCGTTCCTTGGTGAATGTAATGTGACCGTCGTGCAAGAGATTGGTCGCTTACATCATTTGACATTTTGACAACATGGTGGACATACAGAATTAAATTGTGACTCGGCAAACATGGCAAATAACGTCGTAAACGATCGAATTAACGATGGAGATTATACATTCAGAAGGAATTAATGAAATGTCTGTGATAATCAACGATGCATAAACATGTTTTTGATAGCAACAACATATTTGTAATCTACTCAGTGGGTGTATAACGATATTTCACGGAAACGAATGCTTGCATATTGTTTGCGATCAGTTTACTTGCAATATTAAACATCTGCCAAGATTATCGTTAGAAATGGGATAAGACAAACATTGTTTCATTTTAAATGTTAGTGGATCTGTGTATAATCAGATTCATATACATATATTGCTTTATTATCCCCACGTTTTTCGTCCGTCCGTCCTGGCCACCTGCTCCTCCTACACTATTAGCACTAGAACCTTGAAACTTACATACATGGTAGCTATGAGCATAAGTGCGACGGTGACAGTGACGGAAATTTGATCTGACCCCTGGGTCATAAGTTATGGGGGTTGGGGCGGGGCCGGGTCAGAGATTTTCACTCATTTTTATGTTATTTTACATTAACTTCTTCATTTCTGCACCGATTTACTTCAAATTGATACTGAGCCTCTCTTATTACAATACAGTCAATCTCAACTATGCATGGCCCCATTACCAACCCTGGGGCGCCCCGCCCACATAGGCCACGCCCACCCAAAATTGCCGTTTACTATAACTTCTTCATTTCTACACCGATTCACTTCAAATTGATATTGAACCTCTCTTATGACAATACGGTTAATCTCAACTATGCATGGCCCCATTACCAACCCTGGGGCGCCCCGCCCACATAGGCCACGCCCACCAAAAATTGCCTTTTACTATAATTTCTTCATTTCTACACCGATTCACTTCAAATTGATACTGAACCTCTCTTAAGACAATATGGTCAATCTCAGCTATGCATGGTCCCTTTACCAACCCTGAGGCGCCCCGCCCACATAGGCCACGCTCACCCAAAATTGCCTTTTACTATAACTTCTTCATTTCTACACCGATTCACTTCAAATTGATACTGAACCTCTCTTATGACAATACGGTTAATCTCAACTATGCATGGCCCCATTACCAACCCTGGGGGCGCCCCGCTCACATAGGCCACGCCCACCCAAAATTGCCTTTTACTATAATTTCCTTATGTCTACACCGATTCACTTCAAATTGATACTGAACCGCTCTTATTACAATACAGTCAATCTCAACAATGCATGGCCCCATAACCAACCCTGGGGCGCCCCGCCCAAATAGGCCACGCCCACCCAAAATTGCCTTTTACTATAATTTCTTCATTTCTACACCGATTCACTTCTAATTGATACTGCACTTCTCTTATGACAATACGGTTAATCTCAACTATACATGTCCCCATTACCAACCCTGGGCGCCCCTGGGTCAAACATGCGGCGTGGGGATACGCGTCGGCCTCTGCTGCGACATTTTTAATTATGTTTGTCGTTCTGTACAGTGTATTGAAACAGCATGGAACTTAAATGTACATTGCAAGGTAAATATATTAATATAAATCAAAGTAGGTTAAATACATAAATTATATTATACCATTAAATGTGCTTGTTTATATTTTATGTTTTTCCACAACTGCCTCTGATGCGATTACATGTTTCTCCCTCATTCAGGTATTCACGGAACGTTTTTGCCCTTTTTGCCTAAACTGCGCGCTAAAATGCCCTTTTTGAAAGTAATGCGCCATGCCCCTTTGCCCTCCTGAGAAAAACACTATACATTGTATATAGATTTTCCCATTTCCGACCGTTCTACTGTCTGTCCCATTATTTTTAGTTTCAAGTGTAACTCAAAAGTATTGGTTATATATATGGATGAAACTTTGCAAACACATCGAACAGAATGAGAACTTGAGAATATCGATATTTTGGTTCGGATATTTTCTATATAACCGGAGACATGGGCGTTTTATTACATACATGGAATTTAAAAACAAGTTAACCAGCATGAAAGCATGCGCATCTTGATATTTTGGTTCGCATGTTTTCGAAACAACTGGAGTAATGTCCCGTTCTTACAACACCAACGTTTTCTCTTATGTTGCCGCGTGACCAATTAAAATATTGCTGCTTATTTACTGAGACTTTACAAAGATGTTAAGCATGTTAATTTCCGAACCTCCAAATTGTAGTTTAATTATTTCCGACATTTGTGGAGTTTTCAGACAAAAGTGAAACGTGGGGGCATCCGCGTGCCTCACTCAAAATAAATTCGATAACGATTTAGGCATACGGTTTTAAATCACAATTTAATGTGCGTACACATGTTTTTTTCATGCGATTTCAGATCGTTGACGAACTGTTCAAGATAGATTCCACCATTGTTGGGTGCGGTTACCACCATCACATACTTCAAATATACTTGAATCGAGAGGCGAATGTTTCACTGGACTCCGCACTTACCAAGGCTTTAAATAAACACAACCTGGTCCATCACAATTTCAATTACGGTCCTTGCAAATACACCGAATGTTGCGGAATTAAAGTCGGATCACATCTTGGAACGCAAACTGTTTCAGCTACTTTGGGAGGATTTGCCAAAGCAAATGAAAACCTGTATGCGCTGGTCTCTCGTCATTTTGTGGAAACGGTTGGGAATGATGTAAAGCACAAGCGTCCCAATGGCGACTGTGTTACTATAGCAACACACACGGTCAAGCCAGAAGGTGACCTTGATATTTCAGCCGCCCGCATCCTCCCTAAGACACTTATCACCGACACTAGATTCAGAGACTCAATAGGCAGATTCACGAGTAGTATGTTATTCAATTTTGAAGGACAGGTGGACGACCTTCAGAGCGAGTATATATTCGCTTGGACGGCTAATTCAGTCTCACGACCCAGCCGTGGCATGATAACGATACCTGATTTTCAACGACCCAGCTATCAACACAACTATGTCGTCATTGAAAGTGAGCAAGATGAGTGTGCCGACCAAGGTGCAGTTGGACCTCCGGTAACAGAATCATTTGGCAAGAGAGGAGATAGCGGTGCAATCGTATGTTTTGACGATAAGGACGGAAACGGCGTTCATGTTGTTTCAATGTTCATGGGAGAGCTGCGATTTGGAGATACCCATGGCTTAGTTTCGCTTCCACTTCAGCAAGGACTTCAACAAATAAACGCAAAACTCGGCGGCGAGAACTTGCAGTTGTGTTAACTGTCGGTGTCATGTTCTTCACGATGTAATTTCAATTTCGTCAATGAAATTATCAATAGTTTGATTCATTTCAAATATCACAATACAATTCAGTTATTTTGTAAAGTTATTCCGCAAATAATGAATGAACAAACGAATTTAAATTTGACGAACGGAGGTTGCGAATTGCATCATGAAGACGTAATTGCTGGATGATTGCGCTGATAGCGCGGAGATGCGAGCTGCTGCACTGGAAGGATGGATGTAACAGACTTGAAGCGGTGGAGATCCAGGCAGCGCTAATGGCGGACAAGTGGTTAACTTGGACAAAAGTCAAGGGAAGCTTCGTCAGATAGTGGCGTATTCGAACTCATAGTCCATTTGGCGTTTTTGAACATCCCCGAAATAACACTGTACTTTCAATATACACATAAACGAGATCTCAAAATTTGCTTGCGAAACAAAGAGTGAACTACCGGTAAGTGGTTTTGCTTTGAGCTCGCCCATTGTTCGCTCAGACCAGTACCGATAAGATACGCAAAAAGGGTTTTCAATATCAAATGTAGATGCTCTTTTAACGTCAATTTATGTATGATATTTCATTAAATTATACCTGCTCGTTTTACATGCTGATTTTTAATCACAATATATGATATGATATGCCCAAATATGTTTTACGTGACATGCATATATGAAATGTTGATTCTTTTTTTACCACAAGTTGTTAATATTATTTCTATAAATATATGATGCTCATTTAACATGTTGATTATTTATCGCCATGTATGATTCGTTTGTTTACAAAAATATATTGTACATTTGATGCTTAAACTCAATGTAGATTCTCTTTTTACTTAAATACCTATATATCTTACATACTAGTCTCCGCAAATGTCCCTTTCAACGCTTATTTAGCTTGATTGCGAAGCTAAAGTAAACATGTATCATTATGTATGAACGTTTACTAGATCTCTGTGTTTTAAAATGTTGCCAAAGACATATACATGTGTGTATCCATAGTAACTGACTACTTTGTGTCTGTTGATTTAGTTTTGCTTTGCCTTTATAGATATGAAAACTAATGTGTTCCATGTTTCCATTATGTTATTTTACACAATGATTTTTCTTTCAACTTGATTATGAGAAAATTAGCTTGTTCGCCAGAATTTTCACCTTATATTAAATGGAAGTTAAATTTTAATGAGAAAACTAGCCATTTAATTCTATTAATAATATAATATCTGTGATTTTTCTATATCAAATACAAGAAAAATCACGTTTATATTTAATCTAAAGACTATTATTTTTCGATTTTTAGTTACTAATAAATAGCATGCAATTTTTTAGATTGTTTTGATGATCTTGTGTATAGATAAATAAACTTATGAAGACTATATAAAAAAATAAACATGAACAATTACATGTAGTAAAGAATGGTCAAAATAATGTATAATAATGCCCTTGATTCAGGCGATTCGTTATACATTAATGAATTGTGTAATGACCTCACGACTTAATGCAATTTATTTTGATTGGGTTACTGCGAAGTTCAATATCCTTCCACATCAACCTTTTTATTATAGCACTTATGGCTTGCTTGCTTTCTTTATGTTTATGCACACTGTGATATATGTTTTTTCAAACTTGATTTTTTCCTGCAACGAAACTAATTATTAATTATGTAAGTTGCTAATTTTGGCTTTTGTTGCTTGCTTGTTTTTATGTTTCATGCACACTGTGATATATGCTTTCTTTAATGCAACGAAACTGATTATTATAAATGATTTTATAAATACTTTTGCAATATTGAAGATAGCAACTTGATATTTGGCATGCATGTGCATCTCATGGAGCTGCACATTTTGAGTGGTAAAAGGTCAAGGTCAAGGTCATCCTTCAAGGTCAGAGGTCAAATATATGTGGCCCAAATCGCTTATTTTATGAATACTTTTGCAATATTGAAGATAGCAACTTGATATTTGGCATGCATGTGTATCTCATGGAGCTGCACATTTTGAGTGGTGAAGGGTCAAGGTCAAGGCCATCCTTCACAAGGTCAAGGTCATCCTTCAAGGTCAAACGTCATATAGGGGGACATTGTGTTTCACAAACACATCTTTTTTTTCTTGTTTTCTTTTTTTTGTATTCTACCTTCACATTCGTTAACTGTAAAATGATATCCTTCTATAATCGCTTTTAACAGCTGAGTAGCTGATTAAACACCAACGATCACCTTCCCCACAACACCATTTATAGTTTTTCTCTGACGGATTTCCCAATGTTTCATGAAACTGTTATTACACAATACACATGTATATGTATATGCTCACCTGTTGTCACGATACATGTATGTTCATTGTATTATGTGACCTGTGAAACATAATAAAGATATGTTCTGTTCTGTTCTGTTCTGTGTATATATTTTCATATAACTTTAAGTGAGCATCATAAATAATGCAAGGGTAGAAACTCGTAGGGTATTTGCTATCTGCATTATTTAATACCAGTTGCTTCCCTTAATTTAGAAGTTAGAAATACAATATTTATAGCGTGTATTAAAGTAATTATTATATTGAAAATATGTATTTATCAAATTTTATTTCGTTTGTACGGTGGCACTTAGGTGACATCACCGCTTTAAAAAAAAAGAAGTCGGGAAAACACAAGTTCTGTTTTCCCGTCTCCAAAAAAAGTAATTAATCCTGGTACCGTGTATGAGCGACTGGATTCCAGTGACTCTTTTCCTGGTATGGGCCGGGTATGATATATAATCCGCGTCTGTGATTGGCCGATTATCTTGTGCGCACAATATAGCGATTGTGTTTCTCCGACTCCAAAAAAAAAAAAAAAAAAACTCGGGGAAAACAGACTTATGTTGTGTTTCCCCGAGTTTTTTGAGACGGGAAAACAGAACTTGTGTTTTCCCGACTTCTTTTTTTGGAGCGGCGATGTCACCTTAGTGCCACCGTACGTTTGACAAAAAAAACCATTTATATTTGATTATTTCCGATTGAAAGTTTTTTTTATTGTTGGTGAAATATATGTGACATGTATAACAATGGTTTAAATTTTAGATCAAACAAAATATTATTATTAATTTTAAATAGTATGCATGAGTAGGCTTTATCTTGTCTTTTATTGAGAGTTTTAAAAATGATGGTAAGAACCATGTGTTGTCTTATATATCGAATGATTTTTGCCTTATTATATGTACATGTACGTGTAAAGTTCGATTGTTTGATTACATACTGTGATTGTAATCGTTATGAAGAAGAGTCCGTTTTCGAAACCATCTTACATTTATGAGACATGTTCGTGACATTTTACCTCTACATCAGTCAATATTTCGCGAAGGCATATTAAAATGTTTATTTGTGTTTTTTACTCCACCGAACAACATACCAAAAAATTGGAAATCGTAGTATGGGAATTTTAAAAGTATGTTTTATTCAGAAATATGGTTTCATTAACCCATTTATATTGTTTCTTTTAAACAGAACATTTATCGAATGAAAAGCGAATAAGTATTGAAAAAAGTATAAGGGATTTTCTGTTTGTGGCGAATTTTTAGGTCAGTCTTGAACAAACTGTTTAAGGCACATTTAATGCTATCCAAGGGAAATATTCAATATTTGGATTTGGTATTTGGAAATTGTTTTAAAAACGAACGCCGAACACAAACAATAACATTATATATCGAACTATTTTGACTGTGATGGGGCAGTTTTTGTTAGAAATTGATGCGATTTATAACATATTGTTTATGTGTTCTATGTATCTTTTTTTCTAAAATTACAGCAGATTTAAGCCAAATGTTTAAATTTCGAAAAAAAGTTGTATTATTACATTTTAATTTGCGTATCAAACAAGAAAAAAAAACCTGTAAGAAGTTATTGGTCAAAATTATTCTAGTAATGAGATTGTATTGATATTGTGAACGGATGGACGCTGTTAAGAAAGGTTGTTCAAATCTAAATGTAACAACAAGTCTGTTTAAGGAACTTTTTGAAATGCGGTCCGTGGCGTGATGGGTTGCGAACGATATCATATTTAATCCATTACACTTTCGCACATTTTTTTTTGTTAGTACGTTTTATTGATTTGTTCTTATATATATGTATTTGCGTCTCATGAGAAAACACGGCATAAACTGTTCAAATACACACAAACACGAAAGTATAATATGATCTTATACGAGTTATGGTTAATTCAGTTATGAATAAATTATGCATGTTACTTGTGTTTCGTCTGAGTTATCGATTAATTCCTGAACGAAAGTCCCGGTATGGTCGGACTTTTGACACCACCTGGTAACAATATAATTATTTTCGAAGCGGTGAAAACCATGCATCATTTGCATTATTTAAATCCTTTACTTCTGGTTCTCTTGGCTGGTCACCGAGTTTGCTAAGCTGCAAATATCTTTTAAAATGCCGCTACCTTGACTTTCTCATCCGAACCGACGGTCAGTTTCAATGGAGTGCATCTGTCACGGTCCCACGATGGGCATTCATTTATCAACCTCCGCGCAGATATTTGACTGGAACCAGCATAGCTGGATCAAATCCCTGTCGTCATAACCAACCACGCGATGTTAGACTAGCCAAGTGTTACAATCAATACTTTTACCGTTATTTTTACTTTTTTAAATTTATGTAATTTATTTTTTATAGTTGACCTTAACGTATACACTATTAACCAGCATGTATCAAACCCACAAAAATTTATAAATGAATTCAGAGAAAGAGTTAAGTACCAATACTTACAGAACTGGTGGATTATAGTTAATACATCTCCCTGACTAGAACTATAAAAACATATTAAATCACAATATACGAACACGAATCATACCTAGACATCCTATTTGTGCGCAAATTTAGGCGCAGTTTTGCCCAACTTCGTTCCGGAACCCTTCCGATAGAAATCGAAACAGGCAGATATCGCGGTATAACAAAAGAACAACGGCTTTTCCCAATTTGCAATACTGGTGAAATAGAAAGCGAATTACATTTCCTATTTAAGTGCCCTGTATTGCAGGATATACGAAAAGCATATATACAACGTAAATTTTTCATAAAACCAAATATACATAAATTGTTTATAATGCTGTCAAGCAAAAATGAACAGACAATAAAACAAACTACGTATTACATTGTTAAAGCACTTGAAACGCGAAAATTAAGTCTTGATCTAACCCAATCTGGAGGGTTGCCACAGGACTAAGCTGTATTTTCAAATAAATGTAAAAGTGTATTTATGTTTAAAATGTAGTCTCTTACCGAGAAAGTCCTTTATTTTGCCTCGATAGGCTTACTACTCGGTATACATTTTCTGTCAGTTGACGGTAGGCCCTACCTATATAACCTAATTTCACCTATACAACTTGCAAGCATCCTTTACGCAGGCTTCTAGATTTGTGTAGGTTATATGCAGGTGTTATACCGTTGTATATATACTCCATAACATATGTACATGTGTATGTATGCATATAAATGAATATGTTTATATACATGTGTGAGTGTGCGTGCGTGCGCGCATGCGTGTATTTCGCATAAAAAGATGTGAATAATTTTTTTTGCTCTACTACATGCAAAAACTGTATAATGTTTTAGCATGCTATTCTTAAGCTCTGTTCACCACTCGATATTATGTTTACATGCTATGCCAACCAATTGTGCACACACCATTGTCTTGCATGGATTGCAATATATATGTATTTGTGTCAGTAGCTGGAGGCCTATATCACAAATAAACAGATTCAGATTCAGTTGTGACTCTATAAATAGGGCGTTAAATAAATTAACTGATATTACTGATACTATTTTCAAAATGAAAACGAAAATGATATGACTTTTTCATAGTATAATACTTAACCCAAAAAATAGAATCCTACCAAATCTGATTTTCTTGTGTTGGCAGAGATTGTATTTGAGAGCAGAGAACGACAACTCTGCGTGGAGATTGGTCTTTCCTATCAAGGCAAGTGCTTTACCGAGTCAGTTAAAATGGGCCGATAAAAACTTTAGCATTTTACCACCAATCTCGGTAGTACTGTGATATACTGATATTTACATAAAATGTTTGCACCCTTGATATACATAAAGCAAGTTTAAATTACTTTATACTAGCAAAGAACGTTTAATAAATGTTTTCAAAGCAACATGAAAATCAACTTTCTGTCCAGCTTAAAACCGGCATCACGAATACTATAATGTATGTCCACGGCAACACGGCTGTCTGAATATATACTTATGTGCCCGGAGGGGGGGGGGGGTAACTTCCTATATACGGGTATATAGGGGTGTGCTGATTTTATGGGGTGTGTTTTTCGACTAAACTTATAGATATGGGTATGGTTTTGAGCATCTAAGTATAGATATGGGTATTGAAATAAGAAATTTGCTTGTATATTCATGCATATAAATTTGAATGTATCAGTATCTAAATGGGTATGATAAATGTCATTCGTGTATATAAATGAATATCAAAAAGTAAATTTCAGCAGCGGGAAAGATATAATAGCAAATTCAATAAGTATACTGTATTGATATGAAAGAGATTAAAATTATAGTATGAAATGTGTCCACTTTATCAAATTATAGTATTTAAATGGGTCCAGTTTATCAAACTTCTTGTATTGAAATGGGTCGACTTTCTCAATGGTATCGTATACAAATGGGTATGCTTTTTCAAAAATCTTGTATCAAAATGGGTCTACTTAACAGAGTTCCGGTATAAAAATAATTCCAACTTCTGTCACATTTATATGAATGCTGCATTCTGATTGGATAATTTGTTCACGTGACCGGTTTTTCATTTTCCGATGAGCCCACTTCGTATGCAAATTTAAACATGAATATTCATGTAGCTTCTTTCTGGTCATAAACAAATTGCTAAAATGACGTATATGTTTTGCGCGAAACTTAATGGCGTTGTTTTGTATTGGTCAATAGCGAAATAACGTGTTTTTTGTGCGCGAATTTCAGCGATATACCCGTTTGACGGAGATGAAACCGAAACCGAAAATAGATTCATACGCTAGATTAAAAAAGGAATTTATGTTAGAATTTCAGCTTTAAGACCATTTAATTTATGCATAAACGCCGTTGGCGTTTATGCAATTGAGGCGTAATTTTCCAGACAGTGCATACACCGATGAAATGCAGAAAAATGCTATTCAATTCTTAATTTAAGCAATTATTTTAACTAACTGTACATGATAAATATTTAAATAAACATATATGTAGTTAAGAATATTATTGTTAATTAATTAATTTAAGAATAATATGGTATGATTAAGAATTGTGGACTAATATTAATTAACCATTTTTTTTGTAGAGAATTGAACCATTTTCAAAAGTACAATTATTTATTTTAAAAAAGATGTGTTTCTGCTAATTAAATAAAGATACTGACCTTCAATTCGAGGTCGGCATGTAAAAGGTGTTTATGGACATCTGTTCTGTGCAAAGTAGTATTTAAACATTTTATAACATAAATTTGTTCTTTATATTGCGGTGAGAATATTTTTATCATTCTTTTCTATTAACGTATTAAGAACGCAGACGTCATCGTTATGTTTTGTGTGCGTTCTACTGTATTCTATAACGGAATAGATACCAGTATTGAGGTGAATTATTTATGTATTGTCATTTGTGTAAGGGTCAGCAGCAAAGGTCGTACAAGGAAAATTGGTTTGAAAGTTTATTTTATTTAAAATAACGTGAAATAAAAAATGGAATACTGCAATAACCTAGGACTTATAATAACCTACATGTCAGTACAGCAAAAACATCGCCATAAAACACAATATTTATGATGAAAAGAATAATCAAGGAATGTTTCAGGCAAAGACAAGATAACTAGGACAAACGACAATAAATCATATCAAACCACACTGAACATTATAGAACACTTAAAGAAGTCTTAACAAGGAGATGATGTGAATGTTAAAGTAATGCATCGATGGAGTACAGACGCGAGACATCTGCTCATGTCGAATATAAACGTTAGTCGAGCACTTATAGGCTTTAATCGATCACTTTAGATTAATTCGTGTTTCAATTAATGTTAAAGAACAAGAATTTAGAATAATATTTCACAGACCTCGTCCATATATGTAGAAAATTGGTCATACTTATCGAGCTGAATGATTTATGCAGATAATAAACCTCAGAAACATTGACACATAATGGACACATGATCGATATTTTCCCTGAAACAAACGACTTTAGTCGGAAATAAAGTGGTCCCATGTACAATCTTACACATAACTGTTCGCACACAGACACAATATTTAAGGTTACTTAAGTTCGAATAGAAATGTATTATCCCATAGATTTGTAACATTTTAAATATCTATTCACATGTCCCAACAGTAAAACTACATGTCATCGAGATAAATACTCACGCTGCCATAGTAAATAAGATAATTCACAAATTTTACTTGGCACAATTGTATCAGAATTTATGTTACTAAATCAAATATTCTAGTAATGCATATGTATTTATGTATTTATGTATTCAATCGCATTTTACATTTTTGATGTTAAATGGTGACATGCACGTTACCAGTATATAAACAGAGACACGATTGCATTTAGGATTTTTTTATGAAGCTCGCTCAGGTTCATTTGTTCATTTACTAATTTAAACTTGGTGGAAAACAACATGATGTTCACGGTATTTATTACATTAATTGGTTATTTAATATTCATCCCAATTTTTGCTGCATCCAATGTGAGTCTGTTATGTGCATTCAGAAATACAAAGTCAGTTAAGTCGGTTAAATAATCCAAAGTTATGAAACACTAAAATGGACGTATGAATTAAGGTCAAGATATCTAGTTAACCGAAAAACACCTTCTTTACAATGTAATTATAACTTAACACTTTGTTGGAAAATTAATGAATGCTCGTTAACGTAAGGTCAAAACATCAACTTTTCAAATAAATAATGCAAATATTAACTCTCTAACTGACAAATTTCACAGCAATTGTTTATACGCAGATAATAAACTTATACCAATTGTATAATTTAATTTTGGGCAAGCCCTACCTGGATGGATGACCGCTGTGTATAAAAGGAGCGCTACAAAGACCCAAGATTAGAAAAAGGGGAGGATTTGAGTAAGCAGTATTGCAATTTTTCGGTACTCACAGAAGAAATCACATCGAACATTTCAAGTGTTTTGTCAGTGAAGATCTACAGGGTACCAAAAACGTACGTATTGCTTTATTTCATGTATTTTACACGAGAAGCAAACTGTTAGAAATGGCTTAAAATGAAATATGTATTTAACTGGTTACTGCCAGCATAGCTCAGTTCAATTTGTTGCATGCGCATACTGAAATAGGAGACTCTGTAACTGTTATTTTAGACTTGTAACTGGTATTATAGACATTGTAACTGCTATTATAGACTCTCTGTCTTGTAATAACGACTGCAATAGATAAAAGCCTTGCTCTGTGAAAAAAGGTTTTTATGCATGTGCGTCAAGTGTCGTCCAAGATTAGCCTGTGCAGTCCACACAGTCAAATCAGGGCCGACACTTTCGCTTTTATAGAATTTTTCGATAAAAAGAAAACTCTTCTGGACAAAAATCCAATTTAGGCGGAAAGTGTCGTCTCTTATTAGCCTGTGCGGACTGCACAGGCTAATCAGGGACGACACATTACGCACATACATTAAACCCCATTTTCACAGAGCTCATATTTGAGTGCAGTAGACTGCAAATGATAACATAGATTCCGCAGCTGTACTTTGTTACTGGTATTATACGGAAAAAATGTTACTTTGAACTTTGTTAGTTGTATGATAGACTCTGCAAAGCATAATAGACACTTCAGCTGGTATTGTAGACTCCACGACTGATACTACTGGTAATTGCTATTTAGTTAGCTTGTTGATTTTGTAAGATACACATAGTACCAACTAGTGATCTGTCTTAATGCGCTTTACATTTTTAACTATTAAAGCAGTATTTTTATACACATTTCAATTAACTCTTCCCACGCTATGTCAATCAGCAAATCTTTTAACGAATATTTTTTATTTATTTGATAAGTCACTATTAAGGTTATTTGGACAGAGTTGGTAATTCTGACCTAGCATAAAGTTATGGTCAATTTTCTTCAGCGGGAATTTTGATTTGTGTATAAAAATATGCACATCATTAAATGTCTACGCAAATGACGTTACTTCCTGTTTGTTCCAGTTGCCGCCAACATGTGTAACATGTACATCATTCTCTCCTCCGTCCTGGTTGCAGCAGCCGTTGCGCAGACGTTCAACCCAACGTGTGAGTATGAATGCGTGATTTTCACGTCCATTCTTGACCAAAGTTAACATTATTTGCACGACCATGTGTGAATGCGCTTACTTTATTTGCACGTCAACATTTGAGCTAGCTTGCGTTATTTGCACGTCAACATTTGAGCTAGCTTGCGTTATTTGCACGTCAACATTTGAGCTAGCTTGCGTTATTTGCACGTCTACATGTTAGCTAGCTTGCGTTATTTGCACGTCTACATGTTAGCTAGCCTGCGTTATTTGCACGTCTACATGTTAGCTAGCTTGCGTTATTTGCACGTCTACATGTTAGCTAGCTTGCGTTATTTGCACGTCTACATGTGAGCTTGTTGGCGTTATTTGCAAGTCTGCATGTGAGCTAGCTTGCGTTATTTGCACGTCTACAAGTGAGCTAGCCTGCGTTATTTGCACGTCTACATGTGAGCTAGCGTGCGTTATTTGCACGTCTACATGTGAGCTTGCTGGCGTTATTTGCACGTCTACAAGTGAGCTTGCTGGCGTTATTTGCACGTCTACATGTGAGCTAACCTGCGTTATTTGCACGTCTACAAGTGAGCTTGCTGGCGTTATTTGCACGTCTACATGTGAGCTTGCTTGCGTTATTTGCACGTCTACAAGACGTGAGCTAGCCTGCGTTATTTGCACGTCTACATGTGAGCTAGCTTCCGTTATTTGCACGTCAACATGTGGGCATCATAAACGTTATTTGCATGTACGCATCTGAGCACGCTAACATTATGTGCGCACCAATGAATGAGTACGCGTATGTGGTTTCAAGGCCAACGTGTGATTACGCACACGTTACCTGTATATCGACGCACGTTCATGTGTCGGTACGCCTTACGTCATTTGCACGTTCTCGTTCCAGGCATGTAGGTATACTTTTTAAAGTTTGTTTTATATATCCCAATATTGATCCACTACTTCCGTTGGTATATTCATTAACTTTACATATTTATATATCGGTTATAAAATATGGCACGAAAATAAACATGTTATAAGTTTCCCCATGTAATCTAAATTTACATGTATTTAGATATAATTAAATACGTACTCGTGAAGAAGAAAAGTAACATTAACACCTAGCACAACAGGGATAAAATTATAACTCAAAAGGTTCGGTATACCTCTAACCCACTGTCCTCTTATCCAATACCCTCTGACCTTAGTGACGGTAGACAGCTGCACCAACAGCAAGCTGGTCGTCACGGTAACTGACGCCGCCGACAATGGCATCATCTACATCCAGGGCCAGGACTCCGCGTGCAGGCAGACGACCACTTCCGGTAGTTCACAGCACGAGATTCTGTTCGGCTCGTGCAACCTGGAATGGGTAAGCTAGTTTTGCATTTCTTTTTTAAATTTAATCAATTTCAGCAGTACTGGAATGATGAAACAAAAAAGAATTATATCTGCTGTTTTTTGCTTTTTACTATAATATTCGATTTGGCGAAGTCTTGATATGTGGGGGTAAACCAAACCACCCTGACGGAACCCCACAAGTCCGGTAGGGTGACCATCTGGAACGGGTTTGAAACCGGGTCGCCGATGTGATAAGCGCGTGTACCAAAAACTTCAAAGCCTGAGAGTCTGAATAGTTATTATATTCAGACACTCTCATCATATCGGCCTATTATGACTTAGTAAGTTGATCTCTGTTTCCCGACTAAGGCCGAGTAGGAAGGCTTGTATATTTGAGCCGCGTTCTGAGAAAACTGGGCTTAATGCATGTGCGAAAAGTGTCATCCGAGATTAGCCTGTGCAGTCCGCACAGGCTAATCAGGGACGACACTTTCCGCTTTTATGGTATTTTTTGTTTCAAGGAAGTCCCTCCTTACCGAAAATCAAGTTTATGCGGAAAGTGTCGTCCCAGATTAGCCTGTGCGGACTGCACAGGCTAAAATGGGATGACACTTTACGCACATGCATTAAGCCCAGTTTTCTCATTTACGCATATCCACACGAGGCTCTAACTCCCGTCCCTCCCTTGTGTAGGAGGAGTCGTTTAAGATAGTGATACAGAAGAAGGCGCTTTACCAGACAGGCGATGACAAGCAGATTCCGGTCATGTGCCTGGCCGACTTAACAGACCTGACTGTCAGCAACAACATCACCGCTCTGTCAGTATCAATCCGCCTCCGTGCATTTCTTAATTTAATTGTTTAAAAGGAATTTCTTTTTTCGAGGAACAAACAATAGCATAAATATAATCCCTCTATAAATATCATGTTTTGCTTTCTTTTGAAACATGAAGTAAGCGGAGTGCTTTTTTAAAGTCCGAAGTGTGAACAAGGCTATAACCATTTTAACCATCTATTTGACACTATTCTGAGCTTCCGCGCTGACGTCATGGACTCGCTGCGACCTGATTATAATTGTGTGCGTCTCCCTTTCAGGGACAAGGACGACGACGCCGGCCAGAACAAGACGGTGAAGCCGTCGGCCACGATGACGTTGTTCAGTGACGGCGTTAACGTCGGCGGGTCGTCGGTGATGCTCACGGACACGATCACTATGTTCCTGGAGTTGGACGCTGAGTTCATAGGTATGGGTCCGTATCTGCAAGCTCGGGGCTTAACGCATGTACGTGAAGTGTCGTCCCAGATTAACACGTGAGTCGGCACAGGCTAATCAGGGATGACATCTTCCGCCT
Organism: Dreissena polymorpha; assembly: GCF_020536995.1. Taxonomy (NCBI): domain Eukaryota; kingdom Metazoa; phylum Mollusca; class Bivalvia; order Myida; family Dreissenidae; genus Dreissena; species Dreissena polymorpha. The sequence continues at coordinate 23,631,446 of NC_068360.1, read as the reverse complement.
TAATTGGATTTACACTATAAAGAGATATCCTTTAAGCGGAAAATACAAAAAAAGCGGAAAGATTCGTCCCTGATTAGCCTCTTCGGTCTTAACAAGCTTTTCTAGGACGACACTGTACGCATATGCAACAAACCCAGTGTGCCCAGAGCGAGGCACAAATTAATGGTAATATCAGATTTAATGTCATTTACGACGAGATAATTGTATAATATACGTACATCTGCACGCTTTTGTAATGGCAAAAAAAAGCATTTTGCTTTTTCGAATTTTAACCCGTGAATAATTTATGTTTGTATTGTTTATCTTTAAACTTGAAATCTTATACATATATATTTAACAGTTTTTTATTTGTCTCTGTGCTATTTTTGAGCAATGTTAATACGGTACTTTATATTTTACAAGTTTTATTACCGTATACAGCCGTCATTTTATTTATGTTGCATTAATAACATAAACATGATGGCGTGTTTGTTTTTTTAGCTGACTTTGACATCAAGGCAAAAGGCTGCAGCGCTGACAACATCGAGATCATCGCCGCCTAGTAAGAGATTATAGTTAATACACAACATAATTTATCAAACACATACTCAACACATATAAAATATGACATCGATACTAATGATGATGTATGGATGATGATGATGAAGCTGATGATGGTGGTGGTGGTAATGATGATGGTGGTGGTTGTGATGAGGATGGTGATGATGATGGTGATTATGATGATGATGATGATGACGATGATAATGACGATGATAATGACGAAGACTGCAATGATGATAGTGATGATTATGGTGGAGATGATGCTTATGATGCTGCTGACAACGACCACGACGATAACTATGGTGGTGATGATGATGATACTAAGGATACTGATGACGATAGTGCTTTAATACGTAATTGCAATCCACATCGACTTCAACTATTAAATCGAAATACAAACAAAAGTATTCTACCAATGTCATCCCCATTGCCACACCGAGTATTGTACACCCTCCGCTCGCAGCTGCCCGGTAGACGTGGAGTTGTTCCCGCACATGCAGCGCGTCTCCCAGGGACGCCTGTCCGCCTCGTTCGGCGCTTTCCGGACCACGTCGCTCGCCGGGGGAGCCGTCGCCATGCCCTTCTCGTGCACGCTTCAGGTCTGCCTGGGACCGTGCGCCCCGGTGAGTTTGTTAGTTTGTTCATCTTAGTTGGATTGTTCTCCGATTTCAACGGTACTTAAATCCTATCATGGCTGTTAGTTAATATACTCTCACTGTTTCCGGGTCAGCTGGTTTGAGAAAAGTGCACATACTTATGCCATTAAATGATATTTGCAAAATTTGAATCAAAGGTGGGTTCTGCGAAGTTGGGGGGGGGGGGTGTTCATTGAAATTATTTCATAACCAATTAGCATACAACTGACTTAGACGGACCGCACAGTCCGCACATGCTCATCTGGGACGACATTCCGCTTTTATGGAATTTTTCATTTAATGCAGTCTCTCTTAGCAAACATCCATTTAAGGCCTATTTGACCTGTGCGGAGTGCATAAGATAATCTGGAACGACACTTTACGCACATGCATTTAGCCACATTTTCTTCGAACGGGGGTCAGATATTCATCAATATAACCGATTCTTCTTGATAATAGTCGCCGTGGCAGAGGTCTGGACTAGTTTACAGTAGTTTAATCGCAGGCCTCTTTCATTGATCTTTAGCGATGAATAATTAATAATTAATGCGCAAAGTTGCATGTATTATTAACTAAACGCAATTGTATATTACCAGACACGATTTGGACACCAGTATTAAAGATGACAATACATCGTAAAACAGGTTCAGGAGCACCGGTAGCCAGTGTAATAAATAATATTTTATGAAAGGGACATTTGCAGTAAATTGACAAAATTAAAAATAAATTGTTTCAGATTCGCATATGCCCGTTGTAGTTATGATAGTTGTGAGGAAACGGTAATACTAAATATTTACCATGCTCTAAAATATCCATTAAGTGCATCTTTTGACGATTTAAAAACCTGAAAATTATAAAGCGTTGCAACGCGAAACGATTGAATAATTTGGAGAGTTATGTTGTTGTCGTTATAATTTGTGACACTACGAGGATTGCTTATATAAAGTATAAAATACATCACTCATTGAGCATGGATGGTCGAGTTGTCTAAGCGGAAGGCGTTTTCTCCAGGGGTCAGTGGCTCACGCCCAGTTGAGGGTTACTTTTTTAAAAACTTTGTTTAACTTTATTTGTGTTATTTAACTAGAGCCTTTTAGATCCAATGTTTACATTTATCAATATAAAGCATTTAATGACAAACTTCAATATCTGCCAAAACTGTGAAAAGGTCACCTGTAACGTAGTTGTAACGCGTTTTCAAATGTGATATGTGCGTGGCAAATATACATGATTTGTTAACCAATTTCCCAAAATAATGTTGAAACAAAAGTGGTGTCTGTGCGCGGAAAATGGCATTCTATGTCAGAGTAGCTTCAACACAAAAAACTCAGGTCACGAATTTACGGAATAAAAGATATATCCGTCTTTGTCGAATCTCCGCGGTTTTCTGTTCACAGACTACGTGCGAAGACGGCCAAGACAGCTACGGCCGGAAGAAGAGGCAGGTGGCGCCCGCCAAGCCGGACAATGCCGTGGAAGACATCAGCGTCGGCTCCTCCATCCGCATCACCACCGAGGAGGTCACCATTGAGAGTACGAACGCGTTTGTTAATGGCCCACTCCAAGCTTGAGTCTCGGTCTGGGAACAATTGGCTTAATGCATGTCCGTGAAGTGTCCTCCCAAATTAGCCTGGGCAGCTCGCACAGGCTAATCTGAGAAAACTCTTAACGCACATACATTGAGCCCAGATTTTCCAGAACGAGGATGGATTAATACAAAATAACTCGTGCAGATCTACTTTCTTATTGACATCTTACATAATAATGTCAATTTGATCCAAATAAGGAAGAGGACAATTACAACGAGCGAGGCATGGTATAGAGGAGATAACCCTGGGTTATGGTTAGGTTAAGGTTAGGATTAGGGGTCGGGTTAGGGTTAAGGTATGGGTTAATACTAACCCTAACCCGACCCCTAACCCTAACCCAAACCCTTACCCTAACCCTCTAACCCCCCCCCCCCTCCCCATGCGCATTGTAAGATATTAATTCATAAGAAAACAAAACGTGATACAAAACGTTATTTTTGAACAAAGGCATCATAACTTTCGTTGAATTTGAACAGTGTTCTGTAAGAAAAGGTGTATATGCTTATATGTTTATGCCACTAAATGGTCGAGGTAATGAATATACTCTGTACACATCTGCTGATCATATGCCACTAAATGGTCGAGGTAATGAATATACTCTGTACACATCCGCTGATCAGCAGATTGATTGAACAGATCAATTTGTTCCCAATCTGTATTTGTCGAAAAGGCACAACCCTACAAGCCTTACATCTATCATCATGTAATAATAACATTCTTTTCAACAGCATATTGCTTATAAATTTAATTGCCGGATATATTTAAACAATGTTTAATCAACGGAATGGTCGTTCACATTATTTTATTACACATTTAGTTATGTTAATTTATGCCATACAAATAAAAATTAAAATATATAATTGTCTCCCCTTAGCCACCGACGAGAACAGTGACCTCTGCATGAACCAGGGTGTCTTCATCGCCCTCATCATCATCATGGTTGCCGGCCTCGTCGCAACCACCGTCGCCGCCGTCGTACTGTTCCGGAAGCTCCAAGAGAAGTCCGGCATCCTCAGCAAACTCGGTTCCGGTCAGCTCAGCCACATGCCCTGTTGACCAATGTCCGTTGAGAAACCTTGACCATTGACCCCTCACGACCTATCCACTAGAATCCTTTCATCTGCTCTACACGAAGAACCACTGATAAGCGTTCCTTAAACATTCGCCATCTTCAACGAAAACACTTCGATCATTGTCCCTGAAGAAACATCTACCAGTGTCAATTTAGAAACGTTAATCATCGCCAATAAAGAACACTGACAAGTATCCATGTAGACTGATGACATTAAATAATTGAGCTTATTAGGAAAAATTCGTTATAAGGATTTTTTCATTTTTATTCGTCATTCTAAAATTTTGACTTTATGTCTGTTATAAAAGCCACTGGTTGTAAATGAAAAGAATTACCGCGACATCATTGAATTTATTTAATGTCAACATTATTTGACGGTACTGTCGACGACCCTTTTCGTGGAAACGATATGCACTCGGGCAAATATTTCACTTTTCTGTTACTTTCTCATTTGGTTTTCCTTGACATATATGTTTTAATATTAATTTGTTTTATTTACGTTTCTGACACAAATTTATTGTTACGAAATAATTATTTTTAATTTATAATTTGATTAAATTTTCTGCATCCATCATGCGTGTTCATTTTACATAAATATCTACTTAACATGACATGTTCACAAAATGGCAAAACAACAGAATCATAGATAAAATACCCAAATGAATGATACTTGTATTTAAACAAGCAAAATAACACTAACGACTACGAAACTAATCACACGAAATTGCACAAGATAGTATAATTGATGGAAATAATCCATCAAAATAGATAAAATAATTTGAACCGCTTTTCATCGATATTATTTACATAGCGTTTAAATACGCTGTTCAAATCTAATGTCTGGTATAGTACCGGGCTCAGATCCTGGAAATGACAAACTATGTATTAAACTTGTTTCGATCAAGTTGTGCTAGATACTAAACAATCTATTAAACACATTTGTGTTGAAAATTGTTTACACGAGCTCGGTAAATAAAACTTACATGAATACATTTCGACGAATAACAACACTTCTGTCACCACATTTACCTGAACGAACTGCGTTTATTGTCACAGCTTTAATGATATTTGCTTGAGAAATTAGTGTTAAAAATCGCAAAGCGAGACCACAGGTAAACAACAAAAGCACACACGTTATTTGAATGCCTTGTATATATAAGTCCGCAAGCTATTTTGAGAAAAAAAAAACAGTACATTTGTGGAATTTCCTTTCGCCAGCTAGAATGAATTCACGGGTTGGGAAGTCAGTTCCAACCTGAATTAACATGTTTACACAACTGATAATAGACTATATAAGCGCAGACATTACAGTTACGTAGTAACCCACTTCACAACCCGTGAATTTTAGCGATTGAGAGTATTGTCTTTAAGGTAACATAAAACATGTATTTCTTTCTGCGCATTAATATAGACTTCTTATCATAACATACATCTTCGAAATATTAAAAGAATATATAGAGGATATGTGTTCATGTCAGTGTAAGATCGTTTGTTTTTTCACGAGTGATCATATAAAAAAAAATCTATGATAACGAGTGAAATAACAAACGATCTTACACTGTCATGAACACATCTTCTGTTTCTTTTATGCCCCTTTTTCAAGAAAATAATTAATAGCTGTTTCCCTTTCGCTGAAAAGTTAGGTACCCTTTCTTCCGTGGCGTGCCTCAATACATTTCAATTCACAAAATGACGCCATTATACCAAGAAAATTCTCCAGTTAAGCTCTTTTACAATGTTAATACACGGTGAAAAAACATAAAATAAAAAGGAAATTTGTTGGATTCGATGGAATATCGTTTTTAATTCACTCGTGATCATAAAAGATATATATATATATATATATATATATATATATATATATATATATATATATATATATATATATATATATATATATATATATATATATATAAATCTTGAAGTAAATCTTGATATGATAATCGAAAAATAGAAAAAGTAGTTCCCAATTTTTTTTATTTTCACCGGTGAAAATAACAATTTGTTTATATTCACTACTGTTATTTCACGGCAGAAATGTCATATTTTATCATTAGGTATTAAAGAAGAACAGTTCTATAATATAGATCGATTACATGTTTCCAACTGCTTATATTGATAAGGATGAAGAATTTGGTCTCCAAAAGTGTGTGATACACATTAACCGTCGTTGTAAGTTTGCATTCCCTGAACTATTTAACATTTGCGTTATTTGTTTTGGCAGTCAATGTTCCAACTGCATACAATTTTCACAAGAAATATAGGTAAAACACCATCTTGAACAAACATGCCGGATAAGGTTTAAACAACGATATAAAACAATGACGACGTAGTGGATATACGAGGTTTGTGAGGTAAATTCATTGAATATACGAGTTTTTTGAGGTAAATTTATAGATAGACTCCCGCGTATTTCTTAATAACCGGTAGCGCTGATACATACTACGTGTTTGTTTAATTATGAATGCATGCTAAATGCTGTAAATAAGGCCAGTTTTAAACGTCGACTACTCAGGAAGCATACTATCAGTTACCATAATAACACGCTATAAGACAAACGCCGAAATTCTTTTATGAAATCTTGTTTATTTTCAGCCATTTTACATTAAATTAAGATGTTCACGGGATTGTACCATAGCAGTAATGTAAAGTAATGTGAATTAATATTTTACATTCAATAACTTAAATAAAATGACGTTTGACTTTAAATAATGAAAGGTACATTAACATTACTTGAAGTATAAGTATAGTATTTTGTTAAATTGTGTATGTTGTGGGTGCAAGCGTGCGTGTGCATTTGGATTTTTAAGAGGCCCTTCTCGTGTCTGAAGCTTCAGCATGTGATGTTCCAGAGCGTGTCCCAGCATTCCTTCATATTTAACATACTAGACTCTCGAAATTGGCATATATTTAAAAGCGTGGGGAAATAGTATTGCACTCCGCTGTCTGTCTGTCTGTCTGTCTGTCTGTCTGTCTGTCTGTCCTGGTCACTACCTCCTCCTACACTATTAGCACTAGAACATTGAAACGTACACACATGGTAGCTATGAGCAAATGTGAAACGGTGAGCTATTTGGAATTTTGATCTGACCCCTGGGTCAAAAGTTATGGGTAAATGTATGGGTAAAATGGGTAAAAAACCTAATTATACTAACAACATGCAACGCACATCATAATAACGTTTGACCCAGAGGTCAAATTTAAATTACAAATAGCTCACCGTCGCACATATGCTCATAGCTACCATGTGTGTAAGTTTCAAGGTTCTAGTGCTTATAGTGTAGGAGCAGATAGTGGCGAATGGGGGTGGGGCCCACAATTTTGTTTTAAAATAACTTCATAATTTTTATACTGAACATCTCTTATGACAACATGGTCTATCTCGACCATCCATGTCCACATTACCCACCCCAGGGTCATTGATAAAGGTATAGGTAGCTTGGTTCCCGTCCTTTTTCAAATTTATCAGAAGGTCCACGGGTACTATTCCATTTTTTTTCGTACCCAAGTTTCGTACCGATTTTTTTCGTACCCCAATTTTATTTTCGTACACAAATTTTTTAGTACCCAATTTTTTTTTGAACCCCAATTACCCCTTACCCCCACATTTTTTTCGTACCCAATTTTTTGCGTACCTAAAGTTTTTTCCGTTCCCAATTTTTTTTTCGTACCCACATTTTTTTCGTACTCATTTTTTTTAGTACCCAAATTTATTTCGTACCCAAATTTTGTTCGTACCGAATGTTTTCTTCTTACATAATTGTTTTTCGTACCGAACTTTATTTTTCGTACCTAATTTTTTTTCTTTCCCAAATTTTGTGTGGGCATAATTTTCTCCAACCCAAAATTTTCGTACCCAAATTTTTTTGCGTACCCAAAATTTTCGTACCCACAGACACAATTGTGGTGATGTAGATAAACTGAAATTGATGCTTTTATATCCATCCTCTTCAAAAGCATCGTCACACCAGTACTGTCAGTGCTTTGATTATCATTTGTCATTGACTATCCCCCACGCTCCAAAATGGAGCGGGGGATTATGTGGTTATCTCCGCCGTCTGTCTGTCCGTCCGTCCGTCAGTCCTGGCCACTATCTCCTCCTACACTATTAGCACTAGAACCTTGAAACTTACACACATGGTAGCTATGAGCATATGTGCGACAGTGCACTTTTTGGGATTTTGATCTGACCCCTTGGTCAAAAGAATGCAATGTAATCTGGTGCTCGTCCAAAACACGGAAAGCTTATTCTGCGAACTTGGGGAAGGAAACCAGATTAACTGAAATCCGCAAAGGCGGTGGGGACCTAAATAATAGTTTGATATTCATGTTAAGGTTTCGATTCACCTTGGTTTTATTAAATAACTAAACCATCCTGGCTACCTGCATGATATTGGCATGTACGAATATAACTAACAGTTAACCAAAAGTTCACTTAATTTATGATATAATCGAAAGTATTATGGGAAAAATTACTAATAATAATTTCCAGCGCGATGTTAAACGTGATTTTAGAGAAAAAACATTGTCGCATCACTACAGTGTACTAACAAGATATATGGCACATTGTGGAAAGCAATTTTTTTTAACGTTATCATTTGATTCGAGACAATTTATCAATAACAAAAAAGTAAATTATGATGAACTTAAATAGGACTGTGTTTTGCTTAAATGATCCACAGCGTTTCAGTACATGGTGTGTAAGCGTTGCTGTTCTGCTAAAAAGAGACTGTTTGTTATGTTATAATTGTTTACATGTCTCTAATACATGGCTGTTTATGGAAATACAATACATGGCTGTTTATGGAAATGAATAAATGTATTTCGCCCTGTAAGACCTGAAGTATTTACATTATAAAGCCAGTTTAAGAATTTTTTTTAACAACACGTATTGTTCGCTCAGTACTGTGTTTTACCATAACTGTGAAAGCTTTCCACAGATACCTCGTCCCCAAGCAAATCTTGAACTGATCATAGCCACGTAACGGACTGAATTTTTCCCAATGCCCCAAAAGCTGTCTGTACAATCGATATAGCACTTATGTGAACATTCATCAGTTTTCGTGATGTAATGATGAGGTATGCAGTTGATATTCATGTAAGTTTATTGATTATATAAACGACAGCAAGGCATCACTGCTATATTAGTATCCCAATTATAAATAAATTATGCATTAAGTAACGCATAACAACAAAATATATATAATATTTTTTATTTCAGTAACGAATACGTTGTCTATGTAAATGTCTGAGATCAATGATATTGCCCATGTACAAGAAGCATTTCAAATTAAATTGGTTACACGTCATTTGTGTTACAGTATAAACATATATAAATTTCAAACGAGGAAGTATAAGTTGATTATCTGCAAATAAATACACAACGCACGTTTATAAAACACAACATCAGTGAAAAATGAACAATGCATTAAATATAAACATAATACAATAAAATATACACGTATATGAATAGTTGAGGCAAAATATTATCCCACATTAAATCTACAAACCAATATAAACTATCATGCAAACAATAATAAATAAGACTGTGATGAAGAGTGACACTGACGACAGATTATGAGCATGTCCTGCATTTTAGACATAATAATACGTATATATTAAAATTCTGAACACGCCTTCGAATTCATACCTGTAAGAATCGTACCTGCACCAAAACTACGATAAAGTGAAATCAGCAATTCGTTATCGCAATTGGGAAAAGGGAATTTTTACTAAATTAAATGTCTACATGTTTATTGAAAGTCGAGTTTCAAACTAGTTAATATATCATATTGATGTATAAAAATGTATTATGGCAACTGGTAGCATCAAAGAACGCGTGTTGCGATCATACATAATTAAACTTAATTAGAAATATTTCTGATCTAACCTAAATGCCATTAATTGACCTTTAAATTGTTGGTCAACTCAAGATGTCCAGCTGTTACTCTGAAAACATTTTTAAATCACCGCAAAATACACCGAAACTCTAGAAAGACTTTGAATAGCGCCCGAGTCTGTTAAATGTTTGTCTTATAACAGCTGATATCCTTCCCGGGCGGCTTCACATCTGCATTCAATTGAACTCCGTCGAATTTTCAGTTGACATTTTTTTCCAGTGCTTGAACACAAGGGCTTGCCCTTAATCGGGCCCCGACGTGGCACAACATCCGTGCACGTCAAGGGGTCGGGGTTCATCTGACACAGTCGGCCTTCCACGCCCAACAACATGGTAACCATGGCGACGCAGACCAGGACAAATGGTATATATGCCATAATAATGGTGATGTTTTTTTCTGTTAAAAAGAAAAAGGTTAAAGATAAATAAATAAATAAATAAAACATTTTGCTTTACAGTAGTGTATTTCTGAAAAAAAAATTCTGAATGGTCCTTTTGTTTAAATTTAAATGCCTTGATACAACGCCAACAATATATTTTATGCTAGACATTAATTAATTAATAGAACAACAACTGTGTTAATGTATAAACATAGCCTATATATTCTATAATACCGGTATACTGTTGATTTTGAATACATAATATCGTCCAAAATCAATTGGGAAAGCTGTCCTAATATTTTACTATTTAATTAATTATAGCGTGCCAATCACTTCATTCAGTTGAGATATATTGACATTTCATAATTTCTAATTATTAGCTGAGTGTTACATTTATTACAAAATTCATTTAAAAACACACAACAAACCTGTTTTGAAAAATTTCTCTCGTCAAAACGATATTGCTTCGTTGGTGCTGTTTTTCGATCTTTGTCTCTATATTACGTTAGCTTTTGAGCAGTTGTTTGTGTCTTATGTTCACATCCAACTGTATATATATATATATATACCTATATACCGTGCCTCTAAAGTGGAAACCCCAGGTTCTAAAAATAATCTTGAAAATCCTTTTGGTTATTTCCAACTCTCAGCATCATAGGCTAATTTTGTATCTAAATAGGCCGACACATTTATTAGGCGTTTATCGAAATTTCGTTGAAAAAAATGCATATTGGGCTCTCTGATTTTTTTTAATTTTTGGTCGTGAGTTAGACTCCAAACATGTCTTTACTGCAAAACGCACGTATCAACACACGAAACGGATTCGAAATAGCAAAGACAATAGGTATTCTATAGGTCTTTGGAAATACTAGTAGTCGCAATCAGCCGATTTTGCACACATATAAGCTCAACATAATACGATATGGGTAACATACAAGTGCCATTTAAGTTGACATACAATCATAAGAAGCCAACTGTTGTTTGGCAGGCCTTAATTTTCACAATAAGGACGTCTTCCTCCGAGAAACTAGACCACTTTAGTAGCTATTACCATCATATGTGAAGTGTCGCAGTTTCCTGTCAAAAGTAATTGCGTACGTTGTATTTTTATAGGCTTTTAAGTGTTTAAGTGTCGATCCACACGATCTCGTCTAAGAAAACAAGGGAAACCAAAATGACCAGTTTCATTCAAAATTGAATCCAATCCCGTACTTGGAAAGACTGCTCATCTTAGAATATTTTAGTATCATGTCTAGTCATCATTTATATTAAGCATGTCAAACTTATTAGTAGTTAAATGACCTGCTTGGTTAAACAAAAGAGATACGTCAGTGGGAAGTTGTTGTGATATGTTGTCGTCACTGGAAAAGTATGTCAACTGAAAATTCGAAATTGTTTGTCATTTTGTAAATTTATTGTCCAATTAATCGGAACTGTTGTGAGTAATTATGTTGTAAACGTCCAACAGAAGAAAGAAGGATAATAATCAGCCTACGCAGTGGTGATGTTACGAAACTGAACACGTCTGGACGTATATAACGCAATAGCGTAGGAACCATCGTACAGGTTGTCAAAATAAAGTTGGGACCAATGCGTGCGCCTCGGTCAAAATGAGCGTATGAACTATTGTCTATAGGAACCAATGTCCGGTTAACATTTCAGTAACACGTAAAGTAAAATTCCCAGCTTTCTCAGAGGTCAGGTTTGTGTTCGCATCATTTTTATTTAACGCGTACATGGTTGATTAATTATTAACACAAAATTTTACTCGTAGTTGTACATTAGACAGTAAAACAGATAATGTAATTAATTAATTTATTCTTAATTAAGATAACATATATTGGATCAAATTAAGATTTTCTGTATATCAGATCTAAATATAGTCAACTACACTGATTGAATCTGAAAGTTTATAAGATTACAAGTGAATCCATATTTTATTTGACTCCTTCAGATATAAGTGCTAAATGTCTCGTTTCCGTCACTATTGCGAAATGCAAATTATATTAAAGGACTCAGTGTTTCATTTTCATACATATAGGATCTGACACGAGTTGTCATTTCATACCATATTTTATTTAACGAGTTTCGGAATTTTGTAAGTAAGCGAGCCTTTGGAGAGCTTACTAACGAATTTCCTGGACGAGTTTAATAAAATATGGTATGATATGACAACGAGTGTCAGATATTGTTTATCACATGCTTTTAAATGAGCAAATTAAATAAATATTTACGCAAACATACTGATAAATCCCGAATGTTGTTTACATTTCGTGACGTCATTTTACGTTGCAACGTCATCTCAGCATAATAACAAAATGCGATTGGTCAATAAACGAAAACTAAGCCAATGAAAACGCTTGAAAATGTTGTATTAAACATCATGTGTAATATTTATAGGTTATTAGACGTTTCACTGTACAATACGGAGATATATTTGGACGAGCACACAGTTTGAAGTCATATTGGACGAGCCGTTAGGCGAGTCCAATATGACTTCAAACTGTGTGCGAGTCCAAATATATCACGTATTGTACAGTTTAAACGTCTAATAAACTTTTTATTCTATATCCTCATTACTAAACCAGCTTTCCGTATTTTTATTTTCATTCATTGATTACGCACTTTATGACGTATTTCGTGTGATGTCATTTCTCTGACGAAAAATACTAGTATAAGCAAGACTCTGCATTTTAGGGACAACAATATGGAGGTGGTAGTGTTTAATAAATCTAGTAGCAAATTATACCATTTTGATAGCATTGAACGAATCCAAAAGACAAAACGTATTTCGGATTGTGTGTTTGTCATGCATAATTGTTAACTTTGATAGGAATAAAACAACTCGCTCCGACAGGATTACGAATTCGTAAATTGTGTTTTGGCCTTTGGGTCAGAATGGTGAGCATGTGTACAAACGCTATCAACAAATACTGTGGTTTAAAATACATTTCGATAAATGGATGGAAGAACAGAAAATGGAAAATGGAAATGCATATCATTGTAACTTAGTTGTTATTAGGCTAGCATTGGATTAAAGTTGCCATTGAGGTTAATAAAATTGATTTTTTGTTTTGCTGTTGCATATTTGTTTTTAATTTCTAGCAATAACAATATCACTTGCTTTTGCATTTTTTTTTAATTTCTAAAAATAAAAATTAATTAAATATCACATTCTCGATTCGTTTTTTTATTTCCTCTCATATTTTCAATAGGAAAGTATTAAAAAGAGACATACAAGCAAAATATCGCCTGTGTGAATCGATTATAGTACATTCGGATACTTTTTCTCGGTAACGGCTTTTATCGTTATAAAACAATTGCTTAGTGCACTTGTACTCAACTGTCCAATATGGAAAAAATACAGACTTTTTGGATCCAATACCGGAATATATTGGACGGTCACGTGGTACATATGAAGAATGCCGATTGAATGAATTTATTGGATATAGAATAAATACGGAATATTACGCTAGTCAATTGTTCCAAGAGTTTGTATTACTCGAGTGGCTTGTGTGATGACGTATAGCACGAGAGGCGGAGTCTCGAGTGTGATGCGAAATAGCACAAGCCACGAGAGTGATACAAACTCTTGGAACAATTGACTAGCGTAATATTCCTTTTACTATGTACAACAACTAACGAAAACAGTTAACAATTGTATTTTTCGGCGTAAGCTGTATTAAGCCAGCTTTTCACCTTAGCCTGACCTTTGTAAGTGTCCAATAAAATTCCAATAAAATTTCCCGCGGCTAGGTACGAATGAATACACTTCATTTATTCCATTGGCTGATTTGAGTATACCACCAGAACATTGGAAACATATCCGCGTCTTTGTAACACTGTTTTACTGTATGAAACAATTTTATCTCGAATGAAAAGGCTTAATAGATAGAACAGTTTTACACTCAATTCTCGACATCAATACAGTTTGTGCGTACACCTTTTATTTTCAGAGTATTACCAGCGCAAGAGCGTTTATACTTAAAAGGCTATGTTCTCATATTTAGTACTTACTTCCTTATTCCTGTCAACATGTTAACATGTAAAAGTATAAAGAGCAATGGAAGCGAGGCCTCACTTTAAAGCATTGCATTTCAACCCGCGAGGTATATCGGGTCAATTCGCGGACATTCAGAGTTTATATACAGGTCATCACCGGAGTTGGCGGCCAGTAAAATAATCGTTATATAATAAAGACGCTATCCGTGAACTAGGTGACCTGGAATTTTCTTTAGACCAGAAATATGTTAAATGAAGATATTCAGCAATATAATTATGGTATGTAAATAATAGATTCTTAATGTGTTTTCAACAATACAATGATAAATATTATTGTTGATAAATTTAACAATAATTATTCGTCCATATTGCCTAATGTACTAAAGTGATATTATGAGCATGTAACAGTTTATAGGTGTCTATCGCAACCGTTGATTATTTTTGATGTTTCTACTTCATATACACTTATATTAATTAATGCAGCATCATCATACTAAAACAATATACCAGAAAGAGAAAAATAACGCATTTGAATATCAACCGTACTTTCGTTTGACAACTGATCATGCGTTTACGAGTTGAACCTAAATTTAGTTTTAGTGCAGATTTGTTCATACGACACAAAGACACGAAATTGTTTTACGGATCATTTCAGCTTACAGGACTGGGTGGGTCACGTAAGAATATCGAATATAAAATATATTTTTATAAACAACTGGTAGCAAGGTGAGTTGCAGATAATTAATCAGTAACCACATTTTAACTAACTATTTTGACCTGTTAATTCTTTTCAGCTCAATTCAACAGTGCAAAATGCCCATAATATCACTTTAAGCATTAGCACGATGATAATTGATACTGTTAATAATCGAATCAAATAGCAATGCCCGACA
Source organism: Dreissena polymorpha (assembly GCF_020536995.1). Lineage (NCBI taxonomy): Eukaryota > Metazoa > Mollusca > Bivalvia > Myida > Dreissenidae > Dreissena > Dreissena polymorpha. The sequence goes on along the minus strand of NC_068360.1, from coordinate 23,616,436 downwards.
AACCACTAAAACAGGTTTGTTCGAAGAACGCGCCTATAAATACGGATACTTCTCGTGTGGCCGGTTGACTCATATGTTTAAATTTCACTTCCATTCTTCTTTTGGTTTTCTGTTTTGTATCTATAGGTTTATGACCAGCAATATGTTATAATGTAAAATAAGCCGCGAAAACTCCCCGTAACATCCCGTACTGCGTGTGCTGCAGCTATGAACTGCACAGAAAAAGACATTCGCTATACTTGATCTCATTCATTAAACTATTTACGCCGTATATCTTTTTTTAAAGATATTTCTTGTTTACTTTAACAAAACTGACAAAACAATGACTAAAACGGTACGCCATAGTTTATTTATGACGCGTATGAATACAGTTTATGTAAATTTACGTGTAAACATTCGAACCGGGAAAACACCGGTTTCCGACACGCTTACCTTAATGCCATCGTTAATCCAATATTTATAACAATTAAGTTTACAACTTTAATCCGATGTTTATAACAAAAACGTTGAAACAATATGCACTTCCACTTCTATCTTCCATGTCTTTATCGAAACTTAGTTTAAACCACACTATATTATTGTATTCCTATCGAAATATTCATTCCCTTTACAACTACGCTCCCGATAGGGAAAAACAACAAAAATACAACATATTTTTTGGTAAGTCATTGGTATGACCGACTGACTGATACCGTGTATTACTTTTTCATAGTCATCAAACATACATAAAAACATGAATACACACAAAAGCTTTGTTACAACATACAACATAGTCTACAACAACGCCAGGCATACTGTATGCCGGCACGACTCCCTCCTCGTAGGCAACTTATAAGGCAGCCACGCCTATCAACAGACTACTACGACACTAGGCATACTGTATGCCTACACGAGTCCCTCCTCGTAAGCAACTATAAAGGCAGCCACGCCTATCAACGTAGACTGCTACATCACCAGGCATACTGTATGCCTACACGAGGCCCTCCTCGTAAGCAACTATAACGGCAGCCACGCCTATCGTCTCTTCCGGAGACCGAATCCCCCAGTGGGATAAATAATAATTATTATGATACTAGTATACATTTATAAATTGAATACATTAAATGCGTACGCAATGTGGATAAACGCATGACCTGTTGTAAAAAACAACAACAAAAACACATTCCTGAATTTTAAAATTAGCTCGTACCAGGGTAAAAAGCATGTAGATTACACATTTAAACAATAACGTTTGTAATGTTACTCTTACTGTTATTCAAAACAATTCAAAAATTAACACATGTATCGATCAGTCAATCCCAACGCTGAATGACTGCACAGAGTTACTCGGCCACGAGTAAAACGCTCTCTTACAGAGCCACCTATCGGACACTACATTGACAAGGAAAAGTAGTTTTCGTCTATTTCGCACGTTCTCAAACGACGAAAACAATATTTCCCTTTACAACTACGCTCCCGATAGGGAAAAACAACAAAAATACAACATATTTTTTGGTAAGTCATTGGTATGACCGACTGAATTAAAAGCACGAGCTTGTAAGTATAGTACTAATAATAATTGGCTTATTATAAAATGCATTGATGGTTATAATCCAAGTGACATTGAAACTCTTAACCTCTCATCAACGGAGCTTTTAACATAGCCGTCCTTAGCTGTTTCACTCAGCCATCTACCATGACGTTTAAATAACCTCTCAGGAATGCCATTATTAGCCGCAGCAGTTGCGCCACCAGCTCTCAAAGAATGAAGGCAATATTTGCTTATGTCTTGAACATGCGGTTTAAACGCAATCAAAAACAATTCTCTAAATTTACTATATGACAAATGCTTGTTTTCCTGTCTGAGCCTATGCCCACATTTCGTTGAACTTAACCGACGAAACAAATAACATTCAGATTCCGAAGAAAAATCTGTCCAAGTATGGTATTTCTGTAAATTGACTACTGGACACAACTGTGTGCCTGTCCTAGCAATAAGCACCCATGCTCCCTCACGGAATTTATCTGTCTTGCTAGATTCAATAAATACACTTAAGTAACTACTGTTAATACAAACATCACTCCTTCTCAACTTTAGTACCTCTGCATTTCTTAAAAACCCAGCATACGATAAAAGGCATATACAAATACAACTTTGGTTCATAACGTTATTTCCAACATACATATGTGTGTACATTTGTTGCAGTAAATCAACAGTCATTGGTTCTTTCTTATTCACAGGTTTCGCTAAACGCCGTTTTGCAGCTTCTAACATATTAATAACAAGTCTTGAATCAGTAAGTGATACATAATCGAATAAATCATGATAATATTTACTACTGTAAAACGCATTTATAATCGGACTTGCACTAATAGCTGTTTGTATAATTGACGCTAAATATAGCGCAACTTGAAAAGCCTTGGCGGGCAAGGCATCCCCGCTTGAAAGCCCATTAGCATACCCCCAACGACGCCATCGATTGAAGCCCCTTTTGTAACTGAGGTGCGTGTTTTCCGCTTTGGTGACTTGAAGCAACTCGGGCAGCAAGGATACCTTCTCCGCCAAGACCTCTGGCAAGCCATCAACTTCACTTCCGTATCTCTGAAAAAATAAATGTGTAACAGCACTAAAGTTGACACAGTTTGTTACTTAACACATTATATTTACAAACAGTAAGCAACAATATCAATGTTCATGATTCACAAATGATATCAAAAGTGCTAACATGCGAAAATTAAGATTTTCAACACCAAACAACCCAGAACCATTCTTACAAGGTATGTAATAACTTTTTGCCGTAGGTAATTCCATACAGTCTATTACAAACGACTTAAAATGTCCATCACTAGTCCAAATCATAGGCCAAAAAATAGCCGACTTTCATTCTGGGACAATCAAAACACCTTTTGCCCCACAAGATTGCATTTTTAGCAATACCCTTGGTATTAATATTATAGGTGGTACAAATAAGCCAAAACTATGCGTCCATGGGTAAGTAAAAGCATCAACTCCTTCAGACTCTTTACACCAAAATCTAGAATAAAATCGCTGTAATTTGGCGTTATGTTTAGAGGCAAAGAAATCGACCTCTAAATTTCCCCATGAAGACTGAATTATTGACAAAATGTAAGGGGAAATACCCCAGTCGTCTTTTTCTACTATTTTGGACAAATAGTCTGCCACATAATTCTCTCCCCTTGGTATCCATTCAACCTCCAAATGAATAGAATGAACTAAAGAATACCCGAATATTTTCATCGCTAAATCTTGTAATTCAGGCTTCATGGAGCCCTTAGCAACAATGCTGCATACGCCTGTGTTATCAGTAAACCACATTACTCTTTGATTTACCAATACATGCTCAAGCGACAACAGTACTCTGTAAGCAGCACACAATTCTCTACACGTGGAGGATTTTGCCGCTTCCGACGGCGACCACGTGTCGTGCACTACACCGCTTTGCATTTCGACCTCATACCCTGCTAAACCAGTGCTGCTAGCGTCACTATAAACAATTCTAGTTCAGCCATGACTGATTGCCAATGTTCTAACATTTATAATTTGTAAATGTTCATTCCAAAACGAAAGTTGAACCTTACTTCCTTCAGACAACTTAATATAAGAGTTCCACGTTTTTGCTTTAAGTATGTCAATGCTTAAACACCTAGTCATAATTTGAGAAACAGTTCCCAATACTATACCCATAGATATAATTTGTCCCACAAAACTAGCAACTCTTCGCACACAAACATAGTCCGAAGTTTGTAAAAATCTAAGTGTCTGTAGAACTTTATCGATTCTACACCCCGATATACGCACGGTGAAATTAGCTGTATTTAACTGAGATCCTAGCCATTGTAATTCTTGCACTGGCTCCCAGCATGATTTATCAACTTTAGGCACCAAGCCAGATAACAACAAATCTGATTTTATTTCCCGTGACATAATTACTGTCTTATCGTATGTCTCTGCGGTGCCAAAACCATCATCTAAAAACATGATGATCTTTTTACCTTCGCCTCTCCATTTTGCAATTAATGGCCTCATTAATTTTGTATAGATATAACAAGCAGACGACAAACCAAAAGGAAGAACCAAAAATTTGTAATAGACCAGAATACCTGAATAATCTTCCCAGGCAAAACCTAAATAATCTGTGTGTGGCAGAAAAATATCCACAAAATGATGTGCTGACGTTATATCAAACTTAATCATCCAACAATCTTTTTGATATACATCAATGCTAAACGCAAGTCTTCATACTTTACTGATTGCTTCCAAACATGAAGATTAACCTTTCGTAAATCTAAAATAAGCCGGTTTTTCCCATTATTATTACAAGAAACTGTCAGCGGATTAACAACGTGTAGAGCATTTGTACATTTCACAATAAGACCGCGATCTAACAAACTTTTTATAGCTTCAGTCACAAAATTATTTTCATATAAAGCTGAACGATTGTTTCGACAAGGTACATGGTCTGGTAAAGAAAAGAATGGAATTTTATAACCATTTTGAATAGTGTCTAAAATGAATTGGTTAGCTCCAATATCTTTCCAAAATTGCACATGATTTTTTAATCTACTTTTAACCAGTATTTCTTTCTGGCCTTGTTCGTACTCATAATAGTCGTCAGTAAATATTTCCTGACTGTTAGCAAAGTTATCAGTAAACGATAAATACTCATCTTTTAAATCTTCGTCTGGTATAACCGGGTTCTGCGGTCTGTGACTACTGTTTGGTATAACGTCAAGCTGCGGGAACCGCCGGGTGTAGGGGCAGTGGCGTCTGAGATGGGTGGTTTCTCCACAAGCGAAACAGGGACCAATTCCGTCTCTTGCATTGCCCTTGAAGTAATGGGGACGAAAAGTATGCAGTTGATGCATGGGTCCTGAGCGCTGCTGTTTCACCGGAAACGAAAACGTGTTTCCGCCACGTGGCAAGCTTCCGGAAGTGACGGTAGCGGAAGGCTTAAAACTTTTCGTTGACTTCGCCTTCTTCTTCTTTGCTTCTCTTGCCTCCGCTCTGTTGATCCTTGATTCATCACTCGAGTCGCTAGCCACGGGGTTTGCCTCATATTGGCGAACCGTCTCCCATCCGCCCTCAGACGTGTCTGCTATACGGATAAGCTTGTTTCGTCGCTTTAACTGTTCACAAGCGTAATTAACTAGCTCGCGAGAGTACTCTTGTTTGCTGTTTTCAATTGCCCAAAACACCTGACTAATTCTCTCATGCAATTCCGAATTGAAATCGTGCTGAATTTTGTTGCTTTCGTATCGCCATTTTAGTTCATGTTCCGTCTTCAATTTTTTAACTTCAGAACGCACGGAAATTGAATTCCCTCGAACTTCTTCTTTTAGAGAACTTATTTCTCTTTTCTGTTCGCGCATTTCTACTCAAAGTTCCCTAATTGAACTATTTAAGTCCATATTTTCCTGAGAAGCACACTCTTCGCCAGACCGCGTGGTCATTTTCATATGCAAGTTTACCCCGTGCAAATTAACACATGTATCGATCAGTCAATCCCAACGCTGAATGACTGCACAGAGTTACTCGGTCACGAGTAAAACGCTCTCTTACAAAGCCACCTATCGGACACTACATTGACAAGGAAAAGTAGTTTTCGTCTAATTCGCACGTGCTCAAACGACGAAAACAATATTTAATGCAAGAAATGTGGCCTCTAGAGTGTTTACAACAAAATGTGGACGGACGGACGTACGGCGGACAAAGACCGATCCCAAAAGCTCACCTAAGCAATCAGGTGAGCTAAAACATGATTATTTACGCTCAAGAAGTCACATTTATGGTAGAATCTAAATTCTTAATACTTGATGAGAAAATGTTCTGTCATGGTTAACATTTCAGTCACACGTAAAGTAAAATTCCCAGCTTTCTCGATAGTCAGGTTTGTGTTCGCATCATTTTTATTAAATGCCTACATGGTTGATTAATTATTAACACAAAAATTTACTCGTAGTTGTACATTAGACAGTTAAACAGATAATGTAATTAATTAATTTAATCTTAATTTAGATAACATATATTGGATCAAATTAAGATTTTTTGTATATCAGATCTAAATATAGTCAACTACACTGATTGAATCTGAAAGTTTATAAGATTACAAGTGAATCCATATTTTATTTGACTCCTTCAGATATAAGTGCTAAATGGCTCGTTTCCGTCACTATTGCGAAATGCAAATTATATTAAAGGACTCAGTGTTTTGATAACGTTTCATTTTCATACATATAGGATCTGGCACGAGTTGTCATTACATACCATATTTTATTAAGGTTTATGTAGAGGCTTCATTTTGAAAAATGTGGGACCCCTAGCATTGAACTCAAATTTGACTAAAGGAAGTGTGCCACATTGATAATGTATACATATATGCTTTAATGGATGTTTTTACTTCAAACTGCTACCAATTTTGTACATCAACGTATCATAACATCCACAAAATCAATCAAAATACACAGCGATTTTAACACTAAAATATACATTATTTTCAAAAATCTGAATCATGTTTATTCCACGTATTTCGGCGGAAAATTATATAACTAGTGAATAATATCGACATTGACGAGGGCAAGTTACGCTTAAATAGTAAAAAAAGTTTGCATATCTAGAAATATCAAAACTCGAACACATGTCATTTCATCACCATGGGGGCAGCCATTTTTAAATTAATAAAATAGAAAGAAACATGCTAAAAACTCACTCATCGCCTAATTGACATTCCAAACGGTTGACGATGACAAATGCTTTGGATTGTAATCTTTCCGTTGATATTTGCAAACTGCACGATCAGACCTCATAAACACTCAAAAGAATAACTATGTAAGAAGCATTTCACCAATGTTTACAATCGTTGTCGAATCACATGTACTTTATTATTGCGCATAAAATAGTACGCTTACAGACTGACAGAAAGATCGATACGTTACAATTCAATTCATCACGGTATACTATTCTATTGATAATATATAATAATACATCGCTTTAACAATCTAAAAGTAGAAATAATTCTTTTAAACGGAGTTTTTAATAACGAAAGTGAAAACAACGGAAGTTGGATGGATATTCTGTGAGATGCACTTCGGCTCCAGAAAAACAATACAAATTAACTAAAAAAGACGTGTGGGGGACAATTTTCAGCTGGAAAATATTTGAAATAGGGTAAGTGATGATATCTCTACGTGGTCATTTCTGTTATTTAGTGCGATCTCTTGCTGATTAATGTTAATAGTTGTTTTACTAGTTGCCACCCAACTGTCAAAATAAGTATGTGTTATCTCAGGTATGTGTATACACATACCCGGTTTTCTCACCACTGCACGTGGTTTCGACCGATTTGTTTTGCACGTTTTTCTACGGATCACAGCGATGGCCACGCTTTCAAATGGGTAGAAGTAATCGAAATATAAAATCAATCGTTTTGCCAATTTCTTTATATTCCTTTACAATTTTATATGTCGTCTGCAATCTATTTCAATTTGAGATGGTTTAAAATTTGCAATTTGGTTAAAGGGGCCTTTTCACAGATTTTGGCATTTTTTAAACTTATTCATTAAATGCTTTATATTGATAAATGTAAACATTGGATCATAAAAGCTCCAGTAAAAAATCAAGAAAAAAATTAAAAAAAGGAAAACAACATCGCCCGGAGCAGGTTTCGAACCAGTGACACCTGGAGTCCTGCCAGAGTCCTGAAGTAAAATCGCTTTAGCCTACTGAGCTATTCCGCCGAGTACTCATTCTTGACGTATTTTATACCTTATATAAGCAATCTTGGTAGTTTCACAAAATTTAACGACAAAAACAGAACTCTCCAAATTATTCAATCGTTTCGCGTTGCAACGCTTTATAATTTTTAGGTTTTAAAATCGTCAAAAGATGCATATAATGGCTATATTAGAGCATGGTTAATGTTCAGTATTACTGTTTCCTCACAAATATCATAACTAAAACGAAAACTTACGAATCTGAAACAACTTTTTTCAATTTTGTCAATTTACCAAAGCGTGAAAAGATCCCTTTAAGAGGTAAATAACAAAATTGTTAAGCCTTTGAAATAGAATTGTGACTCTTATTATCCACCATACCTGGATTTTTAAAAAGTAGTTACGTTTTAGTTATTTTTAGAACTATGTTAAGGATATTTATCCAAAAAAGGCAGTAGAATAAAAACTCATTTGTTGTTTTATGACAATAATTTTCTGTGAAATGTTGCTAACTTGACCTTGTATATGCATATAGCTTTGTATTTATTCAACTTAAGGTAGTGCATATCCTTCCTAACTTTAGATTGAGATTTTTTAAATTAGTGTAAAAAAGTATTGGTTTTAAACCAAAATATGCATAAAGCACACAAATATTGAATGTCAAAAATGTGTTTATGTTATTCTATCCGTCTTTAGCTTTAAAATGATATATAGTTTGACCATATTGTACCACATCCAATGAAGAAAAACCTAAGCGAAGTTTTAATGAATTTTATCCCCCCCATGAACCTTAAACGAGTTTCGGAATTTTGTAAGTAAGCGAGCCTTTGGCGATCTTACTAACGAATTTCCTGGACGAGTTTAATAAAATATGGTATGATATGACAACGAGTGTCAGATATTGTTTATCACATGCTTTTAAATGAGCAAATTAAATAAATATTTACGCAAACATAATGATAAATCCCGAATGTTGTTTACATTTCGTGACGTCATTTTACGTTGCAACGTCATTTCAGCATAATAACAAAATGCGATTGGTCAATAAACGAAAACTAAGCCAATGAAAACGCTTGAAAATGTTGTATTAAACATCATGTGTAATATATACGGAATATTACGCTAGTCAATTGTTCCAAGAGTTTGTATTACTCGAGTGGCTTGTGTGATGACGTATCACACGAGAAGCGGAGTCTCGAGTGTGATGCGAAATAGCACAAGCCACGAGAGTGATACAAACTCTTGGGACAATTGACTAGCGTAATATTCCTTTTATTATATACAACAACTAACGACAACAGTTAACAATTGTATTTTTCGGCGTAAGCTGTATTAAGCCAGCTTTTCACCCTGACTTGACCTTTGTAAGTGTCCAATAATATTCAAATAAAATTTCCCGCGGCTAGGTACGAATGAATACACTTCATTTATTCCATTGGCTGATTTGAGTATAACACCAGAACATTGGAAACATATCCGCGTCTTTGTAACACTGTTTTACTGCATGAAACAATTTTATCTCTAATGAAAAGGCTCAATAGATAGAACAGTTGTACAATCAATTTTCGACATAAATACAGTTTGTGCGTTCACCTTTTATTTTCAGAGAATTACCAGCGCAAAAGCGTTTATACTAAAGGCTATATTCTCATATTTAGTACTTACTTGCATTGCATTTCAACCCGCGAGGTTTCGGGTCAATTCGCGGCCAGTGTGTGAAAGTCAGAGTTTATATACAGTTCATCACCGGAGTTCGCAGAAGGGGTTGCGATCTTTTCATTGAAGGAAAAAATTGGAATCTTTGCTATTTTTGTCTGATGGAGTAAATAGTTCGTTTAGTCGCTTTGTCGATATATCAATATTTTAGGCAAGGCTGTTGCCTTGGTCGTGTACAGTTGGCGTAAACAAGCCGTCGTTTCAGTAGCAGAATTGTTACCTAACTTTAATGCATTGCATTCCAATCCGCAAGGTATCAAGGTCAGTTTGCGGTCAGTTGCAGATATCTTTATATAAACGCCGTCTCGTAAACTTTGTGCACTTGAAGTCTGTTTTGATCAGAAAGATACTAAATAAAGATATTCGGTGATATTATTGTGGAATGTCAATCATCGATTTTTAATATGTTTTCAACATTTGCATGATTAGGACCAATTTTGATAAAATTAATTAGAAATATTTATCCATTAAGACCAGTTTATTAAGCATGAGCACAATAATTCACTATTTTATAATTATGCAATTAAATAAGATTCGAGTATTGCCGGCTGACCTATATGCACTCGTTTATTTTCATGTTTCTTGTGTTTTTCTATTCTGTAAATATGGATATCTGAGTAATAATATCACATAAAGCAAAATAAGCCACGAAATCTGGCGCAACACCCCGTAATTGATTTGCTTGTGATGTAGCTAAGAACTGCGCAAAAAAAAGGCATCCGCTACTTTTTATTTCATAGAGATAACTTTTGATCGTTCATAAACATCGACCACAATCAACGCCGTATATCTTTTTTAAAGATATTTCTTGTTTACTTTAACAAAACTGACAAAACAATGACTAAAACGGTACGCCATAGTTTATTTAAGACGCGTATGAATACAGTTTATGTAAATTTACGTGTAAACATTCGAACCGGGAAAACACCGGTTTCCGACATGCTAACCTTAATGCCATCGTTAATCCAATGTTTATAACAATTAAGTTTACAACTTTAATCCGACGTTTATAACAAAAACGTTGAAACAATATGCACTTCCACTTCTATCTTCCATGTCTTTATCGAAACTTAGTTTAAACCACACTATTTTATTGTATTCCTATCGAAATATTCATTTATGCATGATTAACACACACTCCAAAATACGTTTTGAATTCGTTCGATGTTTTTAACAAATAGTTTACTGTTAAAAAACACCACGTCCGACAGGTTCTTAAATTCCATAGAATTTAAATAAAACTATTGTGTTTCGTCACAGAAATGACGTCACACGATGTACTACGTAATATATTTCGTAATATAAAATATTTCTATTTTCGGTGCGCGTAATGTGACGTCATTAAATGGGTCGAAGTAGTCCGGCTAGTATGGTAATACGGAATTGGAAACAGCGAGTAGCGTAATACTGGATTTTTTATTACAACGATTGATACAACCTGTATTTTGTTAAAAGCATTAAACAGGTATATAATAAAATCAAATATGTAATTGTTGCATTACATGGGAAACAGGGTATAGCATGTGATAAATATATGTATTTGTTGGCCAAACGTTGGTATATGACATTTGCAACACTTCGTTTTGCTCGATGTTTCACGCTCGATATTGTTTGTTTGTTGGGTCACCATTGGACCCACGTTGTGCCAAACAAAACCCAAATACTGGCAGAATGTTTATCCAAAGCGTCAAAACAGCCTTTATTGTTTGGACATGATTGGACATTGGACCAATAGTCTGTCAACCATCACTTAGCATTGAACGAACAAATGTGCTATGTTGGAACATCGCTGGCCAAATGATGGCGGTAATATTCATGGCTGGTTCACCAATGATCAAATCTTTTGCCAACCATTCCCAATTAAAACCTTACAATCGCGTTATATCGGCCTTATTTAGAAACACGGAACATAATGTTTCATCCATCTGCTGGAAAAACAGCCTCTCGCTCAAGAGGTCAAGTATAGCGTTCTAAGATCATGGAAAGTTATCGGGAACCACTAAATAAGACCAATATTGACTACATACGACTTGCAACTCACAAAAGGAGATCACAAAAGCTCATCATTAGCACTTAATTCTCAGGTAAACCAAAAATCGAGCGCAAAAAGTTCTACGTGAGACAACGTACACAATCTGTAAACCGTTCTTTATCATGGTAAAGGCCCAGTCTCACTATGATGCCGGCGGAGCCCCTATGCGTGATCCGGGATCTACCGGGATGAACCGGGGCTCAATCGGGAATAACCGGGGCTCCATCGGGGACGACCGGGATGAACCGGGGATCCACCGGGAAAGTATTAAAATGTTTAATACCTCCGGAACGAACCGGGGGTCACCGGGAAGGACCGGCAAGGACCGGCACGGCACCGGGAACAACCGGGACGGCACCGGGAACAACCGGGACGGCACCGTAGCTCCATCGGGGCCCATACAGACCCCGGCAGAGCTACGGCAACGCCCCGGTGAATGCCGTTAGAGTCTCGGTATAGCTACGGTATATAAGAAAACAGGCGCTCTGCCGGAACGCCACCGGCATTCACCGAGGCTCCGCCGGGGCATTACTGGCGACGACAGGGGTAAAACCGGGGCGTTGCCGTAGCTCTGCCGGGGTCTGATGCCGGTATAGGCACGGTGAGTGCCGGCGGTGTTACGGTACACCGGGGCTCAACCGGGGCACTACCGGCGACAACCGGGCTATGCCGGGACGCTGCCGGCTTTCACCTGGGCACTACCGGCGACAACCGGGGCTCTGCCGGGGCTTCACCGGGATAAACCGTAGCCAGTCCAGGTTGACCGGGACTCTGCCGAGCTGTTGACCGGCTTCAACCGGGGCGGCACCGGGAAATAGTGTGACTGCGTTAAAATTTCTACGAATCATCCCGGTCCTCGCCGGTCGACCGGCGTTAACAAACCGGGATGGACCGGGGCTCTACCGGCAACAGTGAGACTTAAATAGTGTGACTGCGTTAACAATTTTATACGAATCATCCCGGTCCTCGCCGGTCGACCGGAGTTAGCAAATCGGGATGGACCGGGGCTCTACCGTCAAAAGTGAGACTTAAAATTCGGCTTAAGTGGATTTTCTTTTGTATACACATTACAAAGAAAGTATGAGTGTTTTCCTGATCTATTAATTATGTAATAGAAAGCTATTTTAGGCTATTGAAAGTGATTTATTTGACGCCAACCATAACAGTTTTTTTGCGGCCATGTTGTTGTTTTTGTATATCTTCACCACCTATGTAGACGAACCTCTACCAGATGGGAAGCGGACAACGACAACGAGCGAGGCATGGTATCGTTATGCGCATGGGGGTAGAGGGTTAGGGTAAGGGTTAAGGTTAGGGTTAGGGGTCGGGTTCGGGTTAGGGTTAGCTTTAACCCATACCTTAACCCTAACCCGACCCCTAATCCTAACTCTAACCTAACCATAGCCCAGGATTATCTCTCCTATACCATGCCTCACTTGTTGTAATTGTCCTCTTCCCCTACCAGATCTATAGAGTTGAACAAAAAGTTATCGTTCCCACAACCAGTATCGTGTTTTCCTCCACCGTCTATGTACACTGTAGTATATACACAATTATTGTCTTGTCTTACAGTCTCTGAGCTTCTGCACTCAACCGCTTGGGTGAATCCGTATAAATTCGGACAAAGGGAGAAATTCGGACAAAACATCGTAAATGCAATTTACGTCACACTTAACCCCTCCCCAGGCCTTCAGCGCCTTCATTTTCCAAGCTAATTTCAAGAGTGGAAGCGATGACGCTTGTCCAAACACCGTAGTCGAGGCCATGCCCATTTCTGTGATATAGTCTATCAGCCAGATGAGTAAGGGTGTACCACTCAGGGGGGCAAAACAACACCTATCTTACTTGATTGTATACTCAATATAAAGAAATGTGTGATAACAATCTCAGTAGGGCAGCTATAAGCTATAATGGAGCTGTTTCTATGGCAACCGTCAGTCTTTGACTAAAAAGCTAGTTTAGCTAGTATAATTCTTAAATATTTCTTCAAAATTGGTTCGGGAAAAAAAGTGTGTTGTTAAAATGAAAATTATGATTATTACCTAGTATGATCTGCAGTTAAATATGCAAATAAGTACATTTGCATATCTATGAATATTAATGAGATTGCAAGAAAAGTTCCTAAAAACTAGCGAGCCTCCAAAATAGTAGGGTCAATATATGGAAAAAAACAACTTCAACCACCAAAAAATTGCTACAAACGGTATTTTAACTGAACCTGGTAGGGTAGAAGCTTCTTTAAAACATATCAAAAGTTTACCACAATCGGACCTCCGGAAAGTTTTGTTTTAAGATGGCCACCAATATGGCCGCCAATACCTATTAATGATCACAACTATGTAACTGTAAATTTGATGAATTTGGTGTCTATTTGATGAATTTGGTGTCTATTCCTAAGTTTCAAGGGGACAATAACACATAAAGATCATCAGACATTGTTTAAGTGTACAATAGTACTCACAAATCCAAAATGGCGTCAAAAATGGCCGCCAAGTTGGCCGCCAAAACCTATAAATGATCATAACTATGTAAATATCCACTCAAATTTGATTATTTTGATGGCTATATATGGGTTTCAAGGGGCAAAGAACACATTTAGATCATCATACATTGTATAAGTTTATTAGAGAACACTCAAATCCAAAATGGCGTCGAAAATGGCCGACAAGATATCCACCAAAACCTATTGATTATCATAACTATATAACTATCCACTCAACTTTAATGGATTTGGTGTCTATACATACGTTTTAAGGGGCAAATAACACATGAAGATCATCAGACATTGTTTAAGTTAACAATAGAAAACACAAATCCAACATGGCGTCTAAAATGGCCGCCAAGATGGCCGCCAAGACCTATTAATGATCATAACTATGTTAATATCCACTCACATTTGATTATTTTGGTGGATATACATAGGTTTCAAGGGGCGAAGAACACATTAATATTATCAGACATTGTTTAAGTTTACTATATTACACACAAATTCAACATGGCGTCCAAAATGGCCGCCAAGATGGCCGTCAAAACCTATTAATGATCATAACTCTGTAACTATCCACTCAGAATAGATGATTTTGTTGCATCAGCAAAGCCAGTACCCTAGGCTGTTGTCCGTTAAATTTTTGCCTATGATTAATATGTACAATGGGGACAAAGCGTGCATTCTGTCAACATGAGGCTAACTTTGCAACCTTGCCACAACCTTCACACCATTGTAACGTTTGACCATCCCTAGCATTGGAAAGCTGCGGAAATCATCATTGATGCGCCACAAAGGGATGTTTCATAAACGTATGAAGTTGCGGGGTTGGGGCAAAGGATCCATCATGGAAGAAACCGCTCTCATAAACATACTTGAGGCTTTCTATTGAGAAATACAATTGTGTACATTGTGACACGAAAAGCTGTATAGAGGGCTTCACGGGACCATCTTCTTGTTGAAAAGTGCATACACAGCCAGCTTTCAGCCGAAATGACCAAGGAAGATCCAGACATTCAGATGCTGCTGGATCATGCCAAGGATTTGTACTCTTCCTTTTTCAGGGGCAAAACGACGCTAGCAGATGATATGTTATGCGATTTTGATCAAACTCGAGAGAGCTACACAGAAGTAGAAACATGAAATTGCCCAGATTCAAAGACAAGCATAGTATGGCTGAATTATTAGCTTATGATTAACAATTCAATGGTGTTGATTAAAGCATATCGTACGTACTGGGTGTTGGTTGATGCATTAGGCTGTGCCAAATTTGCTATCCATCTTTGCTGCTGCTGTATACATTACCTGCAATCTGCGTATAACAACATATATCTGCAGCAAATAAGCAAACTAGAGGAAACGCACCCGGATGGTTATCGAAAATTCGGTATTGGTTTTCACGTTGTTTGTAGGAGCCATCAGTTCTGGGCTGGGCCTGGACTTGATCTTGTTATTGAGCAAACATTAATGATGTTTTTATAGAGCACACGTGGTCTTACTCGTGGCAGTGGAATGACTGAGGAAATGCAAACCCCTTGGACGCTATCTGCAACATCCGAGCACAACAGTGCGATGCAGGATTTCACAGACCTGATCTATACTACATGTCCACAACACAAAGACTCAACTGAAGCGTGCATCAAAGGGGATTCTTCTGATCTAGAGAAAATGCAGACACAGTTTACAACCTGATCACCATATACAGCTGACCCTACTCTCAGAAACATGGTCAATGGGATATAGCTGGGTCACATGTGAATGTTCATGCAATTTAGGCGCTTGGGAAAACGATCATAAGGATATCATAGGAAAGTCGGTCTTTGCTTATAAATTCACGAGAAAATACAGAGCCAAATCTCTTTGGAATAGCTTGGCTGTTAATATCGCTTCTGACAGTGCTTTTGATCCTGCTCTTCTGTTCCAGCGTTTTCTGGTGGTGTCAAAATATGGAGATCCTTCCCTTGCAGTCGTATTGTCTTATGAACTGAGCTCACATCCTGCTGCCTTCTTTGAAGCCAAGAACATACTTTGTACAGCAGATAAGCCTCAGATCGCTCAGTCAATTTGAGAGTATGCTGTAGACACATCATGTGAGGCTGTGATGAACTGTATTCATGAAACAGATGCATGATGGTGACACTTTGCTGCATCGTTAACCATGGAGAAGGGCGACTTATATAACGCAATAGCCGAGTCTTATGCAGATTCAGTGAAAGGCATGACGGACAAGCGACAATGGGGTTCGATGGCTACGAAGACGGTGATTATAACAAAGCCAAAACGCACCGGAATTGTAAATCATATTGTGAGTTTCAGCAAAGAAACAGAATGCTCGTGTAAAAAGGAAGACTTTTTGTCTCGTGACAGAAACAAGGCCGGCATGATTGCTCTGATCAGCACACCGCTGACTAAAATGTGATGCTATGTGTTTTGTCTTCAGGGGATGCAGACGTTCAAATTGTTTAATACAATATAACGATCCCGTCGTAGCACCACAACGTTGGTGGGCGAGGATGCATATTTGCTCATCTTGATCCTGCATTACTCCGATGCGACAATAAGACCATCTACTTACGCTTTTATGTAAATGAATAGTCAAAGGAACGCAAAGCGTATAATATTAACCTTTTGAAAGAACTCGTGCTTATTCAGGCTGTTATTAATCTTCAATGATTTTCAGCAACGGTAAAAAATCAAGTCTACAGAAGTAAGTAAAACCTGATCCTACCATGAAGTCATGTGCTGGTTCATTCTCTCTTCCAATGTCGTAAATTGGATTTTATGAGTATTGAACTCCTTAGTGATGACCTCAGTTCGATTAAAGTGTTTCTTGTCTCCTAAACTATGGCATTTTACATAACAACCATAACGTTTGAGTAACAAGTTATGGACTTGTGGTTCTTCGTTTTGTGTTGAAGGCCATTTTGGACGCCGTGTTGGATTTCTGCAAAGCATAATTAGCTTACATTTTGTCTGATGATATAAATGTGATATTAATGTGTTGTTTGCTCTCTGAAACCTGTGTATATACACCAAATTCATCAAATTTGAGTGGATAGTTACATAGTTATATTTTGTAATCATAAATATGTTTTGGCGGCCATCTTGGCGGCCATTTTTGACGCTGTGTTGGATTTGTGCGTAATATAATAAACGTAAACAATGTCTGATGATCTTAATGTGTTCTTGGCCCCCTGAAATTTATGTATAGACACTAAAATCGTCAAATTTGAGTGGATAGTAACATAGTTATGATCATTTTTTATAGGTTTTGGCGACCATCTTAAAGGCCATCTTGGCGGCCATTTAGGACGCCATGTTAAATTTCTGTGTAACATAATTAACTTACGCTCTCTGTGATGATATTAATGTGTTCTTTGCCCCCTGAAACCTGGGTATAGACACCAAATTCATCAAATTTAATAATGTTAATAGTTACATAGTTATGATCATAAATAGATTGTGGCGGCCATCTTGGCGGCCATTGTCGACGCCATGTTGAATTTGTGTGTACTAAATTAAACTTAAACAATTTCTGATGATCATTATGTGTTCTTTGCCCCTTGAAACCAAGGTATAGACACCAAATTCATCAAATTTGATTGGATAGTTACATAGTTATGATCATTATTAGGTCTTGGCGGCCATCTTGAAAAAACACAACTTTCCGGAGGTCCGATGGTGGTAAACTTTTAATATGTTTTTAAGGACCATCTATCCTACCAGGATCAGATGAAATACGGTTTGTAGCAATTTTTTTTTCGGGGGGGGGGGGGGGGGGTCAAAGTGTATATTGACCCTACTTCGGTTAATTTCTCCCAAACAATTTATGAAAATTAAGCTGATTGAGGCCCCATCTTCAAAAGAGAAAAAAATACCAAAAGCTGCCAGTACCAGACTGTTATCAACCATTTTCATATGCTACTGGCATGCATCTTAATAGTCGTTCAGGGTGCCTTTTACTTTGAGGATAAAGGAGCTTTTCTATGAATGATGGCGATGGGGTGGGGGCTATGGTGTTCCGTATCAGGCGTGGTAGGTACAAGGCAGTTGGTGAAACTGGGTAAACATAAGTCTGTTCAATGATATATGAGACGCGTATTGTGTGATAAGACGCCAAATAGACGCAAGGCTTGTTTAATTTATTTCAATTTCATTCTCAGTATTTTTATGCAACAGGATTTCTATAGTTTTAGTCATGAGGGAAGACCGTTAGTAGGATGAAGAAGTAAGACGCACAGTAAACTATGTTAAAGTGTCTTTCGGAAAAAAATATCGTCTTATGTTTGGTCTTTTCCCGAATGTGTTCTGTTCTGTCCACGCTCATATTTGACTTTTCCAATACTGCGACTCCAGTTGTGCCAATCTTCCAATTTCCACGCAGAGTTGTCGTTCCTTGCTCTGACATACCATTTGATCCAGCTGTGCTGGTTCCAGTTTCAGCTCTGCGCGGAGGTTGCAGTTGTGCGTGTGCCTTGTGCGTGGTTTTGTCTATGTCTAGAAGTTTTATGTTGTATCTTACTACTTTGTAATTGGCTATTTGGGCCCTTGTCATAAAATACGCATTACATGCGTTATAGGCTTTGCTCCTATTGGAACAGCTCAAGTTCAATTTGTTTATATTCAAACATCGACCTTAGGCGAGAAGAGACAGACCCGGGTCAGTCGAATTATTAAAGAAAAACTCAGATTTTCTGAAAGTGTTATTGTTATTAGGAAACCTATTCAGAACGCGCTCATGAGGAGCTTTTGTGATCGTTTTTGTCCGTTGTTCGTCGTCAACATTAACATAGTAAACACTCTCAATGCCATATTAATTGCCCAATCTTCGTGAGCCTTGGTCAAGACATTTGTCCTCATAACGATTATTTACGCTCTAGAAGTCACATTTTGGTAGAATCTAAATTTTTAATACCAGTTCAGACAAGTTTCTCTCATGGTGTCAAAATCATGACCGCCAGAAGGCGGGACAGTTTTCTCTTAAATGGATAAAGTGAAACCTTGTTAACAATCTAGAAGTCACATTTTTAGTCGAATCTTCATGAAACGTTTTCAGAACAATGAGTTTAACTGCTAACGATAACTATGCATTGTTCTAAAATGTTTCCATTATATAAATACAGTGAAACCTTGTTAATACTCCAGAAGTACCAGTTTTTGTCCAATCTTCATGAAACTTGGTGTGAGCATTTGTCCTAATAATATCTCGTCCAAGTGTGAATCTGGGTCAGGTGAGGTAAAAACCTATGTTATTATGCAATATTAAATAAAAAGCTTGATAACACCATATAAATCACATTTCAAATCTTCCTGAAACAAGGTCAGAACATTTGTTCACATGATGTCCTAAGCCAAGTTTAAAAACTAAACATATGTGCCTAGAAATTTAATATTTATGTTTCATCAAGCACTTTATTATTATGAACTACACCTTCCAGACTTATTCCTTAGTTCCTTCGGGTCTCAGATAAACGGCCCTCTTGTCTGGATTATTATGAATTAAATTTAACTTTGTATTCTGCATGTGCAATATGGTGTGTGTTTTGGAGCTCTAAATATTAACAACATGCAAGTATATTTTATATTATGTGTAAAATAAAAAAAATATATTAGAAAATCAATGCTGGTCAAAGTAAAAAAAATTGTATGGGTATTGTTTTCTCTGGTAGAAAATGTTACAGTAAAAGCGTATTTTCAGTTGCAAAAAGAAAATAACTTGCAAAGTATTATTAGCTATTTGACTTAAATTAAAACGTTACAATGACCTTGGTCTGAAAGATCACAGTTTGATTTCAAAATCCCCTCCTTTGGGGTGATTCAAAACATTTGTTTAAGCATAACAAACACTTTAAGGTATACAAATAAAAAGTATATTTCATCATAAAGAAAAAGTACCAAACAATCACAGGTTCACATAACAATTATTTATGATAAAAAAAACAATAGTAGATAATAAAAATACATAGCACATTTATGCTCATGCTTTAAGTATAGTAACAGTACATTGAAATAACTAGTGAAAACAAAACAAATACCGAAACATATTAAAAAGAAGGTGTCATTAAATATTGGACAGCCATTTCTCGTTCTTTGTATTCAGGAGATCCATATACACTGGACATTATAAACTGTTATAGGAGCCCTACTCTGGGAAAACTGGGCTTAATGCATGTGTGTTAAGTATAGTACCAGATTAGCCTGCGCAGCCCACACATACTAATCAGGGACAATTCTTACCGCCTAGCCTGGATTATCTTTTAGAAGAAACTGCCTTAAAACAAACAAGATATGTGTTTGTCAGAAACACTAAGTTCCCCTTTGCGCAGCTTTGAAGCTATATATTTGACCTTTGACCTTTAAGGATGATCTTGACCTTTCATCACTCAAAATGTGCAGCTCTATGAGATACACATGCATGCCAGATATCAAGTTGCTATCTTCAATATTGCAAAAGTTATTGCAAATGTTAAAGTTGGGGCAAACAAACAAACAAACACACAAACAAAAAAAACAACAGACAGGGTAAAAACAATTCCATTTATGAAGAAAGAATTTCCCTTAAGCCTGTGCAGACTGCACAGGGTAATCTGTAACTACATTTTATTCACATACATTAAGCCCAGTTTTCCAATAGTGTAGCTCATATATAATGAGCCATGTAGAAACACGTATTAGTCGGGTAAGTGATGATAGAGGAAATATAATTCTTAATTTTTATATTTGTGAAATGAGAAAAAAGTGTAGAAAGATTTCTGTATTTCATATACCATTTAATAATGTAATTCTAAAATGCTTTTTGGTCATTGCAAGGTTGTATTTGTTATTTTCGAAGAATGGCTCAGTTGTTTGCTATTTTATGTGTGCTACAGTTTGAAATTACCATAATAAGTAACACAATTTATTGGATGCATAAGATTAATTCAAATATATGATATCAACAACAATAACAGATAGACATGCAGGAATACCCTTCGTAATTCAACAGTTTAACCCTGATAAAATGCATCTCAAACAAAACAAAATCTTAGTTTTTAGCGAGGCTGTTTTCGGAGAAAACCTGAGGTATTAACATAGCCTGCTCATCATACGCCGTCTGACGGCGTCGTGATAAAACCTTTACATTGGCTCTAAAATCAAAGTGCTTCCACCTACAACTTTGAAACTTCGTATGTAGATGCACCTTGATGAGTTCTCCACGCCACGCCCATTTTGGGTCACTAGGTCAAAGGTCAAGGTCACTGTGACCTCTAAAAAAAAAAAAAATTCTAACAAGCTTTTGCAGCCGAGCGTGGCACCCGTTATGCGGTGCTCTTGTCCTAAGATTTAAAATGCTGTCCATATTTCCATTACTAACAATTTTCTAAGTGTCACTTGTAACATTTTTTTTGAATTTTTTAAAGTTGAAAAGATTATATACATGATCATTTTTTTACAAAAGCAAGATGTTGTATCCTTCATAATGATAAAGCAGGAGAACAATTTGAATACAACAGAATGCACAATTGAAAATCACATTAAATAATAATATAGGTAATTGTGAAAATATATTTCTCTAAGCTAAATGCAAGATTATATAAAGGCTTCTCATTATGATAAACTCAACAAGTTTAAGTTTTTAATAAATGTAATGTACACATATATAGTAAATGTAACAAAATCGCTTAAAAGACAGACTGGACTCAATGGTGAGAAATTTCTAAGCATCTGCTGCAAATTTATTTAATGTGATTTTGTTTAATACATTTTTTTTCTTATATGAAAATCAGAACATTTTCTTTGCTTTTTATGTTTCAATTGGATATTTTTTTATATCTTACTTCAGTAAGTTATTTTTTCCCAAATTTGCATCCTTATTTGGGGACAAAATTTAAACAATAAAGGTAAAATGTCATGTGTAAAACAACAATATTTAATAAGTATATAAATTATATATTCCACATTAAATGTGCATATTTGTTTTATCAGATTATATTACATATAAACTAGTATATCAAACATTTATTGGGCTCTACACAAGCTTGACAATGTAACTAATGTGTGTAAATTGTCATAAAACAATAAGTTAATACTCTTTGTAAAATTAAATATTTGTAAATAAATAATTATATAATAGGAACTATAATTATGCTTTCATTTGAAAAACAAAAATATAGATACAATTTATACATGAATAATACAAGATTTAATCATTGTCCTCATTCTCTGATTTGGCAGATGATTGTTAACACATGTTTCCTACACTTGCATGTTGATTACAAACCATCATAGAAATACAGCATTCTTTTTATATCGGCCTTTTTACCCATCATACAATAATAATAACATCACTATCTGTATTACCCAAGTGTAAAAAAATAATAATATAATAATACAGTACCAATAAATAATACAAAATATGGAAGTCATAAATGTATAAATTTGTTTTAAGTTTTAATTTGTTTTCATTATTTTTTAAATATGAAATATGTTGAATAATATAAGGGTGCATTGCAATAAAAGCAAGTGCATAATATACATGTATGTGTACAATCAATTATTATAGAAATGCACACATAAATTTGATAAACACAACTAAACACCTGAAGTAAGGCATGTCATTTAACACTAGTCTGATAAGAGACAGAGGACATCATACAAAGCTATAGTTGTCAATATATTTGCCATCCTCTATTTTGTTGTCTTTACTCGAACCCTTATTTGCCACCTGAAAAAGTGAAGAAAAAAAATCAATGAAATGTGTTTTTGATTCATATTTATCTATTTCTATATTTACATTTACCAGCATAAGAAAAACAAAAGCTATTAAAACAAGGGCTGTTTGTAAAACATGCATGCCCCCCATATGGGCTGTCCGTTGAAGTGGCAGCCATTGTGTGAATACGTTTTTTGTCACTATGACCTTGACCTTTGACCTAGTGACCTGAAAATCAATAGGGGTCATCTGCGAGTCATGATCAATCTACCCATTTAGTTTCATGATCCTAGGCATATGCGTTCTTGAGTTATCATCCAAAAACCATTTTACTATTTCGGGTCACCGTGACCTTGACCTTTGACCTAGTGACCTCAAAATCAATAGGGGTCATCTGCGAGTCATGATCAATCTACCCATGAAGTTTCATAATCCTAGGCATATGCGTTCTTGAGTAATCATCCGAAAACCATTTTACTATTTTGGGTCACCGTGACCTTGACCTTTGACCTTGTGACCTCAAAATCAATAGGGGTCATCTGCGAGTCATGATCAATCTACCTATGAAGTTTCATGATCCTATGTGTATGCGTTCTTGAGTTATCATCCGAAAACCATTTTACTATTTCGGGTCACCGTGACCTTGACCTTTGACCTAGTGACCTCAAAATCAATAGGGGTCATCTGCGAGTCATGATGTAACTAACGATGAAGTTTCATGTTCTTAGGCGTATGCGTTCTTGAGTTATCGCCCGGAAACCATTTTACTATTTCAGGTCACCGTGACCTTGACCTTTGACCTAGTGACCTTAAAATCTATAGGGGTCATCTGCGAGTCATGATCAATCTACCTATCAAGTTTCATGATCCTAGGCATATGTGTTCTTGAGTTATCATCCAGAAACCACCTGGTGGACGGACCGACAGACCGACATGTGCAAAGCAATATACCCCCTCTTCTTCGAAGGGGGGCATAAAAATACAAGAAAGTACATATTTATAGACAGTTGAGTAGATATTCTCAGTTGATTGAATACATATGGTCTACAGTCAATATGACAAGGCAAACGACAAAAAGCAAAAACTTTTCAATTTTTTGGTCTTATATGAATTTACAACCATCAAAGTAGGTTTTATTATGGACTGAAGGTCAAATAGGTTTGTTTCATCAGCCAGTTACATATACTTTGCAATCAATAATTTTAGTATCACGTTGGTACCTATATAAAAACATCTACCAGAAATCAAAGTCAATGCAAATCTTTAAAAATGCCAAAATGTTGGCATAAATTACATTATGTCACATAAATGACACGGCTCATTTAAAGTGTATAAAATGTGCAAAATATACAAGCTAAATTGTGTATCCATGTAACTAAGATAAAGATTATCAAAAATACATTTGATAACTATACGTGTAAAAGTAAAATACAACATGAAAACAACATCATCAAGTAATTCAGATAACACTTGAAAACAAAATTTAGTTTTTCACACACGGTAAAGGAATGCACACTTAATTTTGTATTAGGACACTTTGTTCAAACTCAATGCACTGCATGTAAAAAACCCAGTCAACAAATGTTATAAATGTTATAAAAAAAAAACTTTACACAAATCATGTATGATTGACATCCAAACAACCCCAAAACTTACAAATAATGATTTGAAATCAGTCAAATAAATAAAAACATTTGGGCTGCAAAGCAAATATTTTCTATACAGGCAATATTTTGCGATGCCAATGAAGTAAATTGAGTAAGTAGTTTGTTGTCTTACCGAGTGTACAGTTATGTATAATATTCTATTCCCACCAGGTGTCAAAATTTAACATAGTTAAATGTTTTCCTTAAAAACAAAATAATTTGCAGTGAAAAAAAAAAAAATTATTTTCCTTTTATTAGAAATGAGGCTATCTAAACATGCATTGAAATATTATCAGTGGAAAGGAGATTTAGCTGGAACATCAAACAAAGTCTTCTGAACACAATCAATAACATAGCACCCTTTAGTCTCTGAGTAACATAATTTGTAATTGTAAACAGCACTTTTTTAACCTAATTATTTAAGTTTCATTAACCTTGCTCAAGTACTTTTTAGTAATGGCATGATGCAGATTTTAGTATACCATTATTTCTGTAACAATAGCAAAACCACAATTTTGGTCAGATGAAACAACTTAAATAATCTACATTCTCCCCTATAAGGCTGTCTATCCACATACCAAGTTTCATCAACATACTGCTTAGGTGCTCTTTGAATTAGCACATGATCCAGATTCAAATGAGCCGTACTCTGTGAAACAGGGGATTAATGCATTTGCATAAAGTGTCCCAGATTAGCCGGTGCAGTCCACACAGGCTAATCAGGGACAACAGTCTCCACCTAAACTTGATTTTTGCCAATTAGAGACTTTCTTGAAACGTAAAATATAAGTGTCAAGTGTTGTCCCTGATAAGCCTGTGCTGACTGCACAGGCTAATCTGGGATGACACTTTACCCACATGCATTAAAACCCTTTATCACAGAGCACAGCCCAAATGGACACTAGGAAACACTTACAAAAGGAAACACAGACAGAGGGTCGCAGGGTAAACTTATAGCCCCAATTTGATTACACATATAGAATAATAACAAGTGGTTTAGCTCCGTATAAAATTGCTTTTTAAGTGAACAATGTAAATTGGCTGAAATTAGTAAATGTTAAGTTTATGCAAGAGTAACTTTAAATGATCTGTTTATTCAAAAATTGTTGTCCATGAAAACAAAATTTGCTGTAAAAATTTCAAGTGAATATGTACTTGCTTGAAATCAAATACCGGTACACACAATTATGGCAAAAAATCATCATTTGTTAAAATATAACTTTGCAAAGTTTGCATAAAGTAAATTTGACTGACTGGAGAAATGCATTAAAATGTAAAACACTAATTTAATATAGCCAAGCTGCAATATTATAATTAATGTTTGGTGCTGGGTGCAAAATGCTGAAACGAAGGAAACAGTGGTTAAAGGCATAGAAACATTTCCACACTCTTATCCCGTAAATGTTGCTGTCAACCATATAAATGCCACTAGCGCTTACCTAATTAACAATAATTAAATCCCCAACTCCCAAAATGTGCGCCTGAATTTGAATGAAAACACATGCTTAAAGTAAATCAATTTGACTGAACTTTTTTTTTTAGAATGAACAAATCAGCAACTCAGTTGAAACTTTTTTTGTGATCTGTAAAAAAAGTTTGAAAAAGAAACAACAAAAGCTAAAATGTTAACGTATACAATGTTTAAATAAATTAGTATGGAAATTTATCTATGTATAGTTTACAACATTTTATGATTTAGTTCATACTTATATGTTAACACTGCAAACTATGAGTTCTGTCCGTTTAAGAAAATTGCATATAACTACAACATTATCCATGGTGTGCAAATATTAAAGGGGAGTAACTCTGAAATATATACTTCACCAATGTTCACCTCAATACTTTTTGAAGCATGGCTTTTTATGGAGTCAGTGAGTGAACCCCCTTTTGACCCCTTTTTTGACCTGTTGTTCTTAGTTAACAGGTCAAAGGTCAAGGCTTTTATGCCCATAGAATGACCTGGGGTCAAGGATTTACGATGGGCAGATCCTTCCCGACTAAATGAGGCACATTTTTCTGAAACTGTTGCTGACTGGAAAATAATGAACATAAGTTATACTAAATAAACCCCCAATTTTTACAAGGGCATGTTTCACATCTAAAACAAAGTTGGATCCTCCATTTCCAATAGCAGCGTTGAGGGTTTTACCAATATAGTTTTAAATATGATTAGAAACAAACAATTTCTGAAGGCCTGTTGTAAGACTTGTCATATCACAATATTGATTATGGAAGACGCGGTAAATGCAGTGTTTGATTAGCACCCAGAGGCCCATAGGCAGTGAAACTTTTGGGGCCCACGCCCCAGGCCCCTAGTCAACCTTAGTGCCTACAACAACACCAGTGCCCAGTTGTTTTCACTCATTTAAATTAGCCTACCAGTGCCTAGGCTTGAAAGACATAAAATGTCCATTCATAAGCATAAACTGTCATGATAATACAGTGAATGCCACTACAACATAATAATTATTAGATTAAGAATTGAAGAAGATGAGTCATTAGATAAGGCTAAGCAAATAAGTATATATTCTTTCCTCACAGTCTAGTAGGGCCCCTAAAAGCCCACAGGCAGTTGCCTACTCTGCCTACTAGTAGGTCATCAGGAACTGGGGAAATGTAGGTCAACATTGTTTCAAAAACTCAGACTGTACCTGCAAACATTTTAAGAAGTCATTTCCATGTGAGAATGATTGGAATAAACCTTGAAGCCATCATGCCTTTTTGACACCAAACCTGGCAGATATTATACGCCATTCATGAAAAACTGATAAACATATACATTTTACTGGTTATTGAGCAGAAATTCTGCATGACAAGAAGATGCTGTGTTCAATAAACACTGATGCCCCTGGTGGAATAAGCCTTGTCTATATGTCAGAGACAGTCTTAAACTTAAAACTTATAACCATATTGAACATTTCTATGTTATACGTTAATTACAAAAAGCAGGTTAAATATGAATTATCGCTTCCTCCACTACATAGCACAGTAATCTTAGAAAAATACACGTGTTCACTTTTGTTAGTTTAACATGTCAATTATGACCTTCACTATAGCAACAGTGGGTACCAGTTTTATCAATGTCAAATCCAAGCTGTTCGAGCATTCCACCTAGACTACCCATTTCATCATCGGCCTAAAAACAAGTTAAGCACTTTGTAACTGTTGCTGGTCTTTTTTTAATGAAATATATGCATAATATTGGAACCTTGCCCTGGGAAAACAGGGCTTAATGCACGTCCGTAACGTGTCGTCCCAGATCAGCCTGTGCAGTCTGGAAAGGCTAATCAGGGACAACACTTTCCACCTTAACTGGAATTTTTTTCCTTTTGCTTAAAAGAGACTTCCTTTAAACGGAAAATTCCATAAAAGTGGAAAGTATCATCCCTGAGCCTTCACAGGCTAATCTGGCACGGAACTTTACGCACATGAATTCCACATGTTTTCCCAGAGAACCACTAATTTCATATCTATTCAAATCTAATACATAGACCACAAGCACACAAATGCACAGTAATTTAAAACGCCCACTACGTCAAATAATACAAATGGGATGTGCTCTGTGAAAAGGGAGTTTAATGCATGTGTGTAAAGCGTCATCCCAGATAAGCCTGTGCAGTCCACACAGGCTAATCAGGGACAACACTTTCCGCCTTATTTGGATTTTTGCTAACAAGAGACTTTCTTTAAAATAAAAAATACCATAAAAGCGGAAAGGGATTCGTCCCTGATTAGCCTGTGCTAATTTGGGACGACACTTTACGCACAAGCTTTAAACCCCCTTTTCACAGAGCAAATGAAAAGTATTTGCAGTAATCTGTTCTTAATTTCTTAGTCATGCTATCAGAATGTTGACATCAATTTAATGGGAACAGACAAACTTCAACAGAGACAGTCTCTGTATGGGAACACATGTTCATGTACAGTGTGATGACAAGGTATCAAGAAAGGTGGGACAAACGTCTCAGAGCTCTTGAAAACTTGGGGACATTTTCTATACTTTTGATATACAAACTAATATAACAACTTCACAAGTTAATGTTGTTTAATTTTGTTTTTTACTATTGTGTGTATTAAACGATTAAGAAACAGCATACACATTTATTTTACCATCAAACACAAGCAAACTAAACTCTTTATACTATAACCTTTTCAGTTTCGGTCACAGAATTACTAAAACTGTAACCTATTGTAAATTATTTAATAACATGTTATGCGACAGAATGCAACCAACTCATTTTTTAATTAACTAATTATATTTTTAAGCTTTGGTCTTTTGTTAAGAGAAAGCATTAATTACAGTTAATCGGAACTTTTTTGCAGTAGACAATACATTCTTGGAAAACAAAGATAACTACTCCTCAATAAGGAGAAATATCTTGAATGCAATAACAATTGGCCAAGATGGTAGCATCAATATTTGATTCAACCAATAACAAAACAGGTCAAAACAAAAGTTTGATTTGTACTGTGTAAATTTAGAGAAATTTTATATTCATACCTGATATGTTTTGGCGCAATTTGGACAACTCATTTAACACATTTTTGTTTGACATAAATTGCATCTAGAGCAATATTTGCAACATTTGTGAAAATTATGAAATTGCAATTGTGTGGCCTCACAACAACATAAATATCTATCAAATTTGTTATATTTGAGCTATCAATACATACCAAAGTTGTATGTGTGGTAAGAAGAAAATAAATATATCCTTTTTTTACAATCAATAAACAGGTAGTGTATCAAAAATGTTTCCTGATTCCTGAAAACAAAACCAAAACTACAGGAATTAATCAGTAAGCTCTGCATTCCCAGAGTGAGGGTCACTTCATTATGGTCTGTCTTTAACCCTTTGCATGCTGGGAAATTTGTCGTCTGCTAAAATGTCATCTGCTGAATTACTAAAATTAGCATCAGAATAGCAAACAGTTTGGATCCTGATGAGACGCCACGTTTTGTGGCGTCTCATCTGGATCCAAACTGTTTGCAAAGTCCTTCAAAATTCGGTTACCGCACTGAAAGAGTTAAACATGTTGGGCAACAGGCAGATCCTTAAATTGATTCTCATTTCCTTGTTTTACTTACATTTACTCTCTTTCGATTGTTTAACACTTACAATGATACTCTTTCCCTTGTTCAACACCTACATTGATTCTCTTTCCTTTGTGTAACACTTAATCACTTAAATTGATTCCCTTTGCCTTGTTTATCACTTACATTGATTCTCTTTTCCTTGTTAATCACTTACATTGATTCTCTTTCCCTTGTTTAACACTTACATTGATACTCTTTCCCTTGTTAAGCACTTACATGGATACTCTTTCCCTTGTTTAACACTTACATTGATTCTCTTTGATTTTGTTTAACACTTAAATTAATTCTCTTTCCACTGTTAAACACTTACATTGATTTCCTTTCCCTTGTTTATCACTTACATTGATACTCTTTCCCTTGTTTAACACTTACTTTGATACTCTTCCCCTTGTTTAACACTTACATTGATACTCTTTCCCTTATTTTTCACTTAAATTGATTCTCTTTGCCTTGTTTATCACTTACATTGATTATCTTCCCCTTGTTTATCACTAACATTGATTCTCTTTCCCTTGTTTATCACCTACATTGATTCTCTTCCCCTTGTTCAGTTCGGCCACTGTCGTTTTCTTGCCTTTGTCTGGGTTGGTGGCCGGTGTGGGGCTGTCCCCTCTTTGTTTGGGGCTGGAGCTACGTGATCGACCTAGAAACAGAAATAAATGTCAAGGTGATCAAGATATTACTATGCAAGGTTCAAATCAGTTGATAAAATCTGTTTCAGCCATTGCTTCTATCAATTTAACACTAATATGTTGATTGTTTTGCCAAAATTGTTTATTCAATATTGCAGGATAAATAGAATATTGTGTGTCATTGTGTACTTGATTTAATCAAACTTGTCTCAGGAAAGCTTGCATGTCGAGGCACGGCCGTGTAAACCTTTCTTTAACTCGTAGGATAAATCCAAGTACGTAATGAAACTAACATAGTATTCTTTTTAACATGACAAGAATTTATAACTTACCCCCTATGCGAATGCACTCCTCTTTATGTCTGAGGTTCCATGCCTTCAGCTTGCACACCTTGCTACAGTAATACACCTGCAATAGTCAGTAAGTAGTAAACTTGCAAATGAACACTATTATAAGTGACTGAAATAGTACATCTGCAATAGACAGTTAGTGATTGCAAAAATATACATTTAATTTACAGTAAGTGACTGCAATAGTACACCTGCTATGGACAGTTAGTGATTGCAAAAGTACGCATAAAATGTGAGTAACTGATTGCAATAGTGTCCTGCAATGGACTGTAAGTGACTGAAATAGTACACCTGCAATGGGCAGTTAGTGATTGCAATAGTACGCATAAAATGTGAGTAACTGATTGCAATAGTGCCATGCAATGGACAGTAAGTGACTGAAATAGTACACCTGCAATGGACAGTTAGTGACTACAATAGTACATCTTAGAGGACAGAAAGTGACTGCAATAGTACACATGCAATAGACAGTAAGTGACTGAAAATGTACACCTGCAATGGACAGTTAGTGATTGCAATAGTAGACATGCAATATATGTAAATGACTGCAGTAGTACACCTGCCAATGGACAGTAAGTGATTGCAATAGTACACATGCAATGGGCAGTAAGTGATTGCAATAGTACACATGCAATGGGCAGTAAGTGAATGCAATAGTAAACATGCAATGGACAGTAAATGATTGCAATAGTACACATGCAATGGGCAGTTAGTGATTGCATCAGTACACATGCAATGGAAGTGACTGCAATAATACACCTGCCAGTGACAGTAAGTGATTGCATCAGTACACATGCAATCGACAGAAAATGATAGCAATAATACATCTGCCATGGGCAAAAAATGATTGCAATAATACACCTGCCATGGAAAAAAGTGACTGAAATAATACACATTAATGGACAGTTAGTGATTGCAATAGTACACATGCAATGGACGGTGAGTGATTGCAATAGTTCACATGCAATGGATAGCAAGTGGATGAAATAGTGCATGTAAAATTGACAGTAATTGATTGCAATAATACACCTGCAATAGACAGTAAGATACTGAAATAGTACACCTGCAATGGGCAGTAATTGACTGCAGTAGTAAACATGCCATGGAAAGTATTTAACTGCAATGGTAAACATGCAATGGACAGTAATTGACTGCAATATCAAACATGCTATTGGCAGTAAGTGACTGCAATAGTAAACATGCACTGGACAGTAAGTAACTGCAATAGTACATCATAGTGGACAGTAAGTGACTGCTATAGTAAACATTCAATGGACAGTAAGTGACTAAAAAAGTACACCGATAAAAGACAGTATGGGATGACTGATAATGAGGTTTATAAGAAAGTAGTAAAATTCCACAATTCCAATACTTAACAAATGTACATTTTGAACATAGTAAAATTAGTATCCATACAATCCATAGGCCTTGTTTATCGTGAATACATGTATTAAGTGAAGTTATGTCTTAAACTTGTAAATTTACAGTGAAATTGCAACAAAAATATAATGTCTGTTTTAGAACTTAAATAAAAACAAACATACTAAATGAAGTGTTTAAGAACACAATACAATACAACGCAATAGTTATAACACAACTTGACCTACCTCCTTGCATCTTGTACATGCAGCCAGACGAACAAACACAGAGCGACCGCACTGGTAGCAGTATTTAAACAGCGGCTTCCTAAACAACAAAAACAAGTGATACTTCATTACCATGGCAACCTCAATCTTATTAATTTGACAGCAAATTGACAAATATAGGATTAAAGTAATGAAAGTGTCGTTTGGCAACATCATAAAACAAATTATAATCACACTTTTTTCATAAACTTATTCAAATAGCTCTTAGATACTACAATTATGTGAATCTTGACTTATTTTCAATGGTAACAATTATTTTTCTGCAACTCAATGACACATACAGGCTTGAAGTAGCCAACATACTGCAACAATATCAGAAAAATAATGGTTTAACATCTCCTTTGGTTTTAATACCTGTAAACGTATATTCTTGTAATTACAATAATACCTGTAAACTAAAGATTGTTGTCATGATATGAATACCTGAATATAAAACGTGCATTCTTGTAATGTCTTAAAAACCTGTAAACTATATAACATTCTTGTAATGATATTAATACCTGTCAACTTCATTTATTGTTATAATATTTATACTTGTAAAATAACCTTCTTGTTATTATAGTAATATCTGTAAAGTAACATTTTTGTAATGATATTAATACCTGTGAACTTATTTTATATTCATGATACTTAAAAACTTACAGTCTACTTGTCAATATGCCAAACACACCACCACATCAAAATGCATGATGATAGTAATAAAACTATTGAATCACTTTATCATCAAATTAAAAAAATATACTAGTGTTTTCATTATTGCATACAGTTTGCCAAAAAGACAAATATCTCATACATTTTATTTCCAAAACATACTTTGTTAAAAGGTAAAGTAAAAAAAAAATACATTTTAAGTTCTAATATTAGATATATTGGAACTAAACTACTAGTGACTACTATTTCAAGCTTACATAATATATATCACTACCAAGGTGTGCTTTCAACCACCAATAACCATGAGAAAATTTAGATCACTAAAAACAGAATAAAATACGGTTGCAAATGAAAAATGTTTTCAGTGTCTTATAATTTAATAATTTTTTTTTTTTTTATCTCAAATAGAACTTTAACAATATTGGTAATATAAAAAACAAACAAAAAAACTACTTTTTTCTTTGAGTTCTAAAATATTATTTAAAGTAATTTCTAACAATTTGAAAATAAACATGCTTTCTTTTTAAGTATGTTTGTATGCTAGCCTGGAATAATGTAGTTCACATTATTTTATAACTTCCATTCTTCAAGAATAAGTTATAGTGATAATTATGACATTTAAAACAATTGCAACTGAATTAAAGTTCAAATATTACTGAAAACTCAACAAACAAAATACAACTCATAAAATGCAAATACAACTTTACTATTAAGATTTATAGAACCTAGAAGAATTCTATCAGGAGACTATTTTAAGGCAATATATGTAATGCAATGCAAACATACATTATAGAAGTCATTGAAGCTCACAAATACCCCCGCATTGGCTTGTTTCAAGCAGATCCAATAGTTGAGTTTTATAAAAATTAATATAAAATTGTGTCGTTACCTACATCACATTGGTAGCATACAAAGACAAACATTTCATTTCATAAATTGCTCAAGGGCACATAACTCTGCAACTAATAGTGTGATTATACACACAAAT
Organism: Dreissena polymorpha; assembly: GCF_020536995.1. Taxonomy (NCBI): domain Eukaryota; kingdom Metazoa; phylum Mollusca; class Bivalvia; order Myida; family Dreissenidae; genus Dreissena; species Dreissena polymorpha. The sequence goes on along the minus strand of NC_068360.1, from coordinate 23,582,793 downwards.
AATTTAAATATCCAAAACTTTGTGACAGACCAAACTATCTCAACCGAACAACCAACCAACCCACTGACAGAGTGATTCCAGTAAACCCATGCACCGACTTTGTTTGCAGGGCTATAATAATCAGAAACCAGAAATGCAATAAGGGTATATATGTACCATACATGTGGTAGAGGATTGTTATATACCTGAATGTTACCCGTTTCTTCTTGGAATGTCTGACAGAATAGGAATTAAAGAGCAATAACACACAATGAAATATCACCCACGCCACCTAGACGATGCCAAATAGTTTATTTAGTACTAGTATTTCATTCCTATTTAAAGGAATAAATTTTCACAACAGAAAATCCATACTTCTGTTTACAGACTTTAAGACAGGACATATTATTTTAGTTACCTTTAAACACGCAGTAAATATTAAGCTGAATACATTCTTGCTAGTTGCCATTGCTTTTTGTAAAAAAAGTTACAAATTCACTTGAATCCTTTTTTAAACAAGAGATGTGTTTGTCAGAAACACAGTGCCCCCTACTGCATCGCTTTGAAGCCATATATTTGACCTTTGACCTTGAAGGATGACCTTGACCTTTCACCATTCAAAATGTGCAGCTCCTTGAGATACACATGCATGCCAAATATCAAGTTGCTATCTTCAATATTGTGAAAGTTATGACCAAGGTTAAAGTTTTGGGACAGAATGAAAGAGTGACAGAATGACAGACAGACATGCCAAAAACAATATACCCCCAATCATTTGATCCGGGGGCATAAAAATTCATACTTGAAGTTGAGACCCATGAGACTTCTATTAAAAACAAGTAGAGATGTTAACTTCAAAACAAACTGTGTTCTTAAGACATCAGACTTATGAGGCGCAAGCTGATTGTTTGCCAAATTTGACATTTGTATGACCTTGACCCTTATGATCTAGAGACAGGTGAAACATGCATAATATTGTCTCACCATTTATGAAAAGTTATTTTAAAATTGCTTCATGAATGAACACTTTTAAAGGCGGAGAAGCTCTTTTATTACCAAATTTGACCAAATTGTGACCTTGACCCTTGTGGTAGGTAGACGCTAGTAACATGTGATACGCATTCTCCTTGTGGTAGTCATTTGTGGTAAGCAATTTTTTAAGTGCATAATGAATAACAAAGTTTCTGTGCAGACATGGTGTTTGATGGCTAGATTTGATCTTTTACTTCAAAGTGTGACCTTCAACTTTTAGGTAGGGAAACAAGTGTCTCCTCATTGCAGTCATTTGTGGAAAGTTATCTTATAATTGCATGATTAATGAGAACTAAAAAATAAATAATGGAAATATCTTTTCTACACAAATTCACCAAAAGGAACACAATTTTATCCATGTCCATAGAATCAGGTCGCCCTGTTTCTTAGTATTTGAAAAAAAAGTGCACACTACCCTCTACCTACCTACCCGCCACATGTATTACTCTAATCGAATGATAAAATAAGGGATCATATGTGACAAAGCAAACCTGATTCGCTTGTTCAGGTCAAAGCGAACTCTCAAAGCATGGTTGCTTCTAGTCAGTCTTGTAAACTCCGAATATGTCATACGGTGCACAAGTGAATGTGTATAAAAGTCCCTGACAAATCCAAACAGACAAAATGAGCAGCTATCTGGGATAACTCATGCATTTTAACTCTTTCAGTGCTGGAACCAAATTTTGAAGGCCTTTGCAAACAGTTTGGATCCAGATGAGACGCCACAGAACGTGGCGTCTCATCAGGATCCAAACTGTTTGCTAGTCTGATAGTATTCTTTATTTATTTTTTTTGAAGAAAATGCTAATTCTAGAAAATCAGCAGACGACATTTTAGCACATGACAAATTTCCCAGCATGCAAAGGGTTAAGTGTCTTCCATTATCAGCCTGTGCAGTCTGGATAGGCTAATAAGGGTCTACACTTTCCGCTTTTATAAGACATTGTGTTTAAAGAAAGTCTCTTCTAATCAAAAATCAAATCCAGTTAAGGTTGAAAGTGTTGTCTTTGATCAGCCTGTGCAGACTGCAATAGCTAATATGAGACAACACTTTACAAACATGCATTAATTAAGCCCTGTTTTCCTAGAAATAGGCTAAAATATCCACAGGGACATAAGATGACAACAAAAGGACCAGTATTATTAACATATTTGTCTTTTGTTTAAGACATGGTCCTGTATGCATGTACCACAGTATGTACTATTGGTAATTTTTAAGCTAGTCATTTTCATTTATAATCATTTTACTGTTTACACAATAAAATAATAGCAATTTACACGTGCAATTGTTTTCATTAACACTAAGTATAAGATATTCTGGTTACACACTGCAAGTAATCATTCAATAGTGCCTATTACACCTCAACTGTCTTACTAAAACACAACTTTAAATCATCATATTGTGTTTAATTTTGCTGCAAAATTGTTACTTGTCACACTTGTTTTAGTATGTTTCGTGCGCTGAAGGTCAGCCCAAAAAGTTGTATGTATCTTGAATAAACTTGAATCAAATTATTTACATGACAGACTTCAAACCAATGTTTGAACTAAAATTGATTAATTGAACTTAAATGCATTCTGTTACATCATACGCATGCAGTAATCTAGAGGAATCACAGTTAAAAAAACTTTCATGTTACCTTATCTTTGCAAACATTGGAGGTATAACTTTTATGTAAATCCACCTATATAAATTAAAACCCCGCAGAGATTCACATTTTATCAGCTGAAACATATGAGCCTTGTTCTGAAAAAAATGGGCTTAATGCAAGTGTGTAAAGTGTCATCCCAGATTAGCCTGTGCAGTCCGCACAGAATAATCAGGGACGACACTTTACGCCTTAACTTGATTTTCTGTAAGGAGGGACTTCCTTGAAACTAAAAATACCATAAAAGCGGAAAGTGTCGTCCCAAATTAGCCTGTGCGGACTGCACAGGCTAATCTGGGACGACACTTTCGCACATGCATAAAGCCCAGTTTCCTCAGAACGCTGCTCATATGAATTCAAGTCGAACTATGACTGACAGAATGAGATAAGAAAGCACAGCAGAATCCCCAAATCAAACTCACTGTTACAAATTTGTTTCATTCAAAAGCTAAAGCATTGCACATACAACACTCAAATGTACAGTTGTATTTTACATATCTAAGGAAAATGCAAAAAATAATGTTTGAGAACAGACTGTTTACCAGTCTATAACAACATAATAAACAATGGTCCAGTCAAAAGAGTGCATTGTCGTGTAAATGTGAATACATGTTTTGACTTTTTTTGCATTTTATGACAAAAAACATACCTGTCCTCAAAAGAGAAAATTGCAAAGTAAACATGTTCACATGTTTTTACTATTTTCTCAATCTTGATTCAACAGGTCATTTGTGTGTTAAACTTAAAAATATATAAGGGTATATGAACACAGGTAAAGTGTGTATGACTGTAGCTATATGCTTTATGGAATACAAGTGTATCATAAGTGACATTATCTCACCGAAACGTTATAACAAACCAAATAGAAATGTTTGTACATTCTCATTCCTTTGAACTTTACATATGCCAATGTTAAAACATAATTCTCTCTTATATATTTTTTTCCATTATTTGCATAACTGAAAAAGTCACAGAGCAGATTTCAAGCTGGCATTCTTTGTCCGAACCCTAATATACTACTAAAATTCTATGATTATTGATCTACCGTTGGAGATTAGGTACTGTTATGTAAAATTTTGTAATGGGTTTGGACGACGCCTGAAAGTCTAATAAATAAAGACAGTTATACAGTCATTTCAATTTATTTCCATTTGATGTGTTATAACCTTTCTTAACCATACATAAGTGGGACAAAATAGACCACCGTTGCTACGGACCAACGATACAAAGGCAATGCAAACAGTGCAATAACAGAGGCAGAGTACATATGTAACAGCAAATTCACCCGTAACAAACACTGTTGTGTGTCACTTACTTCTCAAATATTGTATCTTTATCACTGAATATCAAAGAACGCTTATAATATCGTATTTCTAAATCTGCACATGTATGGGGTTATAGCAGTCATGTCTACTCTTTCAAGACAAAACTAAATTCTTGTTAACAATTCGCCTTTAATAAAAATCTATTATTTAATCAAATTAATATGTGTTGGTAATTCTAAACTGTAAGGAAAATGCCAGCTTTTCTGAACTTATACGCATGTTAATATATATTTCACATTTATATTCATGTATAAATGAAATAAAAACTAATTAACATTTCTAAAAGTAAGAAATAACTTACACAACACATCTTATCTTGTATAATTCTTTTACACACTTTTGGCTAATTGAAAGACAAAAAAAGACATTCTATTCTTTTGCAATTAATAACAACTAATCTAAAACAACATAAACACAAGAAAAAATGTAACATACCTGGGCCCCTTAAACCCCTCCCCTTCCTCATCCGTAGGTGTGGACCCCAAGTGTGGCCCCTCAAACTTCACCATGTGATTGTCCCCAGCCGCCAGCCCAGCCTGCGTGCGTAGAAATTTGGGCTTCTTTGCATCCGGGGGCAACTGGGCCCCTGCCCCTATGTAGACAAACCCACTGCTTGGGCTTACACCTGCAAAATAAGAGCAATGTTTTGAAAGTTTGGGCCCCTGACCATATGTAGACAAACCCACTACTGTGGCTTACACCTGGAACATCAGAGCAATGTTATGGTAAGGTTTGCCTACTGGGTCTCTGCCCCATATGTAGACAAACCCACTGCTGAGTCTGGCGTCTTTGCTATGTGACTGCCTGAGAAGCCAAAAATGTTTTAAGAGCTATCATTACAAACTACTGAACTTACAACCAACAAGTTCAATTAAAAGTGAAAACTTAATAGCTTTTTTTGTCACAAAATGCAGATTAGGGTGGCAGCAGGAGCATTAAAGTTTATTTTCTGTTTAAGCGTTTTTCATTCTGGTATTTAGTAACATGTTGTTTATTTTGATTTCACATGGAAAATTGCAACTTTCTTTAATAACATCACTATCATTATGACACCTTTGCCAAATAGGCAAAACCTGAAAGCCCTGTAAATGAAACTTTTGCTTAACTTTTTGGATGACTTTTAAGAAAATACATGTGTAAATACATACAAAGGAAAATGAATTATCATATTATTATTATCCCCAGGCTTTTTGAAAAGCGTGGGGATATTGTGGTTATCTCCGCCGTCTGTCTGTCTGTCTGTCCTGGCCACTATCTCCTCCTATACTATTAGCACTAGAACCTTGAAACTTACACACATGGTAGCTATGAGCATATGTGTGACCCTGCACTATTTTGGATTTTGATCTGACCCCTGGGTCAAAAGTTATGGGGGTTTGGGTGAGGGCCGGGTGAGAGCTTTTTACTCCTCTTTTTAGGTTTTTTACTATAATTTCTTCATTTCTACACCGTTTCACTTCAAATTGATACTGAACCTCTCTAATGACGATAAGGTCAATCTCAACTATGCATGGCCCCATTACCAACCGTGGGGCGCTCCGCCCACATAGGCCACGCCCACCCAAAATTGCCTTTTACTATAATTTCTTCATTTCTACTCCGATTCACTTCAAATTGATACTAAACCTCTCTTATGACAATACAGTCAATCTCAGCTATGCATGGCCCCATTACCAACCCTGGGGCGCCCCGCCCACATTTGCCACGCCCACTTAGGCCACCCAAAATTGCCTTTTACTATAATTTCTTCATTTCTACACCGATTCACTTCTAATTGATACTGAACCTCTCTTATGACAATACAGTGAATCTCAACTATGCATGGCCCCATTACCAACCCTGGGGTGCCCCGCCCACATAGGCCACGCCCACCCAAAATTGCCTTTTACTATAATATCTTTATTTCTACACCGATTCACTTCAAATTGATACTGAACCTCTCTTATGACAATACAGTCAATCACAACTATGCATGGCCCCATGACCAACCCTGGGGCGCCCCACCCACATAGGCCACGCCCACCCAAAATAGCCTTTTACTATAATTTCTTCATTTCTACACCAATTTACTTCAAATTGCTACTGAACCTCTGTTATGACAATACGGTCAATCTCAACTATGTATGGCTCCATTACCAACACTGAGGCGCTCCGCCCACATAGGCCACGCCCACCCGAAATTGCCTTTTACTATAATTTCTTCATTTCTCCACCGATTCACTTCTAATTGATACTGAACTTCTCTTATGACAATACAGTCAATCTCAACTAGGCATGGCCCCATTTCCAACCCTGGGGCGTCCCTGGGTCAAACATGCGGCATGGGGATATGCGTAGGCCTCTGCCGCTCTATTTCTAGTTATTTTATGATTTGTTTTCTGGGCCCCTGCCCCTATGTAGACAAACCCACTGCTGGGGCATAAACCTGGAACATCAGAGCAATGTTTGAAAAGGTTATTCAAGAGATGATGTTTGACTTTGTAACTTAAGTTTTTACTCTGAAATAATAATTGCATAATTTGCTTCTAATTAGATATATGGGACAATATTTTCAAACAGTATTTTCTTTTTAAAAGTACTTATTACATTTTTTATCTGCTAAATGAAGTATTTATTTTTTATAAAAACAAGATATGTGTCCATATGGCACAGATATCCCCTTATTTCACACTGGTCTCAAAACTACACATACATAACAAAACTCATCCTTGAAATTCAATCAGACAGACTCACATACCTAAAATCAGTTAAATGTCTGAAAGAGTTTGCAAAAGAATACAGAGAAGTGTTATTTTAGAGGAACTTGTTCAGTCCAGGGCCCCTAATTTCGTCAAAAGTCAATGGACCAGAAGAAAACTTGAAATTGATCTGTAGGTCATGCCGGAAGACTCACACACAAACTAAGGTCAGTATCTGAACGTGTTTAAGAAAATAAATTTCAGAAAATAATTATTTAAAAGAAAATTCCTAGGTCGATGGTCCGTAAAATGTAATATGCTGTTTATATGCCTCTTTAAGAGCACAAAGAGCTGGCAAGGGATAAATTATTTTGAATCCTTTTTTGCATAAATTAATTAATAAATGTATTCGGTTATGATTCAAAACTTTAAATGCTTGGCAACATTTAAATTTAATGTAAATACAGCTAAGTTTATCTCAGTTTATTTCATGGGGTGTTATGATGTAAATGCTGGTGTGAAGATGGGATAAACACATTTCCCGAAGCCTTACTTCGTACACCATCCAGGTGCTCATCCTCCAGTCTTCTTTTCTCGCGCTCCACCGCTTTCGTCCGCATAATGTCACCAATGTGTTCTAGAAGCTTTTTGCGGTTGATGAACGTCTCCCTCTCCGCATGAGTTAACGCGTGGTATGGCGTCTTTGCAATGTGACTGTCCTGAGAAGAGAGAATATTTTAATAGAGATCAGTAGAAACACATGGAAAAACAACCACAAAGTTTCATTAAAAGTGAAAACTAAAATACTTGTTTAAATTGCAAAATACATAGGACTGGCGGCAGGCACATTTACGTGTATTCTTTCTAAAAGGGTTTTAACTCTCAAACATTTTTAAACATGAAATTCATTTATTTTTATTTCACATCAAAACTTGCACATTTCTTTATTGATGTCACTATAGGTCATCACAGCAACTGTAAAACAGGGAAGCCATTTCAATTAATTTAAATTAAAATTTTAGTTTAAACTCTTTGGATGACTTTTGTAAAAAAATAATTATGTAAATAGTAAATTTAATATTGTATTATCATTTTACAATTAGTTTTCCACAGTGGGAACATTTTTTTTCACACCATTTCACCAACATAATTCAGTTGAAACGCAACCCCATGAAACCCCATGAGTCTCAATCAGTGACTTCTCAAATACTTTGAACAATTTCTTACTGAACAGTTTCTAAATTTATGCTAATTGATACAATTTTAGATGTTTCCAATGACTATGAAAGGTGTGTAGAAAAAGGTAGTTATTCTTTGTGTTTTATAATATTAGATTCAGGTAAGCACAACAACAACATCGACAAACATCGTGCTAAAATGGCATTCAAAACAATAAACCCTAACAAACTTCTAAATGAAGATACAAACTAATATATACGTCATGAAAATCATAATTGTCTTACATTTATAGAATGTCAAAAAATGTGATTATCAAAGGGTCACAATTCAAAGAAATAAATTAAATGATAAATATTTTATTAACTGTGGTTCATTCAAAAGTGACAATGACCATTGACACAAAACAATGTACCGTTATCTATTTTGTCATCAACTTGCAGCTTCAAATGCATACAATTTTTCAAAACTGAATAAATCTGATTTCATGTCTTGATTTCTCAAACAATAGCTAACACATGCAAACAATATGACACCAACACATTGGAAGAGTTATGATCAAGATCGATCAAAATCCAGGCCAGTGAAACGATTACTGTGCATGCACAGCTATAGTGAGCACTTTTTTACCCAGATCAATTAACAATAAATAAATTCATCCAAGAACAACAAAAAAGTTTACCCTTCAAAATATAGCTCAATGTCTATAGCTATTAAACATGAAAGTCATTGAAATACAAACATTTACTAAGTACAAACATTTCTAAGAAATGTTACATACATGTACAAGAACATTTAGTATAGTAGTCAAATGAACGTTAGACACTAAGTACTGGTTCTAGGACCAGGAAACAGATTCCAGGGTCAGTTTCAAATAAAAAGTTAGTTTCAAATAAAAAGTAAGTACTTCTACTGCAATTGTGCTAAAGAAGTTTAAATTAAATGAATGTAAATAAATATATTAAAACAAAAATGGAAATGAGGCATTGTATAAATATAATATTGTCTACATTTAAGAATTACCAAAAGTCTAGCAACAAAGCAGCATATACATGCAAGATTATTCTACATACTTGAAAAATTGACAATAAAAATGCCATATCAAGAAACAATTAAAAGCTTTACAAGCTTTTCATATTTTCTGCAAAAAGAATGAAAATAAATACATTATTTTAACGCAAAAATACATAAAAAATTATGTTTCCATGTCGACCATACCTGGTGGAACATGTAGTAGGCATAGTCCACGACTGTTCCAATGTTCCTCTTGGGTCCGATAGCAATGGGAGCCAGCACATTGGCTCCAGCCATCACTAGCTTGTCAATCTGAACATAATACAAACATTACATAACTCTGTAAGTGCTTAGCAGACGACAAATTTCCCAGCATGCAAAGGGTTAAGCCTCTGGAAAGACGGGCTTAATGCATGTGAGTAAAGCGTCATCCCAGATCAGCCTTTTCAGTCCGCACATGACACATATGCATTAACCCTTTGCATGCTGGGAAATTTGTCGTCTGCTAAAATGTTGTCTGCTGAATTTCTGAAATTAGCATTTTCTTCAACTTTTTTCAAAGAATACTATCAGAATAGCAAACAGTTTGGATCCTGATGAGACGCCGCGTTCTGTGGCATCTCATCTGGATCCAAACTGTTTGCAAAGGCCTTCAAAGTGCGGTTCCCGCACGGAGAGAGTTAAGTCCAGTTTTCCCAGTGTGAGGCTTGTATATTTGAGAGTTGAGAACAAAACTGTTGTATGAGCTTAATATTTTCATATCAGATAGGGTACTTTCCTTTTAAACATGGATTTTATTTCTTTTTTTTTTTTTGGTAATTAATTTTTTAATGTTCGCTTTGTCTCCGTAATTATTAGATCGTAAAAGTGAATTCTAAAAAAATTCTCTGAAAGTAACCTCCTTTGAATAATTGCACCTTGACAGAGAATTTAATGAATGTTCACATAAACTTTTCATACATTGTCCCCTCCCTACGAAAATGGCCAATCTCAGTTTCGGCACGAAAACGGGTTTTGACATTTTCGCAATGGCAAAAAACGGCCTGCTTTTCCCGCGAAGAATTCCACGGTCCTTTCCAATCGGCTTACAAAGTTATACCATGTGAGGATTTGGCGAAGTTCGATTGGTTGGAACGAAAATTTCCAAACTAAATGTAAACAATTAAAAAAATATGAGAAAATTGTCTAACTCAAGCTGTACAAGCTTGAGTTAGACAATTTTCTCATTTTGACTACAGAAACAGTCAAACGTCACTGTAAACATAAGAACACATGTAGGGATATCTAAAAAGTCATAATACAAATTTTTAGCTTCATTCTGTAATTCTAAAAAAAAAAGATTTTTTTTTCCTTCTTCTGAAAACTTGTAAATATTGAGGTTGGCCATTTTTCCAGGGAGAGGACGCTACGTTCTCTGCAAATATATAAGATTTATACTATTACAACCATATGTTATTTACTCATTGTGTATTTGACCAAGTTCATTGTGCAAATCATAGTTCTGTTCTGATGACTGCCACTCTATCTATCTTAATAATTCAATGACTATGCTCTTCAAACTAAAAATAATTATAAGGTTGACTAAAATGGTAATGACTGTCTAAATAACATTAACGCAAAATAAATAAATTAGTTTGGCTATCTCAAGACACACATAAAACAAGACATGTGTCCATAGGGAACAGATGCCCACATATTTCACTTTTGACTCATAAATCTGATTGGGTCACAAATGCAAGATGTTTGAGATCAAATGTGACTTTTTGCTTTTAAGTGTGCCCTTGACCTATGAGGTAATGAGATGGATTTTGCACCTGGCACTCTTGCAGTCCCTTGTGGTTGCCATTTATGGTAAGTTATTTATAAATTGCATGATCAATTACACAAGTTACAGCCAAAACAGGCTGCTTAATGACCATATTTGACCTTTCTCATTGACCTCTGGGGTAATAAGGACACAGGTTTAATACATATGCTGTCTTCTCATAGTCATCAGTGGAAAGTGTTTTAAAAAGCATGACGAATGAAAAAGTTACAGTGAGCATCAGCTGTTAAATGGACAAATTTGACTTTTGACCTCTAAGTGTGACCTTGACCTCTAATGTAGGGAGACAGACTTTACACACTTAATGCTGTCTGCTTGTGGTGGTCATTAGAGGTAAGCTATTTTAATTTAGCATGATTCTTGAAAAGTTGCCATGCAAACAAGCTGTTTTATGGACATTTTTTACCTTTGAACTGTGAATGTGATCTTGTCCTTAGAAGAAGAGACATGTTTTACATGCTATAAATCATCTTATGATTGGTTACATTTTGTCCAAATTACATCAAAATCCATATTTATATAGCAAATGTATGGCTGCAACAGGATTAGTCAAGCTGTTTTGTGGCAGATTCGATTTTTGACCTTTAAATGTGACCTGTGGGGCAAGGAGACAGGTGTTATACACAACATGTTTTCATTTTTATTGTTAACATGTGTGCCAAGTTATTTCAAAATCCATAAATTATTGGCTAAGTTATGGCTTAAACAGGAAACTATGATGATGCAGACAGACAGACAGACAGACAGACAGGCAGGCAGGCAGGCAGGCAGGCAGGCAGGCAGGCAGGCAGGGCAGGCAGGCAGGCAGGCAGGCAGGCAGGCAGGCAGGCAGGCAGGCAGGCAGGCAGGCAGGCAGGCAGGCAGGCAGGCAGGCAGGCAGGCAGGCAGACAGACAGACAGACAGACAGACAGACATGCATGCATGCAGGCAGGCAGGCAGGCAGGCAGGCAGGCAGGCAGGCAGGCAGGCAGGCAGGCAGGCAGGCAGGCAGGCAGGCAGGCAGGCAGGCAGGCAGGCAGACAGACAGACAGACAGACAGACAGACATGCAGGCATGCAGGCATGCAGGCATGCAGGCATGCAGGCATGCAGGCATGCAGGCAGGCAGGCAGGCAGGCAGGCAGGCAGACAGACAGACAGACAGACAGACAGACAGACAGACAGACAGACAGACAGACAGACAGACAGACAGACAGACAGACAGACAGAGGAACAGTGGGACACCTTGATGTCTGGGACACCTTTATGTCTGCTTCTTTGTAGAGAGAGCATAATAAAAGAAAACCTATATCTAATAATTTCTTATTATACTGGGAATAAATGTCACAATGTACACAATATTTCCAGTTCTTACCAAACTGATGCGAGCGCTCATGGGCCGCCTGTGCTCGTAGGCTATGTTGGTGGCAGCACAGAGTGCGCTCCCCACACCGTGGGTCAATGGAAGACTGACATCATTGCCAAACACCAGCAGCTCATCAATACACTGAAGTAACAAGGACACAGTTACAGTATGATATGTGTAGAGAATACAGTGTCAGCCTTGCAACTGAGAGATCACTGGTTCGATCCCCATTTAGTGAACTTTCTTAAAGATCTTACTAAAGTCTTCAAATAATAGTGGCATAACAAAGAGTGTTTCCATTAGCTTGATTGCTTTAAATGTTACTAAGTTTAAATACAACATAACACAACTAATAAGTGCATGAGCCTTGTTGTAGGAAAACTGGACTTAATGCATGGGCAGAAAGTGTCATCCCAGGTTAGCCTGCACAATCCACACAGGCTAATCACAAATGACACTATCCGCTTATATGGAAATTTTCGTTAAAAGGAAGTCGTTCCTTAAAGAAAATCCAGTTTAGGTGGAAAGTGGTGTCCCTGATTAGCCTGTGTTGACTGCACAGGCTAATCTGGGATGACACTTTAGGCATAAGCATTAACCCTTTAAGCGCTGGAACCGAATTTGGAAGGCCTTTGCAAACAGTTTGGATCCAGATGAGACGCCACAGAATGTGGCGTCTCATCAGGATCCAAACTGTTTGCTATTCTGATAATATTCTTTGAAAAAAATCTAAGAAAATGCTAATTTAAGAAATTTAGCAGACAACATTTTAGCAGACGACAAATTTCCCAGCATGCAAAGGGTTAAAGTCTAGTTATCCCAGAGTGAGGCTCATAGCATTTTATTCAAAACAAATGAGCAAAATGTGTGATTTTGCTTACTTACCAAGTCATTTCCACTTGCAATACACAATGCAAGGGGAGAGAAACCATTGCAAGTAAGATTGGAGTTGGCTCCATGCCGCAGTAATAGATTCACAATCTGGGTCACATGCTGAAAATATGTGATATTAAATATCTTATTATTATATTAATAATTATATCAATTCAATAAATATCAATTCAATAAATATTTCATATACATCTATTGGTTAAATGCTCTTGTAATAAAAAATAGTGTTCCTCTTTAAAACATAATTAAGATTAATGGGGAACAAAGCTAAAATGAAGACATTCTAGAAAAGTAGTCAACAATACCGGTAGTTCAGTTGGTGATAACTCAAATTGGACCTTAGCTCAAGGAAGTTTTCAACTTCAAATCAAAACTCAGTATTATCTGTTGAGCTCTATCTATATCTTTGAAACCTTAAATACACTCTTCAACTGTGATCATAAACTTTAAAATGAGGTTCATAAATTCTGTTCAACTAAGTTAGTAGTATGAAGTTCATAGAAATTTCTTCGAAATTACAAACTCATTATCGGGAGGTGAATCCCCACTGAGGGAGCACTTTTTAGATCTTCCCCATAGGCACCAAGTCCTGGTTCTAGTCCCAGGAAATGGACTCAAGAGGGTTTCAAATAAGCCCTAGGCTTTCTATGCAATCAACTCAAATAAATAGGTTTTAACTTAACTCAAAGAAATGTACAACTAGTGACCTGAAAATCAATAGGGGTCATCTGCCAGTCATGATCAATGTACGAATAAAGTTTCATGATCCTAGGCGTAAGCATTCTTGAGTTATCATCCGGAAACAATTTTACTATTTCAAGTCACTGTGACCTTGACCTTTGACCTAGTGACCTGAAAATCACTAGGGGTCATCTGCCAGTCATGATCAATGCACCTATGAAGTTTTATGATCCTAGGCCAAAGCGTTCTTGAGTTATCATCCGGAAACCATCTGGTGGATGGACCGACGGACCGACAGACCGACAGACCGACAGACTGACCGACGGACAGACCGACCGCATGTGCAAAACAATATACCCCCTCTTCTTCGAAGGGGGGCATAAAGATAGTAACATGTAGTTTACAAACTCATTTTACTATAGCAAGCTAACATGTACTTTACAAATTCATTGAAATGTAGAATGCAAAACCATGTTGTTAACAAATTCATTTTAATATTCCAAGCAACCAAGTTAATGAAATTCTGTAAAATGTTGCAAGTCAGTACATAATAATTTAGAAATTCATAGAATTGATGCAAGTGAGTACCATTTTGATTAGAAATTATATGAACCATGTCAAGGGAGTAAAATAACTTAACAAATTATATGAAATGGCAATTGAGTTAGTTGTTACAATAAGTTCAACAATTTCTGCAATAAGTGAAACTAAGTACCACATAATGAATAAAACACCATGTTCAAAGCTAGAACTATCAAATGTAGGGAGTAAGTACCTTGTAGTTGTCATCCCGTGCACACGCTATTTGTAGTGGAGTGCGACCTCCCAGCAGCTCCTGACTGTCCGGTTGTATCAGGTCCCTGGACCATTCATCCATCTGTAGTGGGCAGCGCATTCAAAATTTAGAATAACCACAGACAACATTCCAATAGTTTCTTAGGAATGTATATAAACTTATTTATGATTCTGCAAGTCTTTTTCAGACAATTTTGGGAAACTTTCTTTGTTAAATAGGGAAATTTACCATGGAAAGATTTGTAAATTGGGAAAAACCCACATTATGTCTTAAAACTGGTTGAATTGACATTTGTATATTATTGTGTGTAATGTCATCTGCCTGATGGTAAGCATTTGATATACTGTTGTATGAACTTTATATTATTAAACTAAAATTAAGTGCGGAAGTATTGATTTCTTTATCAGTGAATTATTGACTTAAACATCTTCAAATATTGCACACTACATGTGCCGCCTATTTCATTTGTCACACACTTTGTTTTGAAAAAGGGCATTTTGCTTTTAGAAAACTAAATTGTTAATTGGCATTTATTAACAGCTCACTTATTTTCAATAGCAATCCAATTATAACAATTGGCTCTTGCTGACATCATACTGAAATGCTTCTATACAAAAACTGTAACTCATTCTTTTCTTGCTACAATCATTGTTATCTTCATAAATATGTCCGACAATTTTAGCCTTTGTTACAGGGGAAAATCTGGATATCAAGTAATTGAGAGTCATGAAAATTAATAAGTTTGCCAATGGCTATAAAAGACTTTGATAAAAAACCTAGTGTCAGAAAACTAAAAGAAACAAGCAAATTCATTGAATTGATATCCCCCGCTACTTCTCCTTATTGATATACATGTATATATATATATATACACCCTTGAAGTTTCATATTAATATCTTGTATAGTTTCTGAGATATAGCCATCAAAAGTTTGCGACAGATGTACGGACTGACAAACTGACGTACAGACAATGCTAAATCAATATCCCTCCGCCTTTGGTGAGGGTTAATTATGGTACTCCCATCAACCGATCACTGTGTTGACAGTCAGTTTTAAACCAAAGTATCTCATTTAGCTTTGTGGGGCAGTCATACAATAATTTCATGTTCCATCTTCAATACACTCCTTTAAACTTGTGCATTTAAGCTTGATTGCCGCCAAATACGTGCCTTGTTTCTTGTGAAGAACCAGTAATTGGTGTCTTAGGGTGAGAACTTTACCATTTTTTGCTAAAAAGAAACTTGAAAATGGTTAAATGCAACCAGCATGAAACCAGAACAGCTGGCAAGTGACTCCCAGTCTGTTTAGGTTTTATGCTGTTTGCTGCTCATTTGTATCTTAGTGCTAGACATGAAGCCTTTAAAACTTGAACGCAGTAAGAAAGGTCTTTAATTTAATTTGATGTTCTTGAGGAGTTCAAACGCATCAAAAAGCTATCTGAGAGGTAAAGGGTTAAGAACATAAGCGCAGTGGAGACTGAACTCATGTTTCAACTATGCCACAGGTACTCTTAAGTATACTTGAATGTACCCCCAGAGTATGGCTGGTTGCCTTCAAGCATATTACTAGTACCTGTGGTTCATTTTTTTATACTTATGAGTACCCAGGGTACTTTCAAGTAGTACATGTACCTACAAGTACTTGAACTAGACTAACCTTCGACCTGTCAATGTGACCTGATCTCAATATACTGACCAATAATGTGTCTAGCTGAAAATGACCTCAGTATACTAATCAAAGAGGTGTCAAGGCAACCTGACCTCAGTATACTGACCAATGACCTGTCAAGGTGACCTAAACTCAGTATACTGACCAATGACGTGTCTAGGAAGGCATCGTCTGGCTCCGCTCTCACATTGGGGTCGGCCCCAGCTCCCAGCAGGAGCTCTGTAATGAGGACCCCTTCCTCCCCAGGGATGGCAGCAGCAATATGTAGCGGGGCCAGGCCTCCCTTCTGTGAACAGAGTTTGCAACAATGTATCAGTGAGAGCCTTGCTGTGGAAGAAAAAAGGGCTTAATGCACATGCCTTAAGTGTCGTTCGAGATTAACATGTGCTGTCTGCACATATTAATCAGGGACGTCACTATCTACCTTAAACTGGATTTTAGCTGAAAAAAGACTTCCTTTAAATGAAAAATATCATAAAAGCTGTGTGTCACCCCTGATTAGCCTGTGTGGATTGAAGAGGCTTATCTCACATGCATTAAGCCCAGTTTTCCCAGAATGAGGTTCCTTCATCATCTATATAAAAAACACCATCCTGTCTATCACTCATTGCAAGAACAAAAAGGTAATCAGTAATCAAATGAATGTGTCAAAGTTCTAAAATATTATCAGTTAAGGACAATCAATAGCGTCTGGTAGTCCTACTAATTATATTTTTTAAAGATTTAATGTTGCTTTATGAACAAGTACTGAACACTGAGAATAACATGTCAACAATTAAACAGCACAAAGAAACACAACATTGCACATGCACTAAACAACATTATGCACACACAAAACATGTAATACTTGTAATACAGATGTAGAAAAAACACATTTAACATATGATATGTCTTTAAAACAACTGCCTTATACATATACAGTAGCTAGGGCCTTTATTAACAAAGTTCCCTTTTTTCTAAATTTATGAAATGTGAAAGTCTGTGTCTGTGAAAGTCTTTGTCTGTTTTTATGCATGGAAATGAAAACCATTCTTTCAAGATAGAAATATCTCCCAAGAAAATGCTGAAGATTCATATATTTTTCTCATCCGTGAAAATAATTCATTGCATTTCACTATTTCACTTAATTATTTTTGGTGCAATATTTTCAGAAGAACCTTTGTGAATATGGGCCCAAAACTTTCAACCTTATATTGCCTAGGGTGATTATGCATTGGTGCCTATTTCCAAGATGAATGTACATTTTATAAGACAGAAGGGGCTTCTCCTCACCAGGTGGATGGGAAGCTATAATAACTCATTTAGCAATATCAAAGAGATAGAACAGTTTTGCACTCAAACCCTGTATAAATAATGATACACACTACAAGGATTGCAGAATAGTACAAACCCATACTTTTTAATAGATATGCAATAACTAGAAGGCATTAACAACAGGGAGTACAAAATAAATGTAGAACAAATAGTACCATTTAGCAGTACTGTGTTCATAATCACTATTGTTATTTTAAATAAATACAAGGTTACTAGTTATAATAATTGGAAGTACTATATTAATATAGAACAAATATGACATAAGAAGTAGATGTGTATAATTATAATCACCATTGTTTCTGGGTAATACACACAGTTGATGCTTGTACGACATTGGCAGTGCCTGTTTCTTTGAGTGCATCTGTTTATACTTGTCTATATCAAGCTTTGCTTGTCTTTTCATATACAAAACCATGCAAATTAAGGCAACAATTATTAATCACATGCTACAAATATTTTTATCTTAACTATGTGTAATATAGATTTTATAATGTTTTCATTGGCTATTGTTTGTTTGACTGACCAATCACATTGGTAAATTTGCTCAAATAACTGTATGTGACATATCATAAGAAAATTTGTTTGTAAGCTTTCAATAGGCTGGCATACTTACAAAATTCCTGAACATGTTCAATAAAATATCATATGAAATGACAACTTTGTCAGATCCTATATTTCTTGTATCTGATATTGAAAAGTTGTTCAGATTCACTAGTGTCACACTTAATTAACCCATTAATGCCTAGTGGACTCTCCCATCCTTCTAAATTGGATCAATTTATTTCCAAAATTAGGGATGTCTAGTTTATTTTTTTCTATATTTAGAATATTTATTACAGAAATTCCTTTAAGCAAACAGCGCAAACCCAGATGAGACGCCGCACCATGCGGCATCTCATCTGGGTCCATACTGTTTGCCAAGGCCTTTTTTCTAGACGCTAGGCATAAATGGGTTTACCCTGAAATGCAAATTTTAATGAGTGTATTGAACAATAAAAGCATAGGCAGATATTACTATAGTCATTTTAAATTATTTATTGTGCTAATGGTAATACAAAAATCAGAAGCACATTAATAAACTACCAATGGTTATTACTGAGGCAAACTAATGGATGTTACACTAACTACTTTAATACTTAAACTTTGCTACAATTCAAGGCAATTTGTTTGCAATGCATTTCTTAAATTTGTATACTATCTTTCAATTCTTGACACACCTGTCTTGTACAAACATACCAACATATGAAGATAAGCAAGACCTTTTTAACCCATTTATGCCTAGCGTCTAGAAAAAAGGCCTTGGCAAACAGCGTAGACCCAGATGAGACGCCACATGATGTGGCGTCTCATCTGGGTCTGCGCTGTTTGCTCAAAGGAATTTCAGTACAAAATATTCTAAATATAGAAATAAATATACTAGACATCCAAAATTTTGAAAATAAATTGATCCAATTTAGAAGGATGGGAGAGTCCACTTGGCATAAATGGGTTAAAGCATGGTAGAAGATGGGTTTATAAATCCCATGATGTATGGTAAATTACTCTGCAGCATCATGAAACTGGAGCATGCATTATTATTCTTACACTTATAACTAAGTACAACTCAAAATGATCAATTATGAGTCACAGAAAAAAGAAAACTGAAATAGCTACAGGTCAATAAATAACTAGAGCTTGTCACAGTAGTGATTGAATACCCCCACAACGCCACATGTTGTAATGCTTAGAAAGTTTTAGTTTGAATCTTTTTATTTTAGCTGGATTGCATATAAAGCCTCAGGCTTATTTGAAACCCTCTCGAGTCCGTTTCCTGGGACTAGAACCAGTACTTGGTGTCTATGGGGGAAATATAAAGAACGCTCCCACTTTGGGGATTGGACCCATGACCTCCTGATTGCTAGGCTGACAACATATCCTCTACACTACTGCCACCTGGTAACCAGCTTTAATGGTCATGTTATAATTGCATGCGCAACTGTTTATCATAAGGAATTAGGCATGCAAGTTTGAATGGTGTTCTTTTAACCCATTTATGCCTAGCTTCTAGAAAACAGGCAATGGCAAACAGCGTAGACCCAGATGAGACACCGCATGATGCGGCGCCTCATCTGGGTCTGCGCTGTTTGCTCAAAGGAATTTCTGTAAGAAGTATTCTAAATATAGAAATTAATATACAAGACATCCCTAATTTTGGAAATAAATTGATCCAATTTAGAAGGATGGGAGAGTCTACTAGGCATAAATGGGTTAAAGTGCAGGTGTTTTTTGTCAGACAAGTTTACAGACAGACAGTAGCACGGACGTCCATGGTGAGTGCTGTAAATCCCCTTCTTTGTTGCTGGTGGTTTTATTGTTAAAATAACGGTAAGGTACAGTATGTAGTATGATGCTATGCTAGATTTAATAAGACGATTAAATTGTTACTTCTTACGCTGACATATGCACACAGATTTATATTATTGCCAATCACATTTTCTCCATCACAATCTTTGCAGTTTATTTTCACAATAACAATCTTTGCAATTTATGCTATATTGTATAATATTGATAAACATTTAACAAATAGTGAGTTGTAAATTGTTTTAACTGAAAATAAGGATACTACAAGTACTAAAATAAAATGAAGAATAAACAATACAACTCTGAAAGTCTATTTTAAGGCATTTGCAGCATTAAAACAATGTAGTCAAATAGACTTTAGTTCACGCTACATCTTCTTGAATTTCATAGTTAAAATACTGTGGAATCTTGAGTGCAAAGACATCCATGTGAAAATATGATCAACTATAGTTGACTAGTTAACATCATTTTGCTCCCCATGACATCTTACCTTAACCAGTCTACCATCTGTCCTAAGGGTCTGCACATAATCAAGTCTTGTTATATTTGTTCATAACAACATTTGTCATTGAGCATTACCAATCATTATAATACAAAAAGATTTCAATCAAATGCACACATTTCGTTTGTTTCGTTGTTTGACTGAACAAATAATGTATAAAGATCATTGTGTTTAAAAAAATTGCTATTACCGGTATTGATTAGATAGTTGTGTAAAAGAATTCATGAAATTGTCAAGCTGAACAGTATTTACCTTAGTAACTATTAAAAACTACTCTTTTAAGGCAAATGTAGAGTTTGAACAGAATTTCTTTATCAAATTATATCTCTTCCTCACCCAATCAGAAAATGGGCCTCATTCTGGGAAAATAATGCTGAATAAATGTGTGTAATGTGTTGTCACAGATTAGCCTGTGCAGTCTGCACATGCTAGTCAGGAACAACACTTTACGCCTAAGCAGAATTTTTGCTACGAAGAGACTTTCTTTAAACCAAAAATATGATAAAAGCTGAAAGTGTCATCCATCCCAGATTAGCCTAATCCAGGCTCATTAGGGACATCACTTTACGCTTTTACAAATTAACGATTTTACTGACAACACTTTACGCTTTTACGCAGTAACGATTTTACTGACAACACTTTACGCTTTTACGCAGTAAAGATTTTACTGACAACACTTTACGCTTTTACGCAGTAACGCTTTTACTGACAACACTTTACACTTTTACGCAGTAACGCTTTTACTGACAACACTTTACGCTTTTATGCAGGAACGATTTTACTGACAACACTTTACACTTTTATGCAGTAACGCTTTTACTGACAACACTTTACGCTTTTACACAGTAACGCTTTTACTGACAACACTTTACGCTTTTACGCAGTTAGGCTTTTACTGACAACACTTTACGCTTTTACGCAGTAACGCTTTTACTGACAACACTTTACGCTGGTGCGCAGTAATGATTTTACTGACAACACTTTACGCTTGTACGCAGTAACGCTTTTACTGACAACACTTTACGCTTTTACGCAGTAACGCTTTAACTGACAACACTTTACGCTTTTACTGACAACACTTTACGCTTTTACGCAGTAACGCTTTTACTGACAACACTTTACGCTTTTACGCAGTAACGCTTTTACTGCATTTGTCGTTCAAAGAAGTCTCTTCTTTGCAAAAATACAGTTTAGGAGGAAAGTGTCGTCCCTGTGCAGACTGCACAGACTAATCTGAGACAACACTTTACGCACATGTATTTAGCCCCGTTTTCCCAGAGCAAGGCCCATATCCTCTAAATCAAAAACTCACTTCAGGCATGTACAAAGATTTCCATCATACCTCTCTGGGCAGTCTTATCCCCGTGGCAGCGTTCTTGGCGAGAAGGGCTTGCACCATCTCAACATCCGCTGCCTTGATGGCAAAGAACAGCACGGGCATCGGCACCCCGGACGCGTTGGGGTCGGCTCCCCTCTTCAGTAACAGCTCCAGAGTATCCTTCATCCTCCCGCGTCTGAAAGATGCAAAAGGGTCATCAGGGATGTGATATAAGAACCAATTCAGGGTAGGAAAATGCCCTACAGGCTTAGAGGGTTCAACAAAACTCTTTATTTCTATATTATGGCAGGGCAAGTTTTTACGTCAGTGCCATACTTTGAACAAACTTTGACGAGAACTACCATTTAATGTTAAATGCCAAATACCAAACCTCTAGGCCTTGTGGTTTCATTGATTTTTGAAGTTTTCACAAAATACATATATATGAAAGGGAAACAATAAGCCTAATTAAATTTCATGGGCATGATATGAGCACACTTGTTAGATGACCAAAATATGCTGTTACCTGCTCAATATGAAATCTGTGGGCCTTGTTGTTACAGAAAATGTTAAGTCGTTTTGTAACTTAAGTATTTAAGAATCATGTAAATCAAGGAGTCACCATTTTTGACCCCAAGGGCATGATTTGAACGAACTTAGTAGAGAACCACTAGAATGATGTTACACTAAAAATATTTAAAGGGATCTTTTCACGCTTTGGTAAATTGACAAAATTGAAAAGTTGTTTCAGATTCGTAAGTTTTCGTTTTAGTTATGATATTTGTGAGGAAACAGTAATACTGAACATTAACCATGCTCTAATATAGCCATTATATGCATCTTTTGACGATTTTAAAACCTAAAAATTATAAAGCGTTGCAACGCGAAACGATTGAATAATTTGGAGAGCTCTGTTTTTGTCGTTAAATTTTGTGAAACTACGAAAATTGCTTATATAAGGTATAAAATACGTCACTAATGTGTACTCGGCGGAATAGCTCAGTAGGCTAAAGCGTTTTTACTTCAGGACTCTGGCAGGACTCCAGGGGTCACTGGTTCGAAACCTGCTCCGGGCAAAGTTCTTTTCCTTTTTTTAATTTTTTCCTTGATTTTTTACTGGAGCTTTTACGATCCAATGTTTACATTTACCAATATAAAGCATTTAATGAATAAGTTAAAAAATGCCAAAATCTGTGAAAAGGCCCCTTTAATATCTGACCCTTGCGGTTTCAGATAGGAAAATTTATAGAGTTTTCAATTTTTAAATACTTTTTTAGCTCTAGTATCCACAAATGCAATAGACCAGAGCAATTTGAAAGAGAATCAATCCAGTCAAGTACTTAAAGCTGCCTAGAGATTCAGGCGTACAAGTCGTTAGATGAAATTAAAGTTAACAGTCACATGCAAACACGGGCTGACAGACAAAGGACATCAGGTATCATAAAAGGCCCCATGAGAATTTGTGCTCAAGTAAGCTACTTATCAATATATCGACTTCAAGCATTAGCTCTTTACCACTTAGATACGTATTTTGCCGCATTTGTAGTCCCTTAGAAAGTTACTAGATTCAAGTTTTATAGGCTCCATTTCCAACCCTTAGTTACTGATGAGCAGCAAACAGCATAAAACCTGAACAGACTGTGAGTTACTCGCAGGCTGTTCTGGTTATATGCTGGTTGCAAATGCCATTTTCACTTTGCTTCTTATGGGGGAAAGGGTTTAACTGCATTAGCTGTTTGGTAGTTTTAAACTAAATAAAATTGTTTTACAATAAACCTTCCATGTATAACCAATGATTTTACAGAGCAACAGATTATGTGACACATAAGAAACATTCAATCAGTTCTATTAGAAAATGTATTATGCTTACTGAGTGATTTAATTTAAATATTGATGTTATGTACGTGTACTTTCAAAAATCTAAAATATTAATGGAACAACAAATTGAAATACATACAATGTATGTGCCAGTATTATTTTAATTGATATGTCTTGCATCATGCCATCAACATAGTACATATCAAGTAAGATTTAGCATGTGGTTTATCTTTTCACAATTATACTTAACCCTTTGCATGCTGGGAAGTTTGTCGTCTGCTAAAATGTCTTCTGCTGAATTTCTAAAATTAGCATTTTCTTCGATTTTTTTTCAAAGAACACTATCAGAATAGCAAACAGTTTGGATCCTGATGAGACGCCACGTTCTGTGGCGTCTCATATGGATCCAAACTGTATGCAAAGGCCTTCAAAATTCGGTTCCCGCACTGAAAGGGTTAAGAGTCTTAAGACTCATAAATGAACTAATGACTTTTTTTTATAAATGCCCAAGCAACCGAAATGTATTGGTCTTAATAAGTGACATACAATTTCACATGTCATTTACATTCAATATTTTAATTGTAATAAAATAAATGCACCTACTCGTTTTTAATCACGGCTAAATGCCTGACAGTGCCCAGGTCAGCGCTATTATGGCCTCTCTTTCCTGCCACCACTTTCTCATTCATGCTCAACTGTGTCGCACATCGCTCAATAAGCTGGTCTGAAACCTCAATCGGGAAATATTTCAAACTCAGATTTGAATCGAAGTCCACGTGGTCCCCTTTTCCATCGACATTCGTCACTGGCGTACCCTGGTCCCCCTTTCCATCGACATTCGTCACTGGCGTACCCTGGTTGTTGTTAGTATTTTCATCTATTCTCACCTGCTGTTTAGCGTTTTGCATGTTTTTCATTTGTTTCTCTGATTCATTACTCATGATGCTGTCGTTTTTTAAAGAACTGTCCCTCTTTTTGTTCGTATTAGGCTTTTTAGATAGAATACTCTTAGGTGTTGATGTTGTGTGACTAGTTTGATGTTGTTGTTGGTTTTGAGCCTGTCCTGGTTTTAAATTTTCTTCCTTTGACTTCATCGGATTTTCTTTGGGTTCCACTAAGTATCTTTCAGCTATATTATACCTGAAGCTCTCACTGGGGTAAAAGAATATGCAGCCTGCAGACAGCGCTGAGCAACCTTCGTCAGACAGCTTGTTTACATCGGCCCCATGGTTAAGTAGGCAGTTGATCACATCAATGTTCCAGTTGACCTGAAAACAAACATTAATGACAACTGCAAAAAAAAGAATCATGCAATAACATACATGAACAGCTACATACCATTATCTAAACTCCATTATCTAAACTGCATAAGTCAGTTATAAAAAAAACAGAAGTAGACTTAATTCTCAATATGTAAAGATATCTGCCCTTTTTACACATATATTGACAGAACATTTAAAGGTACAAAATATGACCTTAGATTTGTGATAGACACCTATTTACTATTAAAATGAATGTGGTCAAGGTACATATTTATAAAAGCATTCAGCATACCACAATGCCTTCATATATTTACTTTTTTATATTTGTGTTGGCTTTGACATGACAAATGTCTGTCCTTATTTTTTATTATATTTTATATTTTTACTTTTACAAAAACAAATAAGGCTACTTGTGTTTTCTAGATTTCCATCGTGTCACTATACATTATGTTTTTTTAACAAATTGCCTAAAACTAAAAATAAGTAAACATCTTACTGTAGCTCCAATTAAGGGTGTATGACCATTTCTATCGGCGACATCTGGGGACACCTTTCCTGAGGCCAGTAAATCCTGGACCTTGTTAACATTTCCCTCTGTTGCAGCTACAATCAGCTCTTCAGAGGCCAACTCCAATGGTCCTTTCTCCTTAAATGTCTTCCTGTTGCCCTTAATCACGTCATCAACATCATACGATAAACTTTTCTTCCCGTAGGCATGTTTCCGCACATGCCTCTGCAAGGCAATAATGGACGGCGTGCTGTTCCACATCTTTTCTTTTTCATTCACACATTCCCCTTGATTGTAAAACTCCTTATCAAAAGCCTGTTTGTTTACTGCCAGACTCCTTGGGTCAAGCGCTATGTTGAACATCTGACTTACTCGTTCAGTAACTCTGGCTTCAGGTTTATAGAGAACCTCTGGCTCTTTGAGAGTATTTTCAAATTCCTTCCCGGCGCTCGAGGTGTCCTCCTCCAGATATTTTACATGCTCCTCCGGATTGTAATCAAACTCATTGTGGTCACACATGGCAAAGGCTCCTTCTATAGGCGAGCATACCTTGATGAGTTTTTCCCCCTGCCACAGACCAACATCCTGTGTCCCGTCAATGTAGGTCAACACCCCGGGGCCCTCTCTTTCGTCTTCTTTATAAAGGCCCTGAAGAAGTATGTAATAACCCATAACCACTTAAATATGTATTTTGACGCATTTGTAGTCACTTAGAAAGTTAAACTAAATTAAAGATATTTTTTACTGGATTTAAGTTTTAAAGGCTTCATTTCCAAACCTAAGATACTGATGAGCAGCAAACAGCATAAAACCTTAACAGACTGTGAGTTACTCGCAGGCTGTTCTGGTTTTATGCTGTTTGCACATAGCCATTTTCACTTTGCTTCTGATTTGGAAAGGGTAAATTTCCAACATCAACATTTCAGCCTTTATAAGAAAAGATGCACATGGTCCTATTGATAAGATGAAATTAAACATTTTATTCTAAACTTGTTCAATAGATAAAATCTAGAGTCAGTTGTAGTGGTTGTTTTTGTTTAAACAAGTTTTTTCTAAACAAAATTAAGTTATGTAAGAAAAGGAGCATGGACATTATAAAATATGAACAAGAGCACAGCATAACGGGTGCCACACTTGGCTGCGAAAGCTTGTCAGAATAATTTATTTTAGAGGTCACAGTGACCTTGACACTTGACCTAGTGACCCAAAAAGAGATGTGTTTGTCAGAAACACAATGCCCCCTACTGCGCCACTTTGAAATAAAATTTCTATTTAACATTTGGCAGGTATAGACATCATCTCCCTTTAAAGCTTTATTACTTCCCAAGGCCTGTGGTTCATCAAAGAGATCATAGCCTGAGTTCATCATGTATGTATGGACATAAGTCCACTGGTATTTAATGAAAACTAGCATTCACAAATTAGAACAGGTAAGAAATGATAATTATATCAAGAGATGTGTTCGTCAGAAACAAAATGCCCCCTATTGCGCCGCTTTGAAAAAAAATTGCTATTTATCATTTGGCAGGTATAGAAAACATCTCCCTTTAAAGCTTATTACTTCCCTTGAATTTTTGTCCAATCCAACTGGGGGGGGGGGGGGGGAGGGTCTCACAGTCAATTATGACCATGTCAGACATCACTGACAACCAAGGCCTGTGGTTAAAAAGAGATCATAGCCAGAGTTGATCATGTATCTATGGACATAAGTCCACATGTATGTAATGAACATCAAAGAAATTATATCATTTAAAAAAAACTTTGACAAATCAATCATTTGAGTTATAAATAATCAAAATAATAAACCTTTACAGTAACTGTGAAAAGAACTTCAATTCTTGCTAAGGAAATATATAATACGAGATTAATAATTACATAAATTACTTCCCTTGAAAATAATTGTCTCTAACAAATCTCTATTTTTAGTAGCAAATTATTAAAAGCCACTACCGTGACTGTGATTGACCACTGAAATGTGCAGCTCCATGAGATACACATGCATGCCAAATATATAAAGTGGCTATGTTCAATATTGAATAATTTTCTCCCTTTTTAAAGCTTATTACTTCCCTTAAACTTTTATTTTTTACCGTAGACCGTAAAGGATGACCTTGACCTTTGACCACAATTGTGTTTGTCAGAAACACAATGCCGCCTACTGCGCCGCTTTGATTTATTTAACAAAAATATATACATGGGCAGGTCAGATAACTATGTCCATTTAAAGCTTATTACTTCCCTGGACTTTGTTTTTCTTCGACCCTAGATCTTGAAGGATGATCATTTTGATGTTCACCTTGAAATTTTACCACTCAAAATGTGCAGCTCCATGAGATACACATGCATGCCAAATATCAAGGTGCTATCTTCAATATTCAAAAAGTTATGGCCAATGTTAAGGTTTTAGCACGACGCCTACGGCGGACGGCGGACGGCGGACGACGAACTGGCTATGACAATAGCTCGGGATTTCTCCGAAAACAGCCTCCCTAAAAACTCGATAATATTACAACTTGTTGCTGCATTATATTGTCATAAAATACAGATTCACAGGTCATCATAATTGATTACATTAAATTTTCATCAAAGATTCTTTCCATCATAATATTTTTAGTAGATGTAAAATGTCTCTAATTTTCCGACAGAGCTTTGGCACTATTCCTAGCCTCTAAATATGGCATATGTAAAATTACTTTATTACACATAATTAAAAATAATGTCACCTCAAAAGTGTTTCCGTTGACAAACAGGAACTTCCCGTATCCCTCTTTCCTGTCCATGTAGAAGCGTCCAGTGAACGAAGAACCGTCGGGCCACCTGTAGGTTCCATCACCATGCCGACGGTCTTGAAAGAACATGCCCTTATAAACCTACAACACAGAAAATACACAATTATATAAGCCTCGTTCTGGGAAAACAGGGTTTAATGCATGTCAGTGAAGTGTCTACCTAGATAAAACTGCGTAGACTGTACAGGCTTATCAGGGGCAACACTTTCCACCTAAACTGGATTTTTGTTGAAAAAAAAACTTCCTTTACACAAAAATTTTATGAAACAGAACGAGTCCTCCCTAGGACAACACTTTACACTCATGCATTAAGCCCCTTTTCCCACAGCAAGGCTCAATTATATGAGTCACATTTGAGAAAACTGGGCATAATGCTTGTGCGTAAATTGTCATCCCAGATTAGCCTGTGCAGTTTGCACAGGCTAATCAGGGAGGACACTTTCCACTTTTTATGACATTTTGCGTTTAAATGAAGTCTCTTCTTAGCAAAAATCCGATTTAGGCTTAAAGTGTCATCCCTGATTAGCCTGTATGAACTGCACAGGCTAATCTGGGACGACACTTTACGCACATGCATTATGCCCAATTTTCTCAGAACATGACTCATATAACCTGTCAATCACACAGTTAAACTTTTTCAGTAACGCAAAAGGTAAGGCCCTAGTAATCAATCCAATAGTGCTCAGTCAGTTTTACATTAAAAACTATACCAAGATTAATTATGTTTGACAAACACACATGGCCCCTGTGGATGGTGATTACACTTTTTTCAAGACAAGGCCAAAGTCAAAGGTTGGGTGTGATATGGGTTAATGGGAATGGTCACTGCATCAACATGTAGAAGGCATTAAAAGTATATAAGATTGTTTTACAAAAAATTTCAACATGATATTTACGACAGTAGTAATACATTGAACATTCCAAGAATCTGATTTGTGACCACAAAATGTAAGAACAATATTTACACACATATATGTACAGTAGAAACCCTCTAAACCGGATCCTCTCTATACCGGAATCCTCTCTAAACCGGACAAATTGTCTGATCCCAAATTTGTTCCTATAAAACCATGCGTAAAATATCTCCTCAAGACCGGAATCCCCTCAATTCCGAATACTGGTCATTCTTTGGATCAAAATTAGGTTATTCCATACGTAATTGTACCTCTCTAAACTGCTCAGGGTCTGTTTATCGCACCTCAGACCTAGTGTCAACAAGTTGTGAATAGCGGATTAAAGACGCGTGAAATTGATAAAGGTGGTCGAAAAATTTGCAAACTGTAAATATCGCAAAACAATTTAAAGATACTTGTCCTGTGATGTACATATTGATCAATAGAGGTGTTAATACTGATTATAATTACTGATAACAAACAAAGAGTTCTTTAGTGTGTTTTGTTTTTTATGTAGGAAGCCGTTCAGGCTATGATAAACAAGGTGGAGAAGACTATTGTGCAGTGGTAGATGTTTGGAAAAACAGGTCGTTCTTGACATGTTTTTAAGTGTAAAAAGGAACTAACAAAAGTATACATATACCATTGTTTGTTTTTCAGAGGTGCACTGTTTGATTTATGTTGTGCTTTCGAATCAACAGATTAAGTGACATGTATTGTTATAATGTGATGAAGTATGAATGAATGTTATATGTAAATAAACTATTACAATTACAATTTGCTGAAAGTGTTTTTCCCCCTAAATTAGACTATGTAATTGACCTTCTGAAAGTAAAATATTCAATGTCCTCTCTAAACCGGAATCCTCTCTAAACCGGAATTTCCTATCGGTCCTGGGGATGTCCCGTTTAGAGGGGTTCCACTGTATATAATATTATGATCTGTGAGAACAATATAAAATCAATGCTTAGCTTTATGGTAAGCGAGCCAGTAAGTCAACGGTTTTAAGGTAGCGCACCTCTAATGGGCACATATCCAAATATAATTTAATTACTTATTTTCCTAATCAGCATCATTTCACTGAACTACATGCAAATTTGTAGGTAGGCTTTCCATGCTTTAAAAAAAAATATACCGATTTTTTCAAAACCACCCTCACGCCCGGCTTTTGTCCAGTTTATTTTCACCCCTGGGGTATATAAAAGTTCCATAATTCATTCAAATTTCCAAATATGGGCATGCAGTTGGTGTGTACAGATGTAGTAAAGGTGTTTAAAGTTTAAACAAGATGAAATAAGTATTATTTTACAGACATTTATTTTTTACAAATTTTAATCTATGGAATAGCGCCATGAAATGTAAGGGATTTCAGCCAAGTAAAAATTGGGTCGGTTAAAAACAAAGTGTCATAAAATTCAAAATAGTATCATTTAAGTTATATTTTAAACTTAGTTTTTATAGAAACACTATATACAGCAAATAAACCAAAAAAATAGACAGATTTACCATTTACTTTTTGAAATAAAAATAAAAATGCAACATGAATCATTCGTACTTTCAGCAGTAAATTAATCAATTTAGCCATAACGTTGTTTTAATTTTAAAATTGAAGGATGTGCATACAGTTTTCAACATATTTAACAATAAACATAGCTTATGTGCTATATTAAATCAAATTACATTAGAAAAGAAATAAAACGCGTCGCAAAAAGTATGCAATGTCGGCAGGAATCGAACCTGCTGTGGGAAGATTCCTAAAAGATTTCTAGTCTATCGCCTTAACCACCCTGGCCACGACAACTTCAAATCAGTGCAAACTTAAATTAGATATCCATAAGTAAACAGGTAAAAAGGCTCGCTCGATCTTTGAAGAAATCGGTGAAATCGTATTTTTCAGATATTAATTGGATCAAAGTCAATATTTATAGTGAAAATAATGTATTCTAAATGAATAAGTTAAACATATATCAAAATTCGAAGTTTGAAAAAAATAAAATGCATCTCTTGGAAATCAGCGATCATTGAAGATCGGCAATGATCGTAAAATAAATCGCGGGAAATCATTAGAGGTGCTCTACCTTAATGTACTACCTGGGATGCTAAGAAATATAAATGAAGAATAATTATTACTATTATTATTCCGCTGCCGGAGATTTTGTGTTTTGGGGACACAGTTCCACGTTGTTGGGAAAGACACGCAAAAGCAACTCACGAAGTGTTAATTAGTTTTGGTGTTTATTTTCACGAAGTATAAAGTTTAACAGCAATAATAACAAATATCCTTTGAGTTCACGATAATGACACACAGTTAAAAAAATGTTAAGTTAAATTAATGTTAGTTTTTCATAAATGTTTTCCTATAATGTTTAATGTAATTTATATTTATCACACAGTAATCACACAGTCAAGTTTCACAAAGAAGGCCTAAAGTCTATCTCTTATCTCCTATATATATATATTTTTCATATTTTATGTTCTTCACTTTTATACCAAATTTTACAAACAGTTGTCAAAACAACAGATACAGGAGACATATTAGATAAAAATCAATTTAGATAAGATGCAATAATTATTATTGAACAAACACTATTGTCACAATAGACATGTTTGCCAGAGGGATTTTTTTGACAACAGAGGATGAATGGCTTCTTTAATGTGCCTTTGAAGATAAGATACTTATATAATAAAAGCCAATTAACATTATCAGTTTCTTTAACTGCCCTAAGATGACAGTTTAAATATTAAACAATAAAGTTTCATTCAACTTCAAACACAAAGGTTACTATTTCAAAATCAGATAAAAATGACATTCAATTATGTAACATCATACAACAATTTGAATCAACCAAAATATATTTTCCTTTTATTATATTTTTTTTAACATCATTATCTTTATAAATACTTTGTGTAGTATTATTAATTAAAAATAGTTTTATTTGTTTTAAAAGAAAAGTAAACAATAAATTATGTCATTTATATGGTGCATACCACTATTTATTCTCATTAAATACTGTTTTGAAAAAGCTCATTTTCTCTGGATTTCTCTTACAATTTAGATTAAAAGATTTTCCATAACTATAAATGAATGAAGTGTTAATTTAAAGGTCGTTTATTAGTAAGTTTATCAGTTCTTTCTAATAGAAATACGAACTATTGTTTGTGATACAACAAGTGTTTTATTGTATATGATCAAACAAAATTCATATGAATTTGTTAGTTAGAACTGGCTAAAGCATGCTCACTGATCGGTGAAGCACAGAATGACAGCAAGAGACATGTGAGTGAACAGCAAGAGACATGTGAGTGAACAGATAGAGACATGTGAGTGAACAGATAGAGACATGTGAGTGAACAGATAGAGGCCTGTGTTGTTCTGAATACGTATAACACATAAACATCAAGAAGTAGATTCTATCTAGATCTTACAAGACACAATTATTAGTACAATTATTGTGCAAAACAGAGATTGTGAACAAACTATTCCTTATAACATTTCTTACTGTCCAGCTAGTGCTCTTGGTTGAAGCCTAATTTAACAAAAGCATACAAATCAACACATTTGGTCAAGCCATCTGGGCTCTATTTAAACAACATAATTATGCTTGCATTAGAAAAAGCTAAAAACGGTTATTCAATATGATGCATTAAAATTACAATGTATTATTAAACAAGGCAATTACATAATCAGCATAATCAAATTAAATCATATAAAAATTGCATATCTTTAGCGTTAGAAAAGCAATTAAGCCAAATAAAACAAGAGCTTCTAAAAGAAGTGACAATTATACCCCCCCTCGATCCAATCCCCAGAAGGGCAATTAGAATGTTAAAAACCAAATATGATACATCTTAACATTGCAGTTTCAGAGCACATTTTTTATTATAAATAATATTACTTTAGTCTTTACAGAAATTCTAAGTTAAAACATGAGGCATAACTTTGGTATTTTTAACGTCAATACATATTTCACATGCTCACTGTCATATCATAAAGCAGAATGTTTGGATGTTGTTTGTTTAACAGTGTTCGAGAAACTCCAAACGAATGTGTTGCTACGGACAGACAAATGGAAAGACGGACGGACGGATGGACGGACAGGCAGGTAGGCAGACAAACATACCATAGTGACTCTTGTTAATCATTTTTGAAAATTTTAAACTCTCAACCAATAAAAAACTGTTCTGGGATCCCTGTTACACTTGCTGTTCAAAAGGCTGCCATTTTTAAGTGAGTTATGTGAGACAATCGCAGAAGAACTAAAGAGTCATAGATGAAATTCCATGATGAAGTAGTTCTGTTAATTAAAATGTAAACAGCTTTACTTGTATGGCCTATCTGTACATGTATATCTTTGCGGACCTATATTAGATTATTTTGTATTTGTGTGTATATTGTTGCAGGTGTAAATAAAATGTTTGAAGCAGCTTTGTTAATAATAAAACAATATAAACCTTCAGAGCTTGTTCGCATTTATTGAATACTGAGCGATCAAATATTCCATAACTTTATTAACCGTACCAAATTTGCTGTTAGTTGCAATCCATAGCAAAAGTAATAGCTTGAAACACTAACATATACAAATGAGCCTGGCTTTGTGAAAAGGGGGTTCAATCCATGTGCTTAAAGTATCGACCCAGATTAGCCTGTGCAGTCCACACAGGCCAATCAGGGACTACACTTTCTGGCTTAACTAAATTTTTGCTAAGAAGAGGGATTCTTTAAACCAAAAAGATCATACAAGCGGAAAGTGTCGTCCCTGAATAGCCTGTACAGACTGCACAGGTTAATCTGGGACAACACTGTATGCACATGCCTTAAAACCTCCCTTTTCACAAAGCGA
The DNA here is from genome assembly GCF_020536995.1 of Dreissena polymorpha. Classification (NCBI taxonomy): domain Eukaryota; kingdom Metazoa; phylum Mollusca; class Bivalvia; order Myida; family Dreissenidae; genus Dreissena; species Dreissena polymorpha. Next base: position 23,549,149 of record NC_068360.1, on the reverse strand, counting down.
GACTTATATCTATTTCAAATCACCTCATCATTGGCCCATCTATGGCAGCCTTCTCCGTGGCGTAGGTCATCATGAAACATCCCTTCATACTGGCTACCATCAGCCCATATTTGTAAACCTACAAACATATATCTGACTTTCTTTAAAACATTTCAGATGAATAAATACTTATTCATTTATCATGCAGTAAACTTGTTCACCAAGCAGAAAGCGTTTTAAAGAAATATTTTCTCTTTTAAACTGGTTTTTCATCAGAAACTAAATGAAAACAAGAGATGTGTTTGTCAGAAACACAATTCCCCCTACTGTGCGCTTTTAACGCCATATATTTGACCTTTGACTCAAAATGTGCAGCTCCATGAGATACACATGCATGCCAAATATCATGTTGGTATCTTCAATATTGCAAAAGTTATTGCCAATGTTAAAGTTTTCTGATGGACACAAAGACAGACAGACAGACCGACTGACAGTTCAAATGCTATATGCCACCCTACCGGGGACGTAAAAAAATGCCTGAAAGAAGTTTATATTTTCAGAGTTAAAATCAATTACTTGACAATTTTCCATTTTTAAAAATACAATCATATAACAATTCACAAGTTACAATAATTTCAAAATAATGTGCATGAAATTTAAGAATAGAATTAAAAAGTGGTCTGAGAACACGGGGCTTATAATGCATGATGTGTGTAAAGTGTCAGCCCAGATTAGCCTGTGCAATCTTCACGGGCTAATTATGGATGATACTTTCTGCCAAAACTCGATCTTTGTTATGATACGAAAAATACCATACAAGCTGAAAGTGTTGTCACTGATTAGCCTGTGCATATAGCACAGGCTAATCTGGGATGACACTTTTTGCACATTCATTAAGCGCCATTTTCACAGAGGGAGGCTACTTTGGATTTTCCTACCAGCTCCCTCCCTGTTGTTGTCCAGGAAACCGCCCTCATATCTGTCCCCATTTGGCCAAGTAAAGATACCTCGCCCCTTTTTTTTATGGCCCTGGACCTGGCCCTTGAAGCTGGCCCCACTGCGGTAGTTCACCTCGACCTCACCGTCCCCAGTGAGGGGCTCAAAGGTGGCACTTTGAAGCTTAGGGAAATGGCTTGATTCCAACATTGTCTGTATTGTGAAATGTTCCTGAACTTCCTATTATAATAAGAGTATGATTTCAGATGATATTAAAGTCTTTCATAATGAACAGGGGTCAACATTTGTGTGCGTATGGAAAGGTCTTGTCCATATACACATGCACACCAAATATCAAGGTTACATCTGAAAGCTACATATAAGTTATGAGCATTTTTAGAAACCTAAACGCAAAGTGTGACGGACAGACAGACGGACGGACGGACAGTGCGATCACTATATGCCCTCCTTCGGGAGCATAAAAAAGGGTGTTTCTGTTTAACCTACTTAATGGCAGCATGTGGCATAGGTAGGATTTAGATTTGTGGCATAGGTAGGGTTTGAATGTGTTGTATCTTGGAAATTGTTAAAAAAAAATTCTATCAATACCATCTTTATTTAATTATTTATATGACAATTGGTACCTATTCTCTTAAATTATAGTGCAATATTTACCATGGCACAAAATGTTCGCAACAATCCTTGACAAGTAAGAAACACATCAAGCCTTATCAGGTTTTGACACTCAGGCACGTCCGACAGACATTGTCTAGTAAGATCGGTGGTCGGGCTAGTAAAACTGTGGGCTAGCTTGTCCGACTGGTCGTACATAAAAAATCTATACTGATTCATATAACTATAACTAACCAAAAACCTTTTTCTCTTAGTGTGTAAAATAACTCTCGTATCCGTTATTTACATCAGAACAAAACTAGCGTATAGTAATAGAAGCTTTAGTTGTAAGAAATACAATCCTAAATAATACTCTTGAATAGATTTCACCATCCCTCGTTAGAACTTATGTGTTATTAACATATATTATGTTTATTTGTATTGATTATGTTATACAGTGTTATGTTATTATTCACATTCACGTGACAGAATATGATGTGTATTTTTTGTATTAAGACGATGTACTATTGTATAAGTCTGAATAAACTATGTCTCTCGTATATAAATAAATGAGGAGCATTCACATGATTCATCGCTATTTTTAGACGCGAAGGAGAGCTTCCCGCAGAAATTGGTTGTTTCCATTGGTCAAGTTGTCAAGAATATTAATGATTTTCTGCAGTGTCTTAGAACTTTACATCATGTTTTTACGACTTCTATCGAAAATCGGTACCATCAATGTAAGCATTTTGGCGTAGCAGAGGAGAGAATGTAATTAAAAGAATGGCTTTGTTCAAGATTGGATTTTCGTCCGACAAATAAGTTAATAAAGAAGAATCTGACGGTAAAACTGACACAGATTATGATGGAAAAGGGGCCTTGGAGCTGTGGTAGCATAGAGCACAGCCGTCAAGGAGGCCAGAATTTGATGACGCTGATGGGAAAAGGGCCTTGGAGCTGTGGTAGCATGGAGCACAGCGGTCAAGGAGGCCAGAATTTGATGACGTTGAATAAATGTCACCTGCTGTACAGATATCATTTGTTTAACTGGTGATAAACAGTGAAATTATAACAAACAATTTATGTTGTTAAATAGTTTTATTATATTTTTTACTCTGTGCATCAAAATAACTTTCTTGTGTTCACTAATTATTTAATGATAAAACCTGATTAAACAGTTACAAGACACAATTGTGTTTATTTGCTATGTCATTTATGGTCTAGTAGACATCAGATTCGGGCTAGTACATTTTAAGAGGAGCTGGTCAGATGGTCTGGCTGTTAAAAAAGTTAATGTCGAATCCTGCTTATGATTGTCACCTGCACCAATGTTGAGCAATTTGGAGCATGTAAAGCTATGTACAATTCAATGATTTAAATATACATCCATAGCTTTGACATTAAATATGCTTTGCAAGGAAGTATTCCATATTACATCCTCTTATAATCCCATAAACGCACAAGGGGCCTTACATATTCCTAAGAGGGGGGGGGGGGTCATTTATTGTTTATTAGAGGTCAAAATATATATTATTTTATATTTACCTATACCACTACAAGAAATTGGATTGATGGCGTGGGGGCTCATTTACTATGGAAGGCTGTTTATGAGAAGTCTCATTGGCTCCTGACTGTCCATGTTTATTTCATATTTGATTCAATATAAGTGCTTTCTTACGTATTCAACGACAGAATCCTGAGTGATGCTAGATAAGAATGCCAGACAACGGTGTTGTTTTTGTTGTGACTACAATAAATTATAACAATTTACATTTTTCTTTATAACAGAGTTAAGTCAATGACTCATTATAATTGCCTCCTCAAACGCTTATGCGATATGTAAACATGGCGTTTTGACGTGAATGATTGTATCTTCTGGTACTGCCAGATTACCTGGTTTCAGTGACAGTCTACAACTTAAATAAAGCAAACAAAAATTTAGTAGAGTTGTCATTTGTGACAAATTTGCAAAGGGTGACAAAATTGAAAAACTGGCAATTTTTTAATGATTGTCTCCTAAATCCTATATGAAAATATACTTAGAGTCTAACACAAGTGGCAGACATAAAGCAACCAGCTTCTGTCAGTTGTAAAATTTTGTAGAACATAAGGGACATACAGGGCAGAGTGCAAAAATGAAACCACTGATGCGTGTAAGTAATACAGAAAGTGTTTTTACTGCGTGTGTCAATTTGTATAGGGTTAATTATTTGATTAATAAATTAATATTAACAAAACTCCTCTATGATATTTACAATCAATTATCTAGCACTGGAACAACCTTTAGACCAATAATTATAACAATTATTAGAACTGCAAATATGTCCTAATCTTTAAATGACAAAATTTAATTGTATAGCAGTGTTAATTTGAATTGAGATGCTTAAACATATATTCATATGTTTTATATTTCTTTTTGAGATGTTGTATATTTGTGTTGTTATTTATTATATATGGCATAGATTAATTTATTTAACATAATAGAATGTGCATTATTCACAAATTATCACTAACAATTGTTTATTTTCTATAAATATTGAGAAATACCTTTATTTTACTTAATAATTCTATAACGATATTACCCCACCCACTTCAAACTGCATACGGTTGGTGTGTGCAAGGCTTTTTCGAAATGATTACGATGGTTATTGAAGTTATGTACAACTTACATACACTGCTATAAACACTTGATTATACTGATTGGGTCAAAATTTGATTCTTTATTCGAAACAAATACAGAGTTTAAATTGTTATAATTCAATGTTTAAAGTTTAGTGTTTACATTTATTAGCTACTTCCGGTGAAACACGTGACCACGCGAGTATATGTTGCCAAGGTTTACAATTAACTCGTACCTAAGTCAACTCGCTCGCTAGTCAACTCGCACGTTTTTGGTCAACTCGCGCGGAAGTCAACTTATACCTAAGTCAACTCGTACCTTATTCAAAATATTGTTGTGTTTATGTGTTATAGATACGTAATTTATGCATACACACAAATGAGAAACTCTTTAAGAGTTAAGTTTAATACTTTTTATTTCATTATTTTACAAAATAACATTTTTTTTTTCACAAAATATTTTTTCAAGTTTTATACCTAAGGCACATTTATAGCAGACATACATTTACATTAAAATATGTATTTATGGTTGGTACTTTTAATTTCAAAAAATATATATATAGTTTAACAAATGTTTTCATGCACATTGTTTTTAGTTTTTATTACAATATTTACATACAATATCAAAGCTTTACAAAAAATGTACATACTGGCAGGAGACATATACATATATGTATTAAAACATTGTTTTATTTTATTCTTTGAATTTATTATTACATTTTTATTTTAGTTTTTTTATTTCCGTCGCACAGATATGTGGATAATGATAACATATCTGTAATTCAATCGATCTATACACATAACTAAGAAACTTTGATATTTTAATAAATAATTAACCGCATGTAACAAACAACACCTAATTTTCATTTTAATTTACTTAAAATCATTGACACAATAGTCATTAATACACATCAAAGTTGATTTTACGCGTGAAATGATTATAAAAGTAAAACTGATTACAGTTGTCAAGGTCGTTTGCACGGCGCGCACTAGCTGTCCAGACAGAGTCGAAAATTATTCTTTTTCTCGGGCCCTGCCGTTGCTCGGGACAGGAGTTCCCCTCGAAGACTATTCCTAAGAATACCTTTCGTCAGCTCAAAACGAAAATCACGGTTCTACCGAGTACCTTGTTGCTTAGTTAGACTTTTTCGCTCTAGCGAAGACAAGAAATCCCGACTTCTGGTGTAAACAGTGGACAGGTAAAACTTCATCACGGTGTCTCCAACACGCCTACGACCCAAAAACAGGTATGGGTAAGGTTGCATTCACTCATATAACCATCTGCCTGGTTATTCTTGGCTCCCAGCCCCTGCCACTTGGAAAAAGCCAAAAACAATGGAACTTAGCCACTCGCCTGATCAAGATATCCGGGGATTGCCATCCGAATCCAGGTCTAAATATCAAATTCCCTTGCGGCGTCTGCGGAAAACCTTGCAAATCAAACCAACGTGCCGTAGCGTGTGACACATGCGATACCTGGTTTCACACCAGCTGCATGGGGATGCCAAACACCGTCTATAAAGGCCTCACTCCGAACGTCAGTTGGATTTGTTGCAGCTGTGGATTACCTAACTTTTCCAGCACACTTTTCACCACTGTGTCAGCAGACTCTGTCCATACTTCTATAGCCACAGAGAACACATATAGCATCCTCTCTTACACGACACGCTCACCAGACACTTGCCATACTACTACCTCATTCCACTCAGAGGGTAGCTCCATAGGGTCCCCCCAACAAACATCTTCGCCAGTAAAGCAAAGACCAACCCCCAATAGCCCTACCAGCATGCGAGTGCTAGTTGTAAACTTTCAGAGTATGCGTGCCAAACGCACATCATTCTGGCTCCTCCTCGAGGAAATAGACCCTGACATTATAATCGGCAGCGAGACCTGGCTATACCCTGCAGTCTACGAACGAGAAATACTCCCAGCAGGATACCATGTTATCTCAAGGAGAGATCGCACCCAAGACAGGCATGGTGGCGTCATCATAGCCTCCAAAGAGACGATAATAGGTACCGACCTGAATGTCAGCACGTCTGCAGAGTTTACAGCTGCATCATTCATATGCAGGGGCAAAGACCCACTCATCATTGCATCGACGTATCGACCACCAAACTCCGTTCTTTCTTACACAGAAGAGGCATGCACCCAGTTCCGTCAGCTCCACCTTTCCTACCCCAACTCGACTATATGGCTAGCAGGTGATATTAACCTACCAGACATTGACTGGGACACGAACACCATCTCCAGCAACAGCTACTCCAAGCAGATAAGCCAAGCATTCCTGGATGCGGTGATGGACACAGGCTCCGAACAGATGGTTGACTTCCCCACGAGAGGTAACAACACCCTAGACCTCTTCCTAACAAACCGTTCGTCCCTAATAGAGCGCTGTAAACCATTACCAGGCATCAGCGACCACGAAACTGTCTTCATACAGGCCAGATCCACAGCAGCCAGACTGAAACCCTCCCCTAGGAAGATCCTGCTTTGGAAAAATGCCAATACAACAGAGATAAGCTCAGCCATACTAGACTTCAGCAGAGACTACACGTCGAGATACACCAAAGAAACCAAAATCGACATCCTATGGAAGACATTCAGAGCCTTTGTCGAGACCTCTCTCCAAACCCATGTGCCGTCAAAGATGACCTCTACACGCTTCAATCAACCCTGGATTTCCCAGAAAACCAAGCGTCTCTCTAGAAGAAAGAAGAAGGCCTATCTTAGGGCAAGATCTACCCTCTCAGAGGCAGACATGCTTCTCTACAAACAGGCTTGCAAAGAGACACAACATGAGTGCAGGAGGGCCTACAACACATACATAAGGGACATGGTGACCACAGACCGAAACCCAAAGAAACTGTACACACTGGTCAAATCCAAGAGATGCGACAGTTGTGGCACATCGCCCCTGAAGCAAGATGGATTGGCACACAGCGACCCAACCACCAAAGCGACCATACTAAACGACCAGTTTTGCAGCGTATTCACAAGTGAGGACTCAACACAAATTCCATCACCTGGAGATACCCATTTCCCAGACATGTCCAGCTTCACCATTGGAGAGGAAGGAACAAGGAAGCTTCTGGCGAACCTTGACCCACACAAGGCAACAGGTCCGGACAGCATCCCTACCAAGTTCCTGAAAGACTTCGCCCAAGAACTGGCACCAGTCCTCACACTACTCTTCTCTGCCTCACTCGACCAAGGGGAAGTGCCATCAGATTGGAAACATGCTAATGTCATCCCAATATTTAAAAAAGGTGACCGCAGTGGCCCCGCCAACTACAGGCCTATCTCACTAACCTGTGTTTGCATCAAGCCGATTGAGCACATCCTCCACAGCCAAATAATGACCCACCTCGACAAACATCGGATCCTCACCGACCAACAACATGGGTTCAGGAAGAGGAGATCCACAGAGAGCCAACTCATCCTTACCATAAATGACCTAACCAAAGCTCTGGACGAGGGAGAACAGATCGACGCAATCTTGCTCGACTTTAGCAAGGCCTTCGATAAGGTCCCACGCGAAAGACTCGCCAGCAAACTAAGTTATTATGGCATCAGGGGAAGCCAGCTCCAGTGGATTCGCAGCTTCCTAAGTAACAGGTCCCAGCAAGTCCTGGTGGAAGGGAAGTCTTCCGACACAGCACCCGTCACTTCTGGAGTGCCCCAAGGATCTGTCATCGGCCCACTTCTCTTCCTCCTCTTCATCAATGACCTTCCACTACAGACAACATCACCAACTCGCCTCTTCGCAGACGATAGCCTCTTGTACAGGAAGATCCGCTGCGCACAGGACGCAAAGGGCCTGCAAGAGGACCTGGACAGGCTACAGAAATGGGAACGGGACTGGTTGATGTCCTTCAACCCATCTAAATGTGAGGTCATCCAGATCACAAGAAAGAGAAACCCCATCCGTTCTACCTACTCCATCCATGGTAGGGATCTCAAGGTAGTGAAGGGAGGAACATACCTCGGAGTCCATATCGACGAGAAGCTGACCATGAACACGCATGTAGCCACGACCGCAAAGAAATCAAACAACAGCCTCGCTTTCCTCAGGAGAAACCTGACAAGCTGCCCACAGGATATAAAGGCACAGTGTTACCAGACCCTTGTCAGACCAATCCTAGAGTACACAGGAACTGCCTGGGACCCCCACACTAAGACAAGCATCAACCAATTGGAAGCTGTCCAACGCCGAGCAGCCAGATTCGTCAAGGGAGACTACCACACTACAAGCAGCACCAGCCAAATGGTGGCAAACCTTGGGTGGCAGCCCCTTGCCGAACGACGCTCCAACGCCAAACTTGTAATGGTGTACAGAATAACACACTTCCTCATTGACATCCAACCAGAGACCTTCTTCCACCCGACTACCACAAGCACAAGGGACAACTGCACACGCTTCTTGCTACCCTTCTGTCGGACAGACGTCTACAAGTACTCCTTCTTCCCCTCCGCCATCAGACTGTGGAGCCAGCACCCATCGCCGGGCACCATAGCTGACAGCGTAGAGGCCTTCAAGAGGGGCCTGTCGGCGCAGCGGTAGGCCCGAGAGGCAGATGTTTTTAACGTTTTAATCAGCACTGTATATAGTTGCGCGCCGTGCACACGTCCCTGTACATAGACCCCCATGTACGAAACTGCCCCAGAGGGGACCTGTACATTACTGGAAGAAGAAGAATTGTTTTTCTCATCCTCATACACATGTTATCAATTTGTCTCTTATACAGGGTGTGGTTCCAGATGAGTTAAAGTCTGCTAGGGTCATTCCTATTTCTAAGAAAAATGATAAAACATCTGTTGGCAATTATCGCCCAGTTTTTATTTTAAGCATTGTTTCTAAGGTCTTTGAGAGGGTTGTTTATGACCAGGTAGAGCCCTATTTCAAAGCCAATAAGTTGTTTTATAAATTTCAGTCTGGTTTAAGACATGGCTATTCAACTGATACATGTCTTATCCATCTGACGGACTACATAAAGTTGCAAATGGATAAAGGTCACCTTATTGGTATGGTACTTCTAGACCTTCAAAAAGAATTTGATACAGTGGGCCACTCAACTCTTTTTATGAAACTTAGTGCAGCTAGCCTTGGTGATGACATCTTGAGATGGTTTAGGTTATATCTTTCTGATAGACAGCAGCTTGTTGATATCTCAGGCATCTATTTATCAAGTGCTGGTATTTCATGCCGGGTTCCACAAGGCTAAATCCTTGGTCCTCTTCTGTTTTAATATATGTAAATGACATGTCATCTGTGGTAAAAAACATGTTATTATTATATGCAGATGATTCAGGAATTTTAGTTTCAGGTAAATGTAAGGCTGACATAGAACATGCCATTAAAAAGATTTGCATCTTGTTAGTCCATAGCTAGTTGATAATAAATTACCACAGCATTTAGGTAAGACTGAGTCAATCTTATTTGGGTCTAAACATAGACTTAGGTCAAATTCATCCCTTGATATTACTTGTAATGGCACTGTGATTAATCCAACTTCTTCGGTCAAATATCTTGGAGCTACCATAGATCAATCTCTGTCTTTTGATACTACCCAGCAAACAATTGACGTTGTACCAACGTTGCACCACCGTCAGATTCCAACGTTGGTTGAAGGTTGGGTGTTGGTTGATTTTGCAAACTTTTGCGTCGCCATTTTCCCAACGTTGTACCAACGTTGCACCACCGTCAGTTTCCAACGTTGGGGGAAGGTTGGGTGGAGGTTGATTTTGCAAACTTTTGTGTCGTCATTTTTTCAACGTTGACCCAACGTCGGATTCTAACTAAATCTCAACCAAAATACAGCCTTCTTCACAACCTTCCCCCAACCTCCTAAAAACTTTCTCCCAACCTCCCTGCAACCTTCTTTAAACCAAATAACTATCTCACAACGTCCCTGCAGCCAAAATGCAACCTTCTCCAAATCCCAAATACAACCTTTCCTCGACCAAGTGACTACCATGCAACCTACCTGCAACCTTCTCCCAATCTCCATGAAACCAAAATTCAACCATTCTCCAACCTCCCCACAACCAATTAACTATCATGCAACCGAAATTCAACCATTCACCAACCTCCCCACAACCAACTATCATGCAACCTCCCTGTAAGCAAAACCTTACCTTCCTAAAGCTTAGCTCCCGAAAAAAATCAACCTGATAATCAAAGTGTACAACCTCCCTACAAAATCTTACTTCCAAACCAATAATTAATTAACAAAAACCTTGTTTTCACATGTTATTTTTCAAATAGGATTTTGCCAGACATTTCAATTACCACATATTTACATAATTATCTGGTTGCAAAATGTACTTCTTTAAAAGAAAACGAACAAACAATACATTTTGTGTACTTCTTCCAATTAGTATATTCATTACAGATCTCTACAGACATCGTCAATTCGTAAAATACAATTTAATTAATAACATTCACATGGCATATCTATGAAAGCAATCTTATGAAGAAGTTAGAGCACAATGGGCCTGGATCACTCACAAAAGTCCTTTAAATAAGTAAAACAATACAGACTTAATGTGATGGAAATCGACCCAGCAGTTCATGATGATATATATATGTCATACAAGTTCGTATCATACAATACATTCAATTGACAACATTTAACAAATGGAAAACAATTATCACAGGTTTAGGATCACAATGCATTGATTTATCACATTTTGAATATCACAGTCAAAGTTAAACAGTTAAATTCAGTTACAAGTAACTAGTCAGTATATTTGGCAGAGATCTGAAATAACAAGAAATTACAAGATGTTGAAATCAAGACATGATATATATATCACAGAATGTCCCATGAAAGTTTTGCAACTTATTTCCAATGGTGTCCTATAGATGGGTGACAAAGGTACACAAATGGTGGCATTAATACGCATAAAAATATAATTCATTTAAACTTGAGACTATAGTCTTGAGAGACTATTACGGAGTTTGAGATTTCAAACGTGTATTGAAATTTAAATGTACGTTGTAACATTTTCATTATATGTTTAAAAAAGTGTCTAGCACATGTTTGCTATAAATATAGTAAGAACACATAGTTATTTACAAGTTATAGATCAATACAATACAAATCTTGGCCTCCTACACGTTGTTATTAAACAGTAAAATATACATGTAAAATAAGACTGTTTAAACCAAAACAATCACCAACAGTAATAGTAGAAAACTTATTTTTAGAGGCTTGATTGCACCTATAACCACAAACCATTTATCCACAAAATCATCCTAAGCGCAAAAAGAATCCTAAACGTGCCATTTTAAAGATAATTGTAAATGTATCTTTTGCCACCTCCTTTCCAGTTTGGGGCGTTTTTTAGATGGTAGCTGATGTGCTCCTTGATTTTGTGTTCTGTCACATCCTCTGTGTTCCTTTTCATGGCACTAGCTGAAATAAGATTTTTTTTACATTTATTTTCATTTGTACATTGTTAAAGCTGCCTTTATTCATTATAATCTATAATTTACTTATATCATAAATGTTGTCCTGGGAATGTAATATAACTTTCATTTTTATTTTACTTAAAGTTCGCGCTTCAACAAAAAAGGTGTATTCTATGCATATCTTTATGCTTCTGTGTGTGTGTCTGAGGCATAATATAATATTATGCCTCAGTCACACACACAGATATGCCACGGAATTATACTACGCCGCGGATTCGATCCGGCGTAATTCGTGGCAATCTTAGTAGTTTGTAGCTGTCCGTATTGTCTCTGTAAATATCGATAGTCATACGTAGTAGCACTTGCCTGTCCATGACAAATTTTGAACATGTTCAAAAATTTACTACCGATCAAACAGATGTAGCTCGTCCCTACTAACTGTACCAGAAAGTACTGATTCGTTTAAGTCTGTGTTTAAAATTTTAAAGTGTACGCATTTGTTAGAATTAATCTGTGTCAGCTCAGTATCTAATCGTGTCGTACCATAATAAATTCATTCAAAGCAATATCAGTAGAAGTTATGTGAAAACATATGGTCACACCGTAGTACACGATCTGTATATATAATATCACGGACTTGGACACTTAAAGGGTCATCCATGAGATTTAATCCGCAGTGGAACTGACAATGGCATCCGTGAATATGTGACTGAGGCATAAGTCTGGCATGTGTTTTGTACTTATTCTTTAAAGGCAAATAAACATACCAATTACAACTTTGAATTTCTGATGAATCGAACGAGAGCTTCATTTTAACTCCCTTTGAGTTAAATTTACACCTCAGTCTTTTAGACATCGATCTGAAATAGTAAACATACAAGTTAACATATGAATTAATTACATTAAATAAACAATAGTAAGAAAGCAAATAGAGAAATAGAGATTTAGGAAACACAGTAAGAGTTATTGACTGTTCCAGGTGTTTCAAAGCATTCATTTAGAGAAGGTAGATAATTTTAACAAAACCTTGGTGGAAGTATGGTTATGACAGTGAACAAATAACACACCAAACATGGTCTTCAAACAGCTCAATGGAAATTAAATATTGAACAAGACTATTGCCAAGCAATATAAGTCCCTTATCGGTGAAACTCCATCATTTTCAGCAATATTTCTAGTCTATTCTTAGCGTAGGAACAAAATGAAATGACATGCATAATCTCTATATTGCCATCTATTTATGTTTCAAGTTTATAAAAAAAATATTGAAGAACTTTTAAAGTTATCGCAGGATCGACCATTTTCAGCAATATTTCTAATCTATTTGTTACCATAGCAACCAGAATTCTCGACGTATGAACAAAATGAAATGATATGCATAATATCCATATTGCCATCTGTCAATGTTTCATGAAAAAATATTGAGAACTTTTAAAATTAGCGCAAGATGCAGAAAAGTGTGACGGACTGGCAGACTGACAGACACACAGAGCGCAAACCGGTAGGGGACAATAACAAACAAGTTTTATGTGATACCTTTCTAATACGATCTGCAAAGTCTTCTTTGTATTTGATCCACCAATCAGTGAAAGATGATTAACCTGAAAGAATTATACATGTGATTAGTATGTGATATTTAGGGCTGCAAAACATGCTAATTTACCTGTATGACACAGTCTGACAGCATAATTTTGGTGTGGATTAATTGAAAATGCTTATTTCAAAAGTTCCTGTGTCTCTTAATTAAGGGCAAGACATAATATATATTCAAAATATGAATGGCAATCACTGTAGTTGTAAACAGCATACGACACAGAATATTGCTTGTCAAAGGTTGTGTCTATTTCCCCGGCCAGTACCATCTCCATCCTGTACATCGGCGACTTATATATTTGTTTATCCGAAATCACATATTTGCAAAACTTGTGAAGATAATTCAGGTATGTTTTTGTCGCCTTGCATTAAATAAGTATTAAAACTGACAAAAAATTAAGGACCTGATGTATTGTAACTATTTGAATAACCAATACTACATGAGAATGTTTTAAATGTTGAAAAAATATATTATGCACAAAAAGTCACAAAATTACAGTGAAGTAATATAGGCGTTTTAGCGAACTCTAGCGGTGTTAGTTCTAGGCTCGAATCAATGGCTTCCACAACTATTAATTTTTATTCATTTTTTTACTATGGTCGCTCACCCAGAGTTAGGAGGAATGCCAGTATGAAAACAGTACCTAAATAACATCTATCATGAAAAAAATGGCCTTTATATATTGAACAACGGTTAAAACATCATGTAGCACTATTTGCAGTAGAATAATGAATATATAGTCCAAATTTACAACACAAACAAGAAATTTACCGATTACATTGAATTAGTTGCAAACATGATATTCAAATCAGCGGGACGTCATGCGTGCCTGAAATTTGTGAATGAAATTATCGATAATTTCTTTTTTTCAATGAACTAATCTAATGTTAAAGTGGCACTTGTGTAAAAAAAAGTACATAAATCCATTTATCAATTCTACGTGGTTACGTTAACAAAAAAAACTGTTGAAACGGATCCAATTTTGAAGGCGGAGTTACGAGCTCTTGACATGTCATTTGGAAACATTGCAACATTTAATTTGCGGTCATGAATAAAAAAATATGACCTCTTCGTAACATAAAATTATAAAGATATTGTTTAATAAATTATTGTAATTTGCATGTTTATATTTGAAAAATTGAAAATTTAATGATTAAACTATCAATAAATAAATTTTTCGCCTCTGCATTACTAATGGGAAATTTAAATGCGAGTGTACCAGATGACTGGACGATAAAAATATGTTTCCGCATAGGAATTGTCTCCAGCTCTAAAATTATAAAACACCATAGAATACGTGAACGCCGGAGTTCTGCAGCTATTGACCTTTTTGCCGAACCATAAAAGGTACACTAAATGCCGATTTCACGGGCAAAAACAAGGGGGGTCCACGTGCATATTTACATAACAGGGGGAAATAAAAATTATGATCTATATCATATAATAAAGCTAATTAACATAAACATCTGTTCCAATTAATTTCACTTTAGATTGTTTATCAACTAAACAGACAACAGCAAATTAAAAGAAATTTTGATTACAATTGATTTATTTAAGTTAGGGACAGGTGAGAATTTCCCGTAGAACATCGTCAGTTCAGTACTATACCCCACCCACTTTCAGAGATACCTGGATACCTGGACTGTTGAGCCGTAATTAAGCTATGCTGTAGTGGCCCCTCTGATAAATGGTCTCTTCTTTAGAATCTCTCTCGGATATGTACTATTTTGTTAAAACTTCTCTAGAGTGCGCTTAGTAAATTTAATTGTTAATTTAACTTAATTTACAGACGGGTTAAACTGCTTAATGTTCCATTTCTCAGAATTTAGCAACGATTTAACTTGATTAACACTTGTGGCAGCTATTGTTGATTCTTCCAAACTGTTCCAGTAATGAATTGATCTTTGACTAAAGGTGTTGAGTCTTACATTACTTTTGGAATTCTTGCCTCTTAGTTTCAAGTGATGACCACGAAGATTATCCTCAGCCAGATCGAACAATTTTCCCAGTTTAAATCATCCAGCTTATGTAAAGATTTGAAAATTTGAATCATATCGGCCCTGTCCCTTCTGTACTCAAGTGTGACAAGTCCCAACTTTCGAAGTCTCTGGTCGTATGGTAGATGTGCCACCAATGGCACTAGTTTAGTTGCTCTTCATTGAACATCTTCAATTAACTTTATATGTTTTTTAGGTGAGGGGACCAAACACATGATCCGTATTCTAAGGTTGGCCTGATTAAAGCCTTATAAGGAGGCAGAAACATTTCTTCATCAAGACACTCAAAGGATCTATGTACTAAGCCAAGAGTTCGCTGTGCTTTATTCGTAATGTTTGTAATGTGTTGGTTAAAACTTAGCCGCTCGTCAAAAGTCACACCTAAATCTTTCTCATTTGTGACTGCTTCAATGGCTGTATAATTTCCGTCCAGGTCTCTCATGGAATAGCGAAAGTCACTATTTGATCTTCAAAGGTGAAGAACTTAGCATTTCTTTGCATAAAATGTTAATTTCCATTTATCACTCCAGTCACTTAAGTTGTCTAGGTCAGATTGAAGATTATAACACACCTCATTTGTTGTTACTGGTGAAAAAAGCTTTGTGTCATCAGCAAAAATCTTAAAAATTCCTGATACTATGTCAGGTAAGTCATTGATAAAACACAGAAAAAGTATCGGTCCGATTACACTGCCCTCAGGGACTCCGCTAACTACATCTGTCCATGATGATAAAGTATATCCTATACAAACACACTGCGTTCTTCTAGACAGGAAATCCCTAATCTAATTCAGGACTATTCCTCGAATACCCAACTTGTGTAATTTATGAGTCAAATGCCCGTGTGAAACGCGATCAAAGGCCTTGGCAAAGTCCAGGTAAATGACGTCGATTGGTACACCTTTGTCTAAGGATTCTGCCCAATTATCAAGAATCTCTAATAACTGAATAGAGCATGACCTTCCTGATCTGAACCCGTATTGTGCGTCAGAAAATATCTTATTGTCATTCATATGCTTAACGAGTTTATTCCGGACAAGACATTCACATAATTTACACACCACAGAAGTTAGGCTAAGTGGGCGGTAGCTTGCTGGCTCTTTCTTACTTCCATTTTTAAAAAGGGGAGAAACAATGGCTTTCCTCCAATCCTCGGGAATAACTCCTTCACTCAACGTCTGATTAAATACAATTAATAGTGGTTTAACTAGTTCCTTCTTAGTTTGTAGAGAACCCTAGGGTGAATATAGTCCGGACCAGGTGATTTCTCTGGGTTAAGTGAATTAAAGGCTTTTAACACATCCTCCTCAGACAACAAAATATTCTCTAGTAAATTCCGAATTTCATGTTGAACAATATCATTGGACTTTCATTTTAAATGACGGTCGGTATGCTGTTATTTTGGCATACTCATGTATCATGCATAAACACACATGATTATTTTGAATACCTGCCTTTCCTGGTCAATTAAGTTCTCTCTTTTTCGTTGAAACTCTCTAAAAAAATATCATAGTTGACTCGAAGGCATGTTTTACATCTTAAACTATTGTTCCGGGTTTTATCTTTCGGAGATATTGCTAGGGCATAAATAGGTGTTCACGACCGAATCCCTGAAATATGATAAACTTGGAGACTTTAGTAAAGCCTTGCACTGAAAAAGGTTACATTGCACTAAGAAACGGCCGAAAATAAAGTTGCAAAAACGGTCGATTTTGATTAGCGTCAAGTTCTTTTTTGGTTTGAACATGACATATCTTTTTTATTGCATAAATCGATTCCGCTTAGAATGGCCTTTAAGAAAAGATATGGTTATGGAGGTCTCTATGTGCAAAATGTTGAATTTATTTTCGCTCAAAGTTGTCGCTTTTACATTGAATTGGTAAAGTACCAGAAAGGCCGTTTACCGAAAAGGCATTCCCAAAAAGGCCGCATAAGTGAACCAAAAAGGTCTCATGGTATACCAAAAAGTCCCTACACTATTTTGTATTATCATTGAATAGTTATGCTGAATATAATTATTCATATGTATTAAATAGTCATAACATTTTTATTAGTCTACTTCAAAGTCGTTAATTGTATAATCAACGTCGGCAAAATATTCGCGAATTATCGCATACGGTATGAATTGTTCGTTAGTCACAATATTTTTCCTTGAGTAATAGATGCTTCAATTTTTTAATTAAAAACCGTAATTTTGTAATCAAAGTCGGCATAATTATCGCCAATTAGCACGTAGGAATTATCCGTTTCAGAAAATTATATTTTCCTCTGAACTTTCTGTTTGCATCTAAAAGTGTAACAAATGAGTAATGAAGGTGTTTTAAACTTACGTGGCGGCCAAATATATATAAGATCCAGAATTATTGAGAAATATATAACTCGTTTATGTGTCAAAGTTGTCTATAGGAGTTGCTTTTCTTTATTCATTATATTGGAAAGTGTACCGGACTTTATTTCGCGTTTGAAATATAGTGTTTTTAAATCTTGTGTATAATACGTATTTCTTCACGACTGTTAATTTATTGTGTGATGACATTGTGTGAGTGTTGTGGTATGGCCTCCTATCGTATAACATAGTAAATGTCGTCAAACAAAGTAACACACACACACAATATATAGTGTACAACGTTATTCTTAATTACTATGTAAAACAATAAAATAAATTAAATTAAATATACGCATATGGATTAGTGACTGCTTAAAGACAAATATTAAATATATTTAACATATATAATAAAGTACACAATATATTATTATATATTATTAATTCCCTCTTAAACTTTTGTTTGCAATGTTAAAAATTTAAGAAGTTAAAAGAATTTGCATGTACAAAAAAGCTTGCTAATCAGACAGGGTATACAAGTGTCAATGGTCATTCACAGTTTGCGGCATCTGTTTTGATAACGGATTAGTAGACAGCGTGTAATATGACACTTATTGGCACCTATTGATAATAACTTGCGCATTTTAAAATAATTTCTTAACTTTTAACGATATAAAACTAGCTACATTAATTTCGGAAGACTTAAACCGAAAGAAATAAACTTGCTTTATTCTATGTGATATTATTAAAAATTATAACTAATTGTCTATAAAATTACGCATTTCATAAGCATTAAAACTATATTTAGCAAAGTACCCCTGGAGTAAACATCTAACACTGAGACCACTCGGTCCTGCGTGCTCATACACATAGTTATGTATTTTATGCTTTATATAAGCAATGCTCCTACTGTCACAAAATACAACGTCAACAGCATAACTATCCAAATTATTCAATCGTTTCGCGTTGCAACACTTTGTAATTTTCAGGCTTCTTGTACACGGTTAGTATTACGCAGACTTGTTTACACTTAGGCAAAACGCCAATTTGCACATAAATTGTCATATATTCAAAAAAAGAATGTGTGCATTATATTTGGCTGCCTAACCGAAGGCGTTGCCTCTGTGCATCGACTGCCTTACCGCAAGCTTTGCCCCTGTACATCGACTGCCTAACCGCAGGCGTTGCCTCTGTGCATCGACTGCCTTACCGCAAGCTTTGCCCCTGTACATCGGCTGCCTAACCGCAGGCCTTGCCTCTGTGCATTGACTGCCTAACCGCAAGCTTTGCCCCTGTACATCGGCTGCTTAACCGCGGGCGTTTCATCTGTGCATTGACTGCCTTACCGCAAGCTTTGTCCTTGTACATCGGCTGAATAACCGCAGGCGTTGCCTCTGTGCATTGACTGCCTTACCGCAAGCTTTTCCTCTGTACAACGGCTGCATAACCGCGGGATTTGCCTCTGTACAATTGATGCCTTACCGCAGGCTTTGCCTCTGTTGTTTAGCTGCCTAACCTCAGGCTTTGTCTCTGTACAAATGCTGCCTAACGACAGGTTTTTCCTCTGTACTTGAGCGGCCTATCCGCAGGCTTTGCCGCTGTGCATCGGCTGGCTAACCGCAGGCTTTGCCTTTGTATGTTAGTAACATCCGGATAAATAGCATGCATGAAGCGGTATTTCACTTACATCTCAGTAATAATAATATAATGACTATTACTTATTTCACCATGTCTGTGAAGTGGCCCTCTTCAAAATTATAAATAATAAGTACACTGTTTACTAGATAGATGCCCTGTTGG
The DNA here is from genome assembly GCF_020536995.1 of Dreissena polymorpha. Classification (NCBI taxonomy): domain Eukaryota; kingdom Metazoa; phylum Mollusca; class Bivalvia; order Myida; family Dreissenidae; genus Dreissena; species Dreissena polymorpha. The sequence continues at coordinate 23,529,873 of NC_068360.1, read as the reverse complement.
CAGTATAAAATACACATGATCAATAATGCTTGCAATTCTTGAACAAGCTATGCCATGCCCATGACCTTTGCATGATGAATGATGAAATTGCAGTTCAGACAAACTGTAATTTGCTGAAATTGAACATTTGACCTGTACGTTACTGTTTGACCCATCTTTTGAGTGTGAACTAAATATTAGGGTGACGATTGTTAAAAATGACATTCAGTTACCAAATTAAAAAATGTGGTAAATAATATTTTAAATGCATAATAAAGTTAATGTCTTGACAAACCTTTGAATGGCCAAATTTACTCGTCATCTTGAATTGTTACCATGACGTTAGAGTTATGAGACTGAAGGATAACACAATGGATGGAGTGGCTAATTTTTCTAAGAGTCTCTCGATAAATGGTTATGCAATCATTGAACAAGTACTAATTGAAAGATAATCTTATTTTTATACATTATCATATACAGGGAATATTACATATGTTTGGTGTTCCGCTTGGTTGTATCAAACTATGGCACTATATTTTGCGAGTCCGCTGGGACATCGCCCCATTCCATGTATGATATAACTATAAACATATCACAAACGCTTGAACTCCTTTACTCTTCAAATAAACCTGACAAAACGTAGAACTCAACAGACATATATGAGCTAGAAACATGTCAAACTGACGTCACTATGACATGCAATATAATGACATAATTCAATTGTCCATTAAAAACAAGAATCACTGAAAACCATGGATGCTCCCCTTATGTTGGCTATGAGAAACTGTAAATAAAGTGTGACCTTGAGAAAATCTATTATTAGCCTCGATGACCTTGACCCCAGTGACCTCAAACCTCATCAAAAGGTAGAGGTCCAAGCAACGTACATACATGCCGAAAATGTAAGATATCGGTAAAATATTGAAGGCGCTATGAGAATCTGTAACAAAAGTGTGACGGAAGGCAGTAAGGAAGTAAGGACAAACTGACAACTAAATGCTCCACCGAAAATGTTTGGGGGAGCATAACAATCTTATTGAATGATTTATAAGTTCTGCAGTAGTTTTTTGTAAGTATGTGGAGAGTGACGCTCTAAGACATCAGTCTTGCCATTCATTTAAATATGATTGTTAACATATACTCGTTTATTGTAATGTCATTAAATGGATTTACTAACACAACTAGACTATTTGGAATAGTGTTTAATAATTGTACAAACAAGCAAAACAGATATACACAAGAGTTGTGTTTGTGAAACACAATGCCCCCTACTGCGCCGCTTTAAAGCTATACATTTGACTTTGACCTTGGAGAATGACCTTGACCTTTCACCCCTCAAAATGTGCAGCTCCATGAGATACAAATGCATGCCAAATATCAAGCTGCTATCTTGAATATTGCAAAAGTTATGACCAAGGTTAAAGTTTTGTGACAGAATGACAAATAGGCCAAAAACAATATACATGTACCCCTGATCATTCGATCTGGGGGCATAAAAATGTGCCTGCCCTTAAGTAAGAACCTGGGACCACTAGAACAAATGGATAACATGCTACCATTACACAAGCAGGCTTTGAATTTGAATGGTTGTTTGTCTGTAAACACTTGTGTGCTTAACTATAAATGCAAATGTTGCATTACACATGCTTTTAAACGTGTTTTTTTCCATTGATGACTATCAATAAAAGAACAAATATTTTTTAACATTTGACTTAGTCAGTGTTATTTTGCTTGTTTGAATGTAATTCATATAGTTGTTTTCGAATCCATGACATATCTTTTTAAATTGTCTTTAAGGTTCATGGGGGGGGGGATAAAATTCATTAAAACTTCGCTTTGGTTTTTCTTCATTGAATGTGGTACAATATGGTCAAACTATAAATCATTTTAAAGCTAAAGACGGATAGAATAACATAAACACATTTTTGACAGTCAATATTTGTGTGCTTTATTCATATTTTGGTTTAAAACCAATACATTTTTACACTAATTTACAAAATCTCAATCTAAAGTTAGAAAGGATATGCACTACCTTAAGTCGAATAAATACAAAGCTATATACATATACAAGGTCAAGTTAGCAACACTTCACAGAAAATTATTGTCATAAAACAACAAATGAGTTTTTATTCAACTGCCTGTTTTGGATAAATATCCTAAACAAAGTTCTAAAATAACATTAAACGTAACTACTTTTTAAAAATCCAGGTATGGTGGATTATAAGAGTCACAATTCTTTTTCAAAGGCTTAACAATTTTGTTATTTACCTCTCAACCAAATTGCAAATTTTAAACCATCTCAAATTGAAATAGATTGCAGACGACATATAAAATTGTAAAGGAATATAAAGAAATTGGCAAAACGATTTATTTTATATTTCGATTCCTTCTACCCATTTTGAAAGCGTGGTCATCGCTGTGATCCGTAGAAAAACGTGCAAAACAAATCGGTCGAAATCACGTGCAGTGGTGAGAAAACCGGGTATGTGTATACACATACCTGAGAAAACACATACTTAGTTTGACAGTTGGGTGGCAACTAGTAAAACAACTATTTACATTAATCAGCAAGAGATCGCCTAAATAATAGAAATGACCACGTAGAGATATCATCATTTACCTAATTACAAATATTTTCCAGCTGAAAACTGTCCCCCACACGTCTTTTTTAGTTATATTTGTATTGTTTTTCTGGAGCCGAAGTGCATCTCACAGAATATCCATCCAACTCTGTTGTTTTCACTTTCGTTATTAAAAACTCCGTTTAAAAGAATTATTTCTACTTTTAGATTGTTAAAGCGATGTATTATTATATATTATCGATAGAATAGTATACCGTGATGAATTGAACAGAGTTACGTATCGATCTTTCTATCAGTCTGTAAGCGTACTATTTTATGCGCAATAATATATGTCGTGTGATTCGACAACGATTGTAAACATTGGTGAAATGCTTCTTATATAGTTATTCTTTTGAGTGTTTATGATGTCTGATCGTGCAGTTTGCAAACATCAACGGAAAGATTACAATCCAATGCATTTGTCATCGTCAACCGTTTGGAATGTCAATTAGGCGATGAGTGAGTTTTTAGCACGTTTCTTTCTATTTTATTAATTTAAAAATGGCTGCTCCCATGGAGATGAAATGACATGTGTTCGAGTTTTGATATTTCTAGATATGTAAACTTTTTTTACTATTTAAGCGTAACTTGCCCTCTTCAATGTCGATATTATTCACTAGTTATATAATTTTCCGCCGAAATACGTGGAATAAACATGATTCAGATTTTTGAAAATAATGTATATTTTAGTGATAAAATCGCTTTGTAATTTGATTGATTTTGTGGATGTTATGATACGTTGATGTACAAAATTGGTAGCAGTTTGAAGGAAAAACATCCTTTAAAGCATATATGTATACATTTTCAATGTGGCACTCTTCCTTAAGTCAAATTTGAGTTCAATGCTAGGGGTCCCACATTTTTCAAAATGAAGTCTCTACATGAACCTTAAGCCATGTTTAAAAGTCCCTTTAAATATATATCACATCATGCATGCAATACAAGGTAAAAGTACACATATTAACATTATGCAAGTGTGAATCGCCGAAAATAAGTCAAGCGTGTAATTCAAGTTTATGAGGTTCTTCCGCGCATTAGGCTGGATTATGTGGGGACCCTGAGTGTGTCCCAGCTCTCCTACCTTATTTATTTAGTAGACTCACAAAAGTTGGAAAGAATGTTAAATTACACTAGCTGACATGGCCGGTGAAAACTTCTGGTTCAGTTTTGTACTATTATTTGCTTGGCCTGTTAAATAACGTGGAATAGATTGGTAGCTGGAGCATGCATATTTGGAATATGGATACTTTTGGTAACTTTTTACAAACTAGTATGCCATGGTGATTATAATGATTTCAATAAGGGTTAGCACATCACACGAGGCCCCAAAATGTGTTTGTTTCTTTATTTAATTGTTTTATTGCCATTTTAAAAAGTATTTCATTCATATCATGGTCTGTTACAAACTCAACACTTTTTTCCCTGGGCTAGCTGGTTTACCAGTACTACGGTACAGACGTATTTATAAATATGCATTGTATTATATGCACACTAATAAATGTGCATTTTAATATATGCACACTATCGAGCTCAAATAAAACGTGAGATAAAACGCACAGTTGCAAACCCTAATACTTTATTGGCGATTATAAAAGGTACTTTACGTAATATAACAAGACAAAATGCCTCATTCAAATAAATACAAAAACAGGCAAACTCGCAGAAAAACAAGTGTTCCGCGGTCGGAGACATATGCCCCCCCCCAAAAAAAACAACAACATGGCCTTGACAGTGACCTTGACCTTAGACCTAGTCAGTGCTTTCCACAGGATTTTTGTCAGGCGCCCAGGGGCTGATAGGGGTGGTTCGGGAAGGGTGTCCCCTCTCGACGTGGATTTTTTTTAATTAACGTGTCAATTCACGTTCTGTGGTGCGTTATAACTCAAAGAAAAACAGCGTCAAAAGACGTCATTTGGTGCGCTATGACTCTTCAAGCAAATCCCCAGTCATTAAAAATATATATACTTTTTTATATTAAACCGTTTAATTGTTCTAAAACTTTCCCGTACATTAAGTAAAATCCCGACACGAACGATTCCCCGATACATCCGTTTCAACCCGACTCTATTACTGTATACTTGCTACTATTCAAGTTTCTATTTATTACCCAAAAATCCCGTTTTTATAAATCACTTACTGGTAAATATTTACGATAAAAGCATGCAATTATTTCTTTAACACAAACCTTGCCATTTTTCTATAGTATCAAATAAATTTTAAGTGACTATTTATAGATTTGATGAAATATTGCCTCTGAACATGCGTCAGTCCCCTTACGTGTTGTGTGCTTGTTAAAACGATACACGCGTGCTTCTATGCAAATGACGCGACGTTGTACATGCTGCATAATTTTCGCGCTTTTAATTGAGAAAAAGATTCGACATAAAATAAATGTGCACTGCTAATTTGAATCAAGAATATTTTAACGTTGCGGTAACATTTTCATCCGGAAGTGTGTTTCGGATTAAAAACGCGTTAACATCGACTTACGGGAATGGGTTTCGGATTACAAATTTAATTATTCCCATTTGAGATATCAACAAATATTAACAGTTGCGTTAAACGATTATTTGTTTAAACACTTAACGAGTCGAATAAATGTTTTGACGGAATTATGCATGAAATCCACGTTGTCCACGAGGATTACAGCCGGTTGCCATCATCAGTCTTCTAAATATCGATTATCGGACGAAACATTTACAAGTGTGCGTAATTAATTCAACGAAAATTTGTTAAATCGCATAACGTGTCGAATAAATGTAAGAAAACGAGGTGAATCAGTTCTATAAATGGACATGATGAAATATACATGTATTGGAATAAAATTGTTATCGCATAATTGTAACCGGGAGTTATTTGCACAACTTACTCGCTATAAGTAATTAATTGTTTACCACTTGCAATTAATTTCTCGTATTAACTATGAGTCATATGTAACACTTGTTTACAGTAAAAAGGTGTGATGATGATGCCCGAAACCGTCTTTTATGTACTGTTCTAGTTACCGGATTTATATTACGTAAATGGTACAACTTCTTGCAAATCAAGCTGCGATAAACTCTTACTTCGTGCCCGACGTCAATCAAAAATAATTGTTGATAGTTAACCCCGCCCTCATAAGCATTCGCGTAACCGATTGGACGATGAACATCACATTTTGACGACTGGAAAGTTACCTGATACATCCTTGTCAGCATTTAAATGACTGTGTAATGAGGCTAGAATAATCGATACGCGCGTCATGCTATTTCTTCTACTTCTACTTGTTACTCCCGAACAATCAATCCTGACTATGATTGGGAGGCGCTGTCAAGAAAACTGTGTTAAGAATAAAATATTAGTGCAGATTAACAGATAAAAGTTCAAAGATAAAAGTGTGCAAGATTAAAAACATAGAAGGGTGGCTAAACTGTACCTGTCACCAGCCTATCTTTGAAGATATCTAGGCTGGGACTGAACTTGACCTGGTATGGGAGACTATTCCAAAGTCTTAGGGTTCTCGGGAAAAAGGAGTTTATGTGGTACTGTGTACCGGAATGGGGGATCAGGAAGTTCAAGTTACGGGTAGGGGTGAGGTGGTCATGGTCAACGTAAACAAGGTTTTACTGAATTTTATAGAGGAGGATGAGGGAGGTTTGGAGTCTGCGGCTTTCTAGGGTGAGCTCATTTAGCATATGAGTAACGCTACTCTGGAAGCTATAGTTGCTTCAAACATATCTAGCCGAAGCTCTTTGGACACTTTCGATGTTGTAAGTTAGACTTTTCTGCCAAGGGTGCCAAACTACAGAGCAGTATTCTAGTTGGGGTCTAACATATGTGAAGTAGGCTGTGGTTTTGATTTTCTTATTTTGAGTTTTGATGTTTCTCTGAATAAATCTTAGGGAATTTTTTGCCTTGGAGGTTGTGTTGTTTATGTGATGTGTCCAGTTTAGGTCTTTTGAGATGGTTACTTCAAGGTACTTCGCAGTATCGGCGGATTTTAGGATTTTATCATGTAGGGTGTAATTGAAGATAGTGGGGTTCTTTTTGCGTGTGATCCTTAGTACCTCACACTTATCTGAGTTGAACTCCATAGCCCAGTCCCGCTCCCAGCCTTCAAGTCTCAGTAAGTCCTCTTGTAGTCGGTTTGCGTCTGTCTGTCCTTTAATTGTTAGGTAAACTATTGTGTCATCCGCAAATAACCTTGTTTTACTTTTGACGGTTTGTGGCAGGTCATTGATGTATACCAGAAACAGGCAGGGTCCAACAACAGAACCCTGAGGGACACCGGATAACACGGGCAAATTGTCAGAGATTTGACCTTTAACCGCAACCCTTTGGCTACGGTTGCTCAGGAATGACCTAATCCATGAGGAGACATTGCAGTCAACCCCCATGTTATTTAACTTATGTATTAACTTTAAATGGTCGACTTTGTCGAAGGCCTTTGACAAATCCATCACAATGACGTCAGTCTGTTGTCCACTGTCTAGGCTGTCAAGGACTTCTTGGGAAAAACTCAGCAGCTGAGTTTCGCAACTACGTTTAGACCGGAAACCATGTTGGAAGGGACTGAGGATATCATGATTTTCAAAGAAAGTCATCATATTTGAGACAATGATATGCTCCATAAGTTTGGAAGAGATGCAAGTGAGGGATATTGGTCTGTAGTTGCTGGCGTCAGATTATGACCCTTTTTGTATACTGGAGCTATGGTTGCGTTCTTCCAATCATCGGGCACAATACCTGTTTCTAACGATAACCTGAATATGTGAGTGAGGACGGGGGCTATTCCACTGTGGAGTTCTTTGAGGGCCCTTGGTGAAATTTGATCTGGACCTTGAGCTTTATTTGGGTTTAGGCCTGCCAGGAGTTTGTCAACGCCATCAACCGTTATTGTAATAGGGGGCATACTGTGAGAGGGTGGGTTTAGTACACTTTTGCACATTTGCTTAAGGCTCAATGGTTGTGGTCGGGAGAAGACAGACTCAAACTGTTTGTTGAGAAGGTTTGCCTTGTCCTTTGCATTTGTAAGAGTTTGACCTTCAGACTTAAGGGGTGCTACTCCACAGTTATCAGATTTGTTATGCTTTACAAAGCTGTAGAATTTTTTGTTTTGACCTGGTTGGGAATCTCCTGAGAAGATAACAGACTCTAAGTACGACCAGTATGAGTTACGTATTTTTCGTTGGATGATCGCCTTTAGGGTCTTAAAGTGGGGATTTGACTGGAGGGGGGGGGGGGCTCATTTTCTTTTTAAGTCTAGCATACATTTTGTCCCGTTTACGTATTTGTCTAAGTATGCCCATGGTCACCCAGGGGAGATTTTGTCTATGTTTGGTCATTTTCGTTGGTATGTACAAGTCACAGAGTCTATGAAATTCAGTCTTAAAGTCAGTCCAGGCTGAGTTTGAGTATGTGTGTTTTCATTCTCTGAACTTTGAATGAAAATCGTTTAACTCCGATTTGATCTTTGACCAGTTGGCTTTTTTGTAGCATGGGATTTTTTGGGGGGTTGGACGGGGCGACCTCTTTTATGTTAAATTCATGGCAGATGATATCATGATCTGAGTTTCCTAAGCTTGGGAGGGATTTGACATAATGAACCAGTGATGGTACATTTGTGAGGAGTAGGTCTAAGATATTATTATTTCTTGTGGGAATTTTTACGATTTGCTCAAGGTTGAGGCTTACAATATTTTCAAGGAAATCTTCATATAGGATTTTGAATTTGCAGGAGTTCTTAATAGCTTCTGAAGACCAGTCTATGTCGGGCATGTTGAAATCACCTGCAAGCCATATGATGCTGTTTTTAAGGATTTTTTGCAGAGATTACCATAATTGTGAGAGGGCATTTGGGTCATTTTCATGAGGCTTGTAGAATGAGCCGTCATAGATATTACGGGAACCGGGTATACTTAACTTGGCCCAACAGACATTACAGTCTGTTTTGAGATCTGGCTGCTCCTGACTCAATAGGGACCTTGTGACAGCTATCAGGACTCCACCCCCTTGACTATGTGTCCTATCATCCCGATAGACTGCATAACCTAAACTGTCTGGAAAAATCTCAGCAGTATGGATGTCAGGTTTGAGCCAGGTTTCACTACAACAGATGACATCTGGTTTCACCTGATCGATCATCTGATGTAGTTCCGGGACTTTATTTTTGATTGACCTACAATTTATGTTCAGGACAGTAACACGTTGATTATTACTGATCAGGGCTTTTTAGGTTTGGTACCGGCTCTTGGTTTGGGGTTGGGGGAATAACTTTTGATTTTGGGGTAGATGTGGCTTGCGGAGGGGGGTGATGATCTAAGTTGGGGCCTGAGGTGTTAAGGAAGGACCCTACGTGTTCCAGAGAAACATCATTTGCGTGTGATCGGGCTGGCGACTCTAGGTTACAGTATATGTTTGTGTCACTAAGTGAATCTAAGGACGCACCTAGGGACAGGGAGTGGTTACAACTTCCACAGCACTGGCAATGCCAGCTAAATTTGGAATCAGATAGCCTAGCATATGTTGAGTTACATATCCCTCATTCTATACATAGATGGTGACGTCACTACGTTATTGTCACCTCTATACTTAGACGCATCACACACCTCCTTTTGGAGGCATTTGTGACTACGACACAAAGAAGTCCGCGGATGAATGAAGAATTTGCTTTATAATTAAACATTCCAGTTATGATTTAAAAGTTAAGTATTATTTTGTTCAGCCTTACGGTCTTATGTTAGTATCAATTAAAACTTTCGTTAGTTTTCAACAATTTCGCTCTTTATTCACTTTTTTAAAAACTGTACTTTCACTTTCGGTTGTATAACAACATGTATCCTTTATTGACGACAGTTTGCCATGAAATAGCGTTTTGAAACCGCTTAAAGTGTCAGAAGGTGTGTATGGTGCATGTTTTGAATAGACACAATGTCATAGCTATATTGCCGACTAGTATGGGAACAATTTGATATTTCAAGTTGCTCCATTTGCATTGCAAGAGAAGTTCAATTTGACTTGTTCAGTTTGTTAAATTTTGACACCCTAATTATATATTTTTTATAAGTGGCTGATAGATTTTTTTCTTCAAATAATTGAGATCAATGAAAAATTTAGTAAAAGCACAGCATTGATGTTCTATGATGGTCTTTTTTAGTGGAATAGTATGTTACAATAGAACAAATATAACTATTGAATTAATGAATTTAGATTAGGCGTCATCTCTAAATGGGGTAGTAATTCATTATATGAGATTAGCACATTATATAGTTGAAAAATAAATAACACTTCAATGACTTACCATAGTAAAACAAAGTAGCATAGAATATGTTGCAGGTCATAAAATGTAAAACTGAAGTTGAAGAAGCTTTACAAATATTTTACACTGACAACACTGTTGATTCCAAAAAAATCCTTCCTATCTACCTGCCCTAGTTTTTTGGGGCAAATTTAAATATTATTAATATCAATTGAGTTAAATTATTAAAATATCAATATGTTTTGATTACATTAGCTAATTATATTATTATATTATTAATAATGAAATACTTTGCAAGGAAAGTCAAATTCTGTTTTAATTAGTCTTAATTATCTACTAGTAAAATTGAAAATATCAGTGACATCCAATAATTGGATTATATGCATATGAATGCATTTTTTTTGGACAGTTACATATTTCTCTATTTAATTGGAATAAAAACAACAGATAACTATAGTTCCACAACCCAGCCCAAGTTTACTCAAACTGAATTAATTCATCAATTGATCCTATTTTATTATATAAAACACAACATGTGTAAGATTTTGAGAATATCCCATGTATTCCTCTAGTATTCCTCTAGTACACCAACATGCACTTACTAATTATTTAAATGCACTCCTTAAACAGTTTAACAAAATAAAAAAGAATGATTTATCCAAAGAAAACAACACACAAGCTGCTTCATATAAAAAGTTAATTACATAAGCAAAATAATCATTTTGATCATAAATCAAGATTATACTTCAACCAAACCATTATAAATTTATTGTGGGGTGGGGGATGTAAGCACTAAAACTAAAATGGGGGGAAATGTCTGGGGAGGGAACACCTTGGGGGGGGGGGGCGTCCGGAATTCCTGCTAAGGGGGACAGTGTTGTTAATGTGTCTTGAGAAGAAATAATTGAAGGAAAGTACTCATTGGTGTATGCCCATCCAGAAGCATTTCTGAGCATATCAATACTACTACTACTACTACTTCTTCTACTTCTTCTTCTACTACTTCTACTACTACTACTACTACTACTACTACTACTACTACCACCACCACCACAACCACAACCACCACCACCACCACTACTACTACTACTTCTACTACTACTACTACTACTACTACTACTACTACTTGGTACACCAGTACTTGTTGTCCATGGAGACGATAATGAGAACTCTCCCAGAGTATGGATCGAACCCACGCCCAGCGGACAACATTCTCTGCACCACAGCGATCATGAATTAATATTTGACGCCATGTGCAACATAATTCACCTTATTACAAATTGGAATTCACAAAATGACTGAAAATGCTTTAAAATAAATGCAAATTTGAAATTTGAAACAAAACAACCTAAGCAAAACATAATAAGAAACACTACATTATTGAAACACTGTTACCATGAACATTTTAGGGTGTAACACCTTATGTACATGTACCAGACCTTTTATGTACTATGGGTACTTTAAAACTTTACGTACCACCTACATAAATTATAGGTGTTATTGTCCATTCATTCATAGCAGTCCTAATGAATTAAGGTCATTCTCTAAACATGATTAAAGTCTAAAGAAGGAAATAATTTGATTTTTTTACAGTTTGAACATTAAGGTCATTCTCTCTTCTCTTCAAAGTATCAAATTTCAATTATACAATAGGGAATACAAACATTTTAGACTTTATAATCCTTAGTCAGGATAAGATAAGAGACAAATGAATTTTTATAATTTAATTCAATTTCAGGTAAGACTAATAAATCATTTATTAACTACTACATGTACTTGGGCTAATAAATTACACTAAGACACTCAGTGACACTTAGACAATCTGACAAAAAATAAAATCTATGGCCAATATATAAGTCTAAATTCATAAATACTATCACACAAAATACATTTCATCAATAAAACACATTCATATTAAATTAGTTATTTCTATATATTACATTTATAAATATGGTAAATAAAGTGTCAGGTAGTGGTACATAAAGTGTCCGTACATAAACAGACTGGTACGTAAGGTGTGATATTCAACATTTTAAAAATCAGTAAACAATTTATGGACTTCATTGTTTTGCATATACGCAATCAAAGCATATTTATTAAAAATTAAAACACACTGTTCATGGCTGTATCTTTTTATTTAAACATGCATCAACTATTCTAGTTATTAATACATTTTTAAAATAAAATATAAAAACAAGAGCACCACATAATGGGTGCCAAGCTAGGCTGCGGTGCAGTTTTGAATAAATGAAATTTTTTAGAGGTTAGTGACCTTGACCTTGGACCGAGTGACCCCAAAATGGGTGTGAAGTGTAGAAATCATAAAGGTGCATATACATATGAAGTTTCAAAGTTATAGGTGGAAGCACTTTGATTTTAGAGCTGATGTAAAGGTTTTAGAACGACGCGGACATCTGACGACGAGCTGTCTATGACAATACCTAGGGTTTTCCCCAAAAACAGCCGAGCTAAAATTGAGCATACAGTGTTTTTTATCTTTCAAATTTGGGTCCGGTAAGAGGACCAATTCCCCAAGGAAAAAAGTATGTATTTTTTCCAAATGGGACCTAAAAATTCCCAATGGAAGGTTTCAGCACAAAAAATATTTTAATAATTATATAAACATGTAAATTATCTCAAAGTCAAGCTATAAGTTGAACCTTAAAATATATCATATTGCAATCAATATTATTATCAATTTCAAAGTATTTTTAATCATAAAAGCAACAATATCAATCTCCCAAATTTACTTAAAAAAACTTGTTATTTCCCAATTTAAAGGGACCCAGCCCCATTCGCAAAATGGTGAAAAAAAAACACTGGCATATAAATTTAATGGAAAACATACAATATTATATCAAGAAAAATAAAACTGTAAAAATCTCACCTGCTCGTCTTTGATGTTGCAATTAGCACATTAAGCATTTTCAGTATCTACTAAATAAATATATGAAAGTGCCAAATGTCCAAGATACCATGACGTCCTCCTCAAAATGTTAGATCCTTCGAACTTCATTTTATTTTATCCCTGATTAATCCTCTCACACATTAGGCCTACATGTAAGATTCCTTGTATGTTCACAGCGTTTATTTTAAATCGTTTACGTTCTCACATTTCAGTAATTTAGTAATAATTAGGTATTTAATTATAAATATTTATGATTTAGATTTATTTACTATTTCGAAGATACCGTCTTGCAACGTGTTTAGTTAGTCTAAGATACGTGTTTAGTGATTCTTACAAACAATAGACTGACATGAAAAATTGCTCCATTTGAAGCACAAACTGCATCCAAATATATATTACAGCTGGCCCGGTTTGATGGGGCCTGTTTTTGATAATAATTACAAATGTAATTACCATTTTTCACTTCCGTCTTTATTATGTTTACCAACGCCATGATGGAAAAATGTCCGTTTCCCACAATGCTTAGCGCGCATTCACACAGGTCAGTAAGACCGGTGTGACACCATGACCTATCTCTTGGCAGTCTGTGTGAAACCATCGATCACAACTGTCGCAACAGATGGTTTTCTCGCTCCAGGACACTTCCAGATCACACTTGTCGCAGGGGTACTGGGGAGGATAACTTACTGGTCCTGGGTTTAACTCAATGTCTGATGACTGGTTGACCAGTAAGCAAAACAAATATAGAAATGCCAACTTACATTTGACAGGGTATTTTTTATCACCTTTTTTGACAGAAATGGCAAGAATACCAAGGCTCCGTGCTTTGCGAAGGACTGAGGCGGACATTTCCTTATTTCTAGTCAGTATTGAACTGTCATGGACCTCATGAGGATGTATCTTACATGTAGAGGCTACGAACTGATAATAATTATCAAGGAACAAAACGTACAGGAGCTAGAATACATAGTCAATTATAGTGTACTAGTAGTCGGACACCCGGAAGTAGACGGAAGTTACTTCACTAATATTCATCAGCGAAATAACTGGGGAAAAACGGCAATTTTTTCCAATAAGATGGTAAGTTATGCTAGATTTGGGATAGATCTTACCACCAACACCAGAAAAATTTGTGACTGAACCAGAAATAAGTGAAGTATAATTAATTTTGTGAGAGCTAAGCAATTTTGTTGTGGAGTTTTCTGACGCATGCGCATCCCATTTTCTGACACATGCTATTCTCTTATCAGTGGATTATCCATTACCCCATGTGGTGTTTATGGCGATTACTTGTGAAAGTAGGTACTGAATGCTATTTTAAAACAGGGAATATTGATACACTGATAGAGAAACCTTGATATTTTTGACAATCTCCACTTTTTTTTACTGAAAAATGCACTTATCGGAACATTTCAAGCGCCCCGGGGACTCTGATTTCGAAATTCAAGCGCCCCGGCGAGGGATCGTTAAATGGCCTGTGGAAATCCCTGCTAGTGTCCTGAAAATCAATAGGGGTCATCTGCCAGTCATGATCATTGTACACATGTACGTATAAAGTTTCATGATCCTAGGCCTAAGCGTTCTTGAGTTATCATCCCGAAACCATTTGGTTGATGGACCAACCGACATGTGCAAAACAATATACCCCCTCTTCTTCGAAGGGGGGCATAAAAACAAAATATGATCTTGACACATTCGATAGACAATTACATAACACAAATATCATCGATAAAACCATTATTGAATTTGAAATCATTCAAAGCAAGTGTAAGAAGACATTAACCATAAACATCTTGATGGAATAATCATAAGAGCGAGAGTATAACACGTAGAACACAATGAAAAATAACTAGACACAAATATTTTGCAAACCTTGAAAAAGGTACAAATGAACAAAGCAATTATCTGCTTGTCGTTAATGACATTCAAGTAACCAAGAGAACACCAATTATTGAAGAGCAGTGCTTATGTTATAAAAACCCCAACATGTACAAACGGATGCGAGTTTAAACTAACCCAAATTTAAGTACTCCACCATCTGCTCTCAATTATTATAAAAGCTGTTTATCTGAGATAAAAAAAGTATCTCTTTAAATGCAAGTTATGAAACTCATGTTAAATATGAACAAAAGTACGCCATTTTCCAAGGTGAAGTGTATGGTGAATTATGCAACGGAGATTTTCGAATTGAAGATGGGCAATGCAGGTAAGGAGATGTGTGCGCATCGGGCACTGTTCATATTTAATTATAAAACCGATTGGACGAGTAAATTAAAATTTAAAGATTGAATGCAGCTCTAACAAAGCAATGCTTTATTGTGTCGTAAAGTCATACAAAATAACGTGCGTCACTTGGTCTCAACTGGTTTCAGAGATTTTTTTATATCTTCATGTTTAGCTCTTGCTTTTCTTATTTTCTTGTATATCCTTGTGTGCCTCTTCAAGTTTTCCAGGGACCACTCTGGTTACATGGATGATGAATAACCACACACATAACACTCTGTTAAGTCTTAATCCCATGGATACATGGATAACTGCATACCTAACACTTTTGTAAGTCTTCCTCTCATGCATACATAGATAAGCACATACCTAAAACTTTTAAAAGTCTTCCTCCCATAGATATATGGATAACTACACACCTAACACTTTTTAAAGTCTTCCTCCCATGGATCCATGGATAGCCACACACCAACTTTATATATCCTTGTGCGTTTCTTCAAAATTCAAATCGTCACTATGGTTACAAGTACAACCAAGCATGTTTCTTCATTTGTATTTTCAAGGTATCACTCTGGATACATGCATAATCACTCTCCTCACACTTGTAAGGCCTCTCGCCTATATGTATCATCATGTGTTTCTTCAACAAACTACTTTGTTTACACGCAAATTCACACTCCTAACACTGACTTATACAGTTTTTCTCCTGTATGTATCCTCATGTGTTTCTTCAACGAACCACTCGCTTTACATGCATAATCACACATCTTACACGTGTATGGACTCTCTCCTGTATGTATCCTCATGTGTTTCTTCAACGAATCACTCGCTTTACATGCATAATCACACATCTTACACGTGTATGGACTCTCTCCTGTATGTATCCTCATGTGTCTCTTCAACGAACCACTCTCTTTACATGCATAATCACACATCTTACACGTGTATGGACTCTCTCCTGTATGTATCCTCATGTGTCTCTTCAAGTCACCACTACGTTTACATTCATAGCCACACTCCCCACACTTGTACTGTCTCTCTCCTGTATGTATCCTCATGTGTATCTTCAAACTACTACTTTGTTTACAAGCATAATCACACTCCTCACACTTGTACGGTCTTTCTCCTGTATGTATCCTCATGTGTATCTTCAAGTTACCACTATGTTTACATTCATAGCCACACTCCCCACACTTGTACTGTCTCTCTCCTGTATGTATCCTCATGTGTAACTTCAAACTACTACTTTGTTTACAAGCATAATCACACTCCTCACACTTGTACAGTCTTTCTCCTGTATGTATCCTCATGTGTATCTTCAAGTGATGACTATGTTTACATTCATAGCCACACTCCCCACACTTGTACTGTCTTTCTTCTGTATGTATCCTCATGTGTGCCTTCAAGTGATAACTACGTTTACATTCATAGCCACACTCCCCACACTTGAACTGCCTCTCTCCTGTATGTATTTTCATGTGTCTCTTCAAGTCATCACTACGTTTACATTCATAGCCACACTCCCCACACTTGTACTGTCTCTCTCCTGTATGTAACCTCATGTGTATCTTCAAATAACTACTTTGTTTACAAGCATAATCACACTCCTCACACTTGTACGGTCTTTCTCCTGTATGTATCCTCATGTGTATCTTCAAGTGATGACTATGTTTACAATCATAATCACACTCCTCACACTTGTACGGTCTTTCTCCTGTATGTATACTCATGTGTGTCTTCAAGTGATCACTACGTTTAAATAAATAGCCACACACCTCACAGGTGTACTGTCTTAATCCTGTATGTATCCTCTTGTGTTTATTCACGTGACCACTGTTTTTACTGGAATAACTGCACACAATTTTGTCTCTGATGAGGCCAAGTTCTTTGGCAAATTCGTCTCCATACCAGACCAACAGTTCCTCTCCTGTAGCAATAGAAATATGAACAAGTTATTTTAAAAAATGTCATAGAAACAATTAATACCTTAACTAGACCTTGTCACAAAGTTGAATTATACCCCACATTTATTTCTGGAAACGAACATGTGCTTTAATTTTATTACATTAAATTATTAGTAATTGTTTATTATCTCAACATATTCTATAGTTTTGATTCTTAGACTGAAATGAAGAACAGGTTTTAAGTCAAGCAAAAAGTTTTGGTTATTTATGTTTTTCTTGCTATTGTAACACTTTTATGCTTTAAATGGAATGGTAGAGTAGAAAGGCAAGGTGTAAACGCAAACAATTGAGCCTCACTCTGTGAAAAGGGGGTTTAATGCATTTGCGTAAAGTGTCGTACCAGATTAGCCTGTGCAGTCCTCACAGGCTTATCAGGGACGACACTTTCCGCCTTAACTGGATTTTTGCAATGAGCATACTTTTTTAAATGAAAAATATCATAAAAGCGGAAAGTGTCATCCCTGATTAGCCTGTGCGGACTACACAGACTAATTTGGGACGACACTACGCACATGCATTAAAATACATTTTCACAGAGCACAGCCGGATTATTTGTTCATGTGTTCACAAATGAAATAGCCTCATATCCAACAAGACATAGTCAGAAGCATTATTGTGTATGTGAGCACTTTTTTTTCTGGCTAGACATTTTTTTGTTAAATTCCTTGTCTCTTCGTTTCCAACTTTTGTTAAACAAGGGCTGTTTGTAAAAACATGCATGCCCCCCATATGGGCGTTCAGTTGTAGTGGCAGCCATTGTGTGAATACGTTTTTTTTCACTGTGACCTTGACCTTTAACCTAGTGACGTGAAAATTAATAGGGGTCATCTGCCAGGCATGATCAATGTATCTATGAAGTCTCATGATCCTAGGCGTAAGCATTCTTGAGTTATCATCCGGAAACCATTTTACTATATCGAGTCACTGTGAACTTGACCCTTGACCAAGTGACCTGAAAATCATTAGGGGTCATCTGCCAGTCATTATCAATATACCTATGAAGTTTCATGATTCTAGGCCTAAGCATTCTTGAGTTATCATCCAGAAACCATTTTACTGTTTCCAGTCACTGTGACCGTGAACTTTGACCTAGTGACCAGAAAATCAATAGGGATCATCTGCCAGTCATGATCAATGTTCCTATGAAGTTTCATGATCATAGGCGTAAGCATTCTTGAGTTATCATCCGGAAACCATTGTACTGTTTCGAATCACTGTGACCTTGACCTTTGACCTAGTGACCTGAAAATCAATAGGGGTCATATGCCAGTCATTATCAATGTACCTATGAAGTTTCATGATCCTAGGCGTGAGCATTCTTGAGTTATCATCTGGAAACCATTTTACTGTTTCGAGTCACTGTGACCTTGACCTTTGACCTAGTGACCTGAAAATCAATAGGGGTCATCTGCCAGTCATGATCAATGAACCTATGAAGTTTCATGATCCTAGGCCTAATCGTTCTTGAGTTATCAACCGGAAACCATCTGGTGGACGGACCGACCGACATGTGCAAAAAAATATACCCCCTCTAATTCGAAGGGGGGCATAAAAATATGCGATTTTATATCCTCATAAACTAGCGATCTAACACTGTGCAAGGTCCTGGAGTGAATTTCAGACAAATCTCAGACTTGAGAAGAAGTTTGAACTACTGCTCCAATGTCCAAGTATTAATTTTACCCAAGGTACCGTAAAAATCCAGTCATAAGTCTACCCGCTCATAAGTTGGGGGTTAAAGAATAATACAAAAATCGGAGATTTTGAATATGTCCAAGTCATAAGTCGAGTCGAAATTGTCAGTCCACGAATTTCATAAACAGATGCCATTTTAAATGTACGGGAATGTTTTATTCTATACATAGACCATGACGTCAGTATAGCCCTGTGCGACGTAGACATAGCGGACACGTGTATTATGTACTTTGTTTGATATAATCAATACGATATTTATTAAGGAAATCAAAAATTATAAATAAAAATATAGACAAGCAAATCATTACGAACCACATAAAAACAAATTCAACAACATAGGAAACCAGAACGTATATACATGTACAACGTAATTTACACAACAACGACATACGAAACACCAAACTCGCGTTCAGCAGCACTATTATTATTTGATTGCTCTGCTCATTCTATCACAAGTATTTTAAAAGCATTGTCATAAGCATGGCGTTTGCGTTTTCCAGGCATTTTCACAAATCAAATGTGTTAGTCAAATTCCATGACACACTGTGATCACTGTAATCAAATCTTTGTACTTTTAATCTGACTATCAAAACAATTGATTACTTCCTCGGTAAAACATGTTTTTATAACAATGATTGACATAACCAATAGACCGCTAACTCCACCTTTGGTCTACATAACAGTTTCAAAGGCGGAGCTATGCATGTGCTCAAACATAATTAAACGATTACCAGTGAATAAAAAACTCGCGATTGCTTAAACATCTTATTTTATTGGCGAGAAGGGTGATGCTTTATGGCTTCTTGACAGGAAGCGGCTTTCCTTTGATGAGGTCAAACTGTCAATTCACACAGGTTGCCAATTCTCGCTCGACTTTAAAAATGACTTGATCTTTTGTCTACACGTTCAGTTGTAAAAAAACACCTGCTAACATGAAAACTTTGGAATAAATTATGAAAATAAAAACAAGGGAAATTTTGCGGCAAACTGTGGTTATATTAATTGGTAAGTATCAGTTAAAAGACGACATTTCGTGTGTCCTATTTCAACAAGTTTTCTATACAACAACAACTTTAACGATTACCGCGGGGATCATTCTTGGTAGAATGTCATCATTTTTTTTCATGGACGACCTCATAAGTCGAGACTGTAAATTTAATCAAATTTTTGAGGAAAAAAAGCTCGACTTATGACTGGATTTTTACGGTATTTAATATTAGTGCGGCCTTGAGCTGTGGGGAAACTCAAGAGAACATGGAGAAAACCACACCTTTCCTGCATGTGGATAGCAAGCAAACTCACACTAGCTGGTTCAGTGAATTGAACCCGTATTGCCAAGGTGAGACTGCTCTAATCAGACAAAATTTCATTGAATATCACATATCTTTAGTCATACAACATGCCTGTATACCTGGTGAAAATTGCTTCAATGTGCAGTAATAGATGCCTCCTTTGTACTGAAACGCCACAAGGTTCTTATCTGCCTCTGTCATTGCACAGTTCACGTATCTCATCCAGTTAGAGGTGGCCTTGTTCTGGGCATCCACAAAATGGCTCGCTTTACCTTCCTTTAAGGTTTGAATTGCATAGAATCTTACCATAAAAAATAACAACTACCGTAAACAAGATGGATACACAAGAAAACATGATACCTTATATACCTTGTTTTTAAGAGTAATTTTAGACTAGAATACCAATCTAAACATTGGCAGTTATCATACACTATTTTCAACAGCACAAACAGACTTAGAAATTTGTTTTTAATTTTTAAGTTTCGTTCATGTAAAATAGTATAGTACTTTGCATCCTTGAATTGCAAATTTATTTTAAATAATGAATGAATCAGTTTCACAAGATGTGTGAAATCTACATGTATTCATGGCAGCATGATTATATAGAACACAAAATCGTTACATCAACTTGAAATGCGTCACAGATACTAATGCCCAAACAACATGTTTGGACACGGACAAATCAATATTTAATTCTACAACAGACAAATAGAAAATATTCCATAATTCAGCCAATATTTCTCTCTTAACAATCATCCACGTTCTAAGGTCAATCAGCTCTCAAAGTCTGAGCAAAATCTGCCAAGCAATACGAGGCATTAAAGACTTTGGGACTATATATTCTATAGTGGAAAACCAGAAAAAGGGCCCTAACACTGCCAAAACATTGTCGCAGAAAAAGTTCATCTCATAACAATTATCTCCAGAAAATAAAGATAACTCATCTGTGAAAACTAGAACTAGATCAACCCAGTAATTTAAGATGTGTAAAACAGACAAATGCCATAATTCTGCAAAAACTTGCTGCAACCAAAGTTCCTTTCGTTGCAATCATCATGCATTTAGGTCATTCATCATTGAAAGTTTGAGGAAGATTCACCAGTTACAGAGAATAGACATAAATCAGGAACAGATAAAGGACCATAATTCTGCCCAAACTCCTGGAAGTCCAAATACCTTTGTTCACGATCATCTACAAATTAAAGTCATTTAACAATTTGCATGAGATCCCCCCAGTACTTAAAGAGTAGTTGAAATTACAAGCTTTGCGATGAACAGACATGCTGAAGGACAGACTGACAAGTACCATGTTTAATGCCTCCCACGCTGTGGTGGCATAATACACAAAAAATCCCCTTTATAGACTTCTAGATAGATAATGACTTGGTTGAAAATGCAGCTCTTTATTTTCAAGGCTTTTAGACTTTATGAAAAAAAACTTGAATTTCAAGCTAAAACAAGAATATCAGTGAACTGATGGATGCTCCCTGATTATGTGCTTTGTCAATCTACCGGTATGTGTTAATAACCACCTAATGACCTTGACCTTGACCTCAAACCTCATCAAAATGTAGAGGTCCATGCAAGGTACCTACATGCCAAATAGGTAAGAGAACGGTAAAATATTGAAGGCGCTATGAGAAACTGTAACAAAATTGTGACAGAAAAATATATTATTAGCCTGGGTGACCTTGACCCCAGTGACCTCAAACCTCATTAAGGGTAGAGGTCCATGAAAGGTACCTACATGTCAAATATGTAAGAAAACTGTAAAATATTGAAGGCGCTATGAGAAACTGTTACAAAATTGTGACGGAAAAATCTATTATTAGCCTCGGTGACCTTGCCCTTGACCCTAGTGACATCAAACCTCATCAAAAGGTATAGGTCTTTGAAAGGTACCTACATGCCAAATATATAAGAGATCAGAAAAATATTGAAGGTTCCATGAGAAACTGTATCTATTATTAGCCTCGGTGACCTTGACCCCAGTGACCTCAAACCTCATCAAAAGGTAGAGATCCATGAAAGGTACCTACATGCAAAATATGTAAGAGAACGGTCAAATATTGATGGCGCTACGAGAAACTAAAAACAAAATTGTGACGGAAAAATCTTTTATTAGCCTCGGTGACCTTGACCTTGACCCCAGTGACCTCAAACCTCATCAAAAGGTAAAGGTCCATGAAAGGTACCTACATGCCAAATATATAAGAGATCAGAAAAATATTGAAGTTGCTTTGAGAAACTGTAACAAAATTGTGACGGAAAAATCTATAATTAACCTTGGTGACCTTCACCCCAGTGACCTCAAAGCTCATCAAAAGGTAGAAGTTCATGCAAGGTACCTACATGCCAAATTTGTAAAAGATCGGTAAAATATTTAAGGAGCTAAACAAATATTGAAGGTTCTATGAGAAACTGTATCTATTATTCACCTCGGTGACTTTGACCCCAGTGATCTTAAACCTCATCAAAAGGTAGAGGTCCATGAAAGGTACCTACATGCCAAATATGTAAGAGAACGGTAAAATTTTGAAGGCGCTATGAGAAACTAAAAACAAAATTGTGACGGAAAAATCTATTATTAGCCTCGTTGACCTTGACCCCAGTGACCTCAAACCACATCAAAAGGTAGAGGTCCATGAAAGGTACCAACATGCCATATATAAGAGATCAGAAAAATATTAAAGTTGCTTTAAGAAACTGTAACAAAATTGTGACGGAAAAATCTATTATTAGCCTCGGTGACCTTGACCTTCACCCCAGTGACCTCAAACCTCATCAAAAGGTAGAGGTCCATGCAAGGTACCTACATGCCAAATATGTAAGAGATCAATAAAATATTTAGGGAGCTATGAGAAACTGTAACAAAAGTGTGACGGTAGGAAGGAAGCATAAAAAGGTATCTATGTAACAAGCTAAGCATCACCTCACCTTAACCTGCCAGCAATATCCTGATTTCTGGTTTTCAGCAAAGATATTGCCCCCATATGGTCCAAACATGACCCTGGATTCCAGTCCCTCCTTGGAAAATACTCCAAGACCAGCTCCAGCTATTTTGGACGTTTTGATTACAAGGCAATCTGGCACGGTATGATCAGCTTTAAGTGGGTCCACTTCTGGCACCTGCATTTAATATTAAGGTATATGAGAATGTACTGGAAAAACTTTTTTGAATTAGAATATTAAGGGCATATTTAAGGCATATCTTAAATATATTGACATACATTAAAACAATCAAAAGTTCTTACAATCATAACCAGTAACACAAATCTCAAGTCACAGTCTCATAAGCCTAAACTAATAAGTTTGTTTTTCCCTTAATTTCTCTACCACATGTAGTTTATGTTTTTTAAATGAACACAGCTTCACCTCTTTGTCCTGTATGTAGTTATAGGGTCCATGGACAGGGCAGTCCCCTTCAAACTCCGAGTTGCATTCTCCACAGTCTAAGAGAGCAAAATGAACAAACTAAGTAAAAGACCAATGTCAGGCACTTGAACATCAGATTTAAAGAAACCACAAATATGTACATGTATTATGCATTATGAATATTATTAAACTGCTAATTAAAAAACATATTTGACAGACAGCCTTTGAGTCATAACACCCAATATTATTATTCCCAGAGTCATCAGTTCACACAATAAGTCTCATATGGTTTCATCAAATGTTGTTTTTTCTTTCTAAGTTATGTGCAACACATCATCTGACAGAAAAGCAAATATATCCCCATCTGAACGAAGGAGCATAACAAGGCAGCCATGACGACTATATAGCACTCACCTATTATCAAGGTTCAATTGCTAAAATAGGTCAATTATTTGACCTAGTTACTTGGTTCGTTTCTTCCTGTGACACAGTTTTACTTTAGGCCTAGATATGGTCAAGAAAAATATTTACAAGTTTAATCACAAAAAGCCACAAATGAGGCATTTGAAGTGTTATTTCTATTTTTCTCAGATTTGGCCTGGGGACATAATTTTTGACTACATCTGACAAAAATTCTAACTAGCTACTGTCAAGATGAACATTGTGATCAAGGTTCTTCAAGATTGACTATTTAAGCGTCTTCCTATATGGTTACAAGGTACAAGGTTTTTCTGAAATTGACCCAGTTTCAAATGTACCTAGTTTTAAACGCACTTCATCCTTAGTTGCACTTGGCCTAGATATTGTTATATATAAACATTCTGACCAAGTTTTATCAGGATTATCAGGAAGGCCCTCTTAACCCCCCCCCCCCCCCCCCCCACCTGGACGCTTGGACCCATAGATGTTGACCTATCTCTCAAATAAAATAACGAAAACTGAGTTGCTGCACCTCATCAAGTCAGAAACCCCCATTCTCTTATAGATAACAAGTATGCTGAGCATCTAAAAATTTATACAGACGGCTCCAAATGCCCTAACTCTGGATTGGTATCTAATTCATTTGTTATTCCTTAAAAAAATATTGAACAAGAGGGCCTGAAAGGCCCAAAGTTGCTCACCTGAGATAATAAGGAACTGACCTGTACTGTGAAGCCAAAGATGTCATTAGAACAAATGTTCTCACCAACTTTCATGAAGAGTGAACAATAAATGTAATTTTTATAGTTATAACAAGGTTTTACTATAGCCATATAAGGATAAATTCCCTGGCAGCCACGTTGTTCAACAGACCGGAACCATTTTCGTACACATCCAAGATATCATTAAACAAATATTCTGACCAAGTTTTATGACCATTGGAATATAAATGTGACTTTAAGAGTGTTAACAAGTTTTTACTATAGTCATATAAGGAAAAATACCCCGCCCTCTGGTGGAAATGTTTTTAACCAACCGCAACCTTTCTTAAATTGTCAAAGATATCATAGGGACAAATCTTCTGACCAAGTTTCATGAAGATCGGACAATGAATCTGGCCTCTAGAGTGTTAACAAGGTTATACTATAGCCCTATATTACCATATTAGGAAAATGCACCTCCCCTGGCAGCCATGTTTTTCAACCAATCGGAACAATTTGTGAACTCATTAAAGATATCATTAAGACTAAACATCTGACCAAGTTTCATGAAGGTCGGACAATAAATGAGGCCTCTAGAGTGTTTACAAGGTTTCACTATAGCCATATAAGGAAAATTGCACCGCCCCCTGGCAGCCATGTTTTCACAAAACTGGAACAATTTTTGAACTAGTCCAAGATATAATTGGGACAAATCTTCTGACCAAGTTTCATGAAGGTCAAACAATTAATGTGGCCGACAGAGTGTAAACAAGGTTTTACTATAGCCATATAAGGAAAAATGCCCTGCCCCCTGGCAGCCATGTTTTTCAACAGACCAGAGCCATTTTCTAACTCACCCAAAATATCATGAGAACAAATGTTCTGACGAAGTTTAATGAAGATTGGACTATAAATGTGAGTTTTAGAGTGTTAAAAGGTTTTACTATAGCCATATATGAAAACATGCCCCGCCCCCTTGCGGCCATGTTTTTCAACCAACCGGAACCATTTTCGTACTTGTCCAAGATATCATTGGGAGAAATCTTCTGACCAAGTTTCATGATGATCGGAAAATAAATGTGGCTTCTAGAGTGTTAACAAGGTTTCACTATAGCCATATGAGAAAAAATGCCCCGCCCCCTGGCGGCATTGTTTTTCAACCAACTAGAACCATTTTCGATCACATCCAAGATAATATAAACAAAAATCTCCTGACCAAGTTTCATGAAGATTGGACAATAAATGTGGCCTGTAGAGTGTTAAAAAGGTATTACTATAGCAATATATAGCCATAGAAGGAAAATGCCCCGCCCGCTGGTGCCCATGTTTTTCACCCAACCAGAACTTTTTTTTTCTCGTCCAAGATATCATTGAGACCAATTTTCTTACAAAGTTTCATGATAATCGGACAATAAGTGTGGCCTCTAGAGTGTAAACAAGGTTTTACTAAAGCCAAATAAGGAAAAATGCCTCGCCCCCTGGTGGCCAGACATAAAAAGTACACCTCCACACCCAAATTATCTCCCTTATACCAATTCATGTTGTACTAATAGCCCTGCTGGCATCCCCCACCCACACCAGCCTACACTTCCAAAACTCCCGCTTTTATCCCCCAGGGGGGCAACTTGTATTTTATCCATGAATAAATGCATAAGTATTGTACATAATGTATATAAGCTACTTTAAATGCCCTATAAAGGTGACAAATCCAATTATTATGCATATAAACTTGCCTAATTTTTACCAGATTTCAGTTACCCTTGCATAAAAAATGCTAATAACACAGCTGAGGTGCAACGTTGTCAAGAAGTATTGAAGATATACCCGTTTCATAATTGGAAGATTTGTTTACATTTTTGCAACTAACGTGATGTGTAGCCCCAAAGCGGTGACGTATGCATAAAATAGCCAAAAGAACATTCACTTTTAATTCTATTTAAAACAACTTTTTACCAGCAAAAAGTAACTAATTAGATCACTACAAACGTTTTGACCATTATTAGAAGAGACATACTTTGTGAGTAATACCGAAAACATTGAAAATCAACGATATATTTTTGGTGACCTGAGTCACTTTCACTTTCCCGAGTAAAAAGCGATGTAAATAAACTGTAAACATGATTGACTTGGAGGACACTGTATTTTGAGCTCAAAACAAGTTGTATTGCTCATATTTTTATGGTAATGTCCAATAGCATATATATATTGTTTTTGGATAACCTTTATATATAAAATACGGAAAAAATATTTAAAAATCGGTAAATAAATACGGATCTTCACCTTTATAGAGCCTTTAATGTATGAACACAGTTGTTTGTCTCATTTTTAACTGTACAGTACATTGTTTTACTTTCTAATTTGTATGTAGCCCTATTAAGGTGACCGATTGGTGACAAATTAGTCATTACCTTTATTATATAAATATTATTATTAACATTCTTTTTAAATATTGTCATATGCCACTCTGAGGGACGTCTCTTCTTCATAGCCCAATTCTTTTTAAGGTTCCATACAGACAGGGTCTTATGTTGGAGCATTACGGCTATATTTCCTGTCTGCAAGTGTACAACATTGAACCACACATACAAATATTAACTAAAATACAATACAAATACAAGTTTAAACTAAAATACAATACAAAATACAATATATACCATATTTCCACATAAATGCATATATACATGCAATTGATTTATTACAGAGGGGGGCTATTTAAGCAAGCTCTACCCTCACAACTTATTAAAGTTCAATAATTTTCCCCATTGTTTATGTCTTTTCATACATCAAGATAACTATAACATTAGATTTACACCTATCATTTATTTAATTATGTTTGTAAACATATAGTGGCAATGTTGAACCATTTTGTGATCTGGAAAGTTCCAAAATACTAATAATTCTGTTAATCTCAAACAACTAAGTACACACCAGTGTAACTTTTCTCTCTAATTAATATAAAAATAAAAGTAATTCAATTTGATAAAAACATCTAAAAACACAGATCACAAAGTTAAAAGACTCCAACAACTCCATTGCAGTATATGCTGAACAATGCATCTAGTTATGATGATGCCACATACAATAGTATGTGTTTCCGCCATCCCGTCTTATACAAATTGGGCTATTCTCTCTTTCTTTTTTTTAACATAAACAACAACAACAATAAAATAATATAACATCTTCATAATAGTTTATCAGTATAAAACAATGTATGTGTGACTCTAAATGCAAATGAAATCTAAGTACTTTTGGCTGTAATTATCCTTTTCCTTTCATATATTTCCTTTCATTAAATTTTAATTGTTTACATTATACATAATGAACCCTATGTCAAGGTCGTCCGATGTACAAATTCTTGAATCCAAAACAGATTGACCTACTTGTCTTTGCAAGTAAAGCAATTTAAACCAATCAGCGCCATCGTTTTAATAAACAGTTATCCAATGGAAACACCGCTTTCTTAACAGCGTTATATAGGCAAAGTTTTTATGCTGAGTATTTCGTTTAAAACGCCCTTTAACAGTTATAAGTAAAGATATTTTTAAATGATTAGATTTTTATTAAAGCACCGCACCAACACTGCAAAGTAGACTATTTTATACATGGTTCAGCCCAGAAAAATCGGGCTGACCATATGGCTGTTTACGACCTTTTTAACGCAGAGTTTTTATATTAAGCAGTGTGCTCAGGCAATGGTTTTTAACCGAAGTCCCAAGGGTAAACAACCCCATTAGTCAGTTAAGTTTATCAGGATTGAATCTTAAACAAGGCTTTAAATGTTAAAAGGTTTTCAAAATTTGACCTAGTTTTCACTCAACTAAACCCATTTTGACTTAAAATATTGCAAAGTTTAGCATTTTGACAAAGCTTCATCAAGATTGATTCATACATGTGACTTCTAGAGTAGTAAGACATATTTTGTAGGATTCAACCAATTAGCCTAGTTTTTAACTTGCTTGACCCAGGTTCTAATTTGGTTTCAATATAAATATACTGACAAAGTTTTATCAATATTGATTTAACTGTTTCCTGTAGAATGGTTACAAGCCAAATGTTGACCATGAACAACACATGACACCTCATTTAAGACTAACCACAATAGCTCAACTTGTACAGGTCACCATGGCGTAGTGGACATGGTGTCCGCCTAGCAACTTGGAGTTTATGGGTTTGATCTCCATCTTAGGAGCGTTCTTTAGATCCCTCTCAAAGACACAAGGTACTAGTTCTAGTTCCAGGACTCGACAGAGTTTCAATTAAGCCTTAGGCTTGCGATGCAATCAAGCTAAAATAAATAGGTTTAAACTAACTAAAGTAAGTTCGAAGGAAGCTAAACATGATTATTATGTTTGTTGGTCTTAAGTAAGACTTTCTAGTGCAAGGTAATGGATATTTAGTTCTAGAGCTTACAGAGAAAATGGTCATTATCTCGAGGTTCCAGGTTCATACAGCTGGTCAGGTTCCTCTCTTGATGACTGTACTCAGTCTTGTCTTTTTTCAGGGTCTTGGCTTTCTTCATTCTCTGCAATAGATGATATGTAAATATGTACTTTAAGTTTCAGCTCTCTATCATCACTAATTTTTAGTTATGGGTGAAAAAAGGTGTCCTTACTCAATATTCTTTCAAAAGTATCTGAACCAAAATATGGATTTGCACAAGTTCATATGCTAGGACTGTCCTTGGCGAATTTATATGGCTCCCCCTAATATTCCCCTCATAAAGTGCGAGCATAAAAAACAGACAAAGGGCATTTATTCCGCAAATACTGGTCACCACAATTTTTAATTCTTTACCATCGGCAAACCTATATGCCACCATCACACCCAAGCATATAAAACAGTACATTTATTCCGCAAATACTAATCAAGGCATTTTTTTTGCCTTTTTGTAAAATTCTTTACTGTTGTCTACACATTATGGTTAATCCAGTAGTGAAAGTTTGAGCGAATTCTGCCAAACAGCTGAAGACTTAAAACACAACATTTTGGGATTATATTTTTTTAAGCAAAAAACAGACCAAGGACCATAATGTCGCGAAAACTGGTTGCAGCAAATCTTTCTTACCTTATGATCATCACACATTAATGTCCTTCAACTGTGAACAATTTAGCAATATCCAACCAGTAGATAGATTGGAAACACAAGCTTCATGACTGACGGACACACGTACGTATGGACAAACGCCATTCTTAATACCTCCCTATCCGTGGTTGCATTAAGAAGGAAAAAAAATACCACTAACTTATATGTACCTTAACTTTCTTTACTCTGTCACCCTTTTCGTTCAATTTTATCTTAGCTGGTTTCAGAGAAAGGACAGTCCTTGTCACAGCATTCACTTCACTATCTGCAAACATATCATTAAAATTAAACTACCGTAAATACTACGTTAGTTTTTCGACACCCATAGTAATAATTTTTGGTGACTTTTTTGTTCATTTATGATTCATGAGTTTAAGCTACATGTAACCCCCCCCCCCCCCCCCCCCCCCGATATATTGAATAAAAAAATATGATAAATCAATCTACACTACCTCTTGATGAAGGACTCATTGGCTGGACCACGCCACTGGATGAATCTTCACATAGAAATCTGTTTGGTTCCGCAAGAGTTGCATGACAGCTCTCGCGCTTCCTTTTGTCTCTTTCCAACAATATCTCTACAAAGTCATCATCGGAAGATTCAGAATTCACAAGAGCTTGTCACAGTAGTGCCAAATCCCCGCCGAAATGTGTTTGCTTGTATGACAACATTTGTTTTAGAGAGTAGAATAATATTTGTAAAACATGGCAGGCTGGCAGCTGTGTCATATATTTATATTTCAAGGAACAATTAGTTATATAGTGTTGGAATTATGCTGTAGAGAATAAAAGATATGGAAATGAAAGAAAGGGAGGTAATTGAAAAAGAAGACTATAAACAGTTACTGTTCTTGATCACTGTATTTTTCCTTAAAGTCATCTATTCATTTAATTAACAGTGAATACTTCAGTGTTCAAATTAAAATATGATTTTAAAATTAAATAAAAGGAGATATTAAACATTGAAAAGCTTAAAAATTTGATATGTGAAATTAAATTACATATAATTTAAAATTAAAAAAAAAAATATATATATATAAAAAATAAATGAAGGGAGATAATTAAAAAAAACTACGGCCGAAAGAGTTATGGTTCATATTCACTGCACTTCTCCTAATTGCCATTTATTTATATTTCTAGCTTCAAGTAGATCCCTTCAGTAGATTTAGAGCTATGCATCGGCCAAAAATTTACTTGGAAATAATATAAAAGGGGAGATAATTCAAAAACTAAAGTAGATAGAGTTATGGTTCTTGGTCACTGCACTTCTCCTAGTTGCCATCTTTTTATATTTCAAGTTTCAAGTAAATCCCTTCAGTAGATTGAGAGTTATGCTCCAGACAAAAGTTTACTTTGAAATTATCTAAAAGGTGAGATAATTCAAAAACTAAGGTATATAGACTTATGGTTCTTGGTCACTGCACTTCTCCTAGTTGCCATCTGTTTATATTTTAAGTTTCAAGTAAATCCCTTCAGTAGATTTAGAGTTATGCTCCGGACAAAAATTTACTTTGAAATTATATAAAAGGGGAGATAATTCAAAAACTAAGGTAGATAGAGTTATGGTTCTTGGTCACTGCACTTCTCCTAGTTGCCATCTGTTTATATTCTAAGTTTAAAGTGAATCAATTGAAAATATATTTGGAGTTATGCTCTGGACAAAGTTTCGGGCGGACGGACAGACAGACGGGACCAATTACTTTATCCCCTCCGAATTTTGTTTCGGCAGGGATAAAAAGATAATAAATAACTGATGCAGTAGTCTCTGTGAAATATTGAATGAATCATAACAGAAAGACATAAGAAATGATGGATGTGGATTAACTGTCATCTTGGATCAGAGTGTCCAGTCTGCACAATGTGTTAATTGTGAATCAACAGTATCTATTAAATATAGAAATGTTCAGCTGGAACAACAGTTTCACACTCAACCCCAGGACTTTTTTCCCACTCTCAGACAGCATACCATTAGAACAAATTTTCTGAATAAGTTTCATGAATGTTGGACAATTAATGTGACTTCTAGAGTGTTAACAAGGTTTTATTAAAGCCATAAAAGGAAAAATGCCCCAAGCCCTGGCGGTCATGTTTTTCAACAGAACAGAACCATTTTCATACTCATTCAACAGATCATAAGAACAAATATTATGACCAAGTTTCATGAAGGTTGGACAATACATGTGACTTCTAGAGAGTTTACAAGGTTTTACTTTAGCCATATAGCTTAGGAAAAATGCCGCGCCCCTGGTTGCCATGTTTTTCAACCAACCGGAACCATTTTCATACTTGTCCAAAATATCATTGGGGAAAATCTCCTAACCAAGTTTCATGAAGATCAGACAATAAATGTGGCCTCTAGAGTGTTACCAAGGCAAATGTTCAACATTCTCAATATTTTTCACAAATGGCTCAATTGGCTAACGACAGCGCGAGGCCTGTGAGCAAACAATTTAGGACGCACGACGGACAAAAGGTGATCACAAAAGCTTACCATGTGCACGTTGTGCTCAGGTGAGCTAAAAAATAAAATACCAGAGTCATCTTTTTCGGAGTTTGAATGTCTATGAACATCAAGGTTTGAGTAACGTTCTTTTTGTATTCTCTCTCCACCCACAGTTGGTCTTGTACAATATTGGTCAACATTTGAAAGCTCAATCTCTTCCCTTTTCGGAAATACAGAATTTAGGTAGGCCAGTTGAGCTTGATTCTCGATAGCGTTTGAATGATCACATAAAGCATTTGGATCATTTTCTGTTCTATTTTCATTGTCCGTATCTGTATTTACATACTGTTTAGCTATACCACATACATAATTGGGATCATTTGTTGTTATATAACTCTGGTCTGTATTTGGATTTAGAAACTGCTCATCTTGTGCTGTATATGCATTTGAATTGGAAATCGTGTTTTTGTTCACACATACAGAATCGACGCAAGCTTGTCTGGTGACATCTTGAGGCAGAATTTCATATTCCATCTGTTCTGATTTCACACATTCGGAGGTTAAACCATCTTGTTTGGTGTAATCTTGATCCATCTGTAAACATCCTCTTTGTTCATGTACTACATTGAAGGCGTCTTGTTTGTTACAATCTGGTTGTCTCTCTTCCCATAGAACCTGTTCTGATTTGGCACACCCAGAATACAAATCAGCAGCCGTATTATCGGTATACCATTCATCAGTCTCCATTTTGACGCAAACACAGCTAAAGTCACCTTGTTTTCGGTCTGAATTTAAGGTCACCACACTTACCCTAGCAGACATAGTGTTTACGCTAGTTTGGGTTGTGGAATCAAAATCGTTTATAATCTCATTCTCACTTTCCATGATATTGCTTTCTGTCTTTTGTTTTGTCAATTTGAACTTTTTGGAGGCCAGAAGAGAACTCTATGTACGCGTCATTCTGGAAATAATTTACAGATAAAACATGTTAATTCATAGGCAATTTCATGAGATAGATATGGTCACAACACTTATACATGTAAATCTGTAAAAATATTGTGAATTGTTTGACAGTTACAATCATTAAAAAATTATGTAAAGTGGTCTTAAAAACTTATCTTGATATATTAGTTTTTAAACAAGCGATGTGTTTGTGAATCACTATGTCCCCATATATTCGACCTTTGACCTTGAAGGATGACCTTGACCTTTCACCACTCAAAGTGTGCAGCTCTATGAGATACACATGCATGTCAAATATGAAGTTGCTGTCTTCAATATTGCAAAAGTTATTGCAAATGTTAAAGTTTGCACAAACAAACACACAAACCAACCAACAGACAGGGCAAAAACAATATCTCCCCCACTATGGTGGTGGGGGACATAAAAATATTTTATGTATGAACAAGAGATGTGCTTGTCAGAAACACAATGCCCCCTATTGCGCAGCTTTGAAGCCATATATTTGACCTTTGACCTTGAAGGATGACCTTGACCTTTCACCACTCAAAATGTGCAGCTGAATGAGAAGAAAGTAAGAGATTGAATGGAGAAATGATTTTTTTTTTACCATTGACCTTGAAGGATGACCTTGACCTTTCACCACTCAAAATGTGCAGCTCAGCTCCAGGAGATACACATGCATGCCAAATATCAAGTTGCTATCTTCAATATTTAAAAAGTTATGGCCAATGTTAAAGTTTTCGGATGGACGGAATATTTGACATTTGACCTTGAAGGATGACCTTCACCTTCACCTTTCACCACTTAAAATGTTTAGCTCCAGGAGATACACATGCATGCAAAATATCAAGTTGCTATCTTCAAAAGTGAAAAAGTTATGGCCAATGTTTAAGTTTTCGGACGGACGGACAGACGCCATATATTAGACATTTGACCTTGAAGGATGACCTTCACCTTTCACCACTCAAAATGTGCAACTCCATGAGATGCACATGCATGCCAAATATCAAGTTGCTATCTTCAATATTTAAAAAGTTATGGCCAATTTTTAAGTTTTCGGACGGACGGAATATTTGACATTTGACCTTGAAGGATGACCTTGACCTTCACCTTTCACCACTTAAAATGTTTAGCTCCAGGGGATACACATGCATGCAAAATATCAAGTTGCTATCTTCAAAAGTGAAAAAGTTATGGCCAATGTTTAAGTTTTCGGACGGACGGACAGACGCCATATATAAGACATTTGACCTTGAAGGATGACCTTCACCTTCACCTTTCACCACTCAAAATGTGCAACTCCATGAGATGCACATGCATGCCAAATATCAATTTGCTATGTTTAATATTGAAAAAGTTATGACCATTCAAGTTTTCGGACGGACGGACAGACTGACATGCTGACTGACTGACTGACATGTTCAACTGCAAAATGCCACCCTACCAGGGGCATAAAAATAATATTGTATACCAAATACTGTAAAACCATTACATTTTGTGTGGTAAGAATTTTAGTGTATTCATTGGTCCGCTGAACCACGAATTCAAGTACCAACGATTATTTATACATTGTTGATCCGAAATCAGGCATTTCCAAATGTCATATCGGGCAATCGTGCTATAGTAGGAGGACCTGTCTGAACTGTTCCCGTTTTCAACCATTTTGAAAGAGACAGTGTTTGATTGAGCAATGCTAGTTAATACAATATCTTGTTTTTTTATAAGTGTTTGGGTAAAAATACTTTTTAAATTAAGCATGGTATTTAAACTGCACATCAACGATTGTTCTCTTTTATGTGACGTCGTCAACTTAACAGTTTGCAGATTTATCACATATGTCAATTAGTGCCAATTTAAGTTAAGAGACATAACGGTTTTCACACGTGTATAGAGCTGCAACTATTCACCAACAGCTCAATTCGATTTCAGACACTCCGATACCGATTTTTTCGATTCGATTCATCTTCAAACCTAGTTTTATCATATATTCACTCTTATGCCTCAAAATTAACATTTCTGTTCAAATGTGATTTCAATAAAACACATAAAAAAGAAAAGCAAATTAGGACTCAATTTTAATATAAAAACTTCTGACTAGAAGATTGTGTTGATTACACAATGATATAAAAAATAAATAAATAATCATAAGAACGTATCTGGAATCAGTTGAATGGTAGTACTATCACTATTACACCTTTACCCAAAATCACTAAGATAAGATAAGATAAGATTTATTTTGAGTCGGCAAGACATAAATAGACAACATAAGCCATTAAGGCTTTTGAACCGACTATATAAACATGTGTATAAATGTAACAAGTATAAAACAGCTACAATATGGAAATAAAATATAGCAAAGTTAAAAGATATGATATGCATGCTACTAAGTTAATGAAATCACAGTATTACATTCTAATAGTGTTCATACTATTTAAAGAAATATCGTGCTATAAGCATGCCTACCACTGTGCCATGACAGCATCACCTGTTACCTGTAGGACAAATCACATTCTCTAATAAACTTAACAAAACTCCAACAGAAATAGAACTACTTTTCTGGCTGGCGACTTGAGTAGTTGCACTTGTGCGACCTCTTTGTCTTGCTAAATCAACGTTATGTTTGTGTTTGACATATTGCATTAAATTAGATAAGTGGTTGAGCCGGACTTAGCGTACGCCACATCCGTGAAGCACAGTTTACGCTTTGCTTTATTGGTAGGGCTATCATCCTGAAACCAAAAAAACCTGCCACACTTTTGATTTTAGCTTCTTAGGCGCATCTGATAATTTCAATTTGTATGCAACATCTAGTTCAGCCATTTTGACACTTTTTCCGAAAGTAGACCGTAACGGGCTTATTGATTGGATGACTAAAGTAATAAGCAACCAATCGCGCGCGTCGTAATTACAGGTAAAGATAAAACCGACACCTTCCTGTATCAATAGTCAAAATACAGCGCGCTTTACGTATCTATGTATATATACATGTATGTATATATGTTAAAGGGATCTTTTCACGCTTTGGTAAATTGACAAAATTGAAAAAAGTTGTTTCAGATTCGTAAGTTTTCGTTTTAGTTATGATATTTGTGAGGAAACAGTAATACTGAACATTAACCATGCTCTAATATAGCCATTATATGCATCTTTTGACGATTTTAAAACCTAAAAATTATAAAGCGTTGCAACGCGAAACGATTGAATAATTTGGAGAGTTCTGTTTTTGTCGTTAAATTTTGTGAAACTACGAAGATTGCTTATATAAGGTATAAAATACGTCAAGAATGTGTACTCGGCGGAATAGCTCAGTAGGCTAAAGCATTTTTACTTCAGGACTCTGGCAGGACTCCAGGGGTCACTGGTCCGAAACCTGCTCCGGGCAATGTTCTTTTCCTTTGTTAATTTTTTTTCTTGATTTTTTACTGGAGCTTTTACGATCCAATGTTTACATTTATCAATATAAAGCATTTAATGAATAAGTTAAAAAAATGCCAAAATCTGTGAAAAGGCCCCTTAAAAGAATCAAATCGAATTTGGTGTAGGTTTAGTATCGTAATCGAATCGAAGCATTTCAAATCGATTTTCGATGAATCGGATCGAATCGTTGCAGCTCTACACGTGTATTTTGCGGACCTTATTACTCAATTGTTACTACTAGGGGATAGATTGCGCTGAGAATTGCAACAAGGGCTGTTTGTAAAACATGCATGCCCCCCATATGGGCTGTCCGTTGTAGTGGCAGCCATTGTGTGAATACGATTTTTGTCACTGTGACCTTGACCTTTGACCTAGTGACCTGAAAATCAATAGGGGTCATCTGCGGGTCACGATCAATGTACCAATGAAGTGTCATGATCCTAGGCAAAAGCGTTCTTGAGTTATCAACTGAAAATCATTTTACTATTTCGGATCACCGTGACCTTGACCTTTGACCTTGTGACTTCAAAATCAATAGGGGTCATCTGCAAGTCATGATCAATCTACCTATGAAGTTTCATGATCCTAGGCATAAGCGTTCTTGAGTAATCATCTGAAAATCATTTTACTATTTAGGGTCACCGTGACCTTGACCTTTGACCTAGTGACCTCAAATTCAATAGGGGTCATCTGCGAGTCATGATCAATCTACCCATGAAGTTTCATGATCCTAGGCGAATGCGTTCTTGAGTTATCATCCGGAAACCATTTTACTATTTCGGGTCACCGTGACCTTGACCTTTGACCTAGTGACCTCAAAATCAATAGGGGTCATCTGCAAGTCATGATCAATCTACCCATGAAGTTTCATGATCCTAGGCGTATGCGTTCTTGAGTTATCATTCAAAAAACATTTTCCTATTTCTGGTCACCGTGATCTTGACCTTTGACCTAATGACCTCAAAATCAATAGGGGTCATCTGCGAGTCATGATCAATGTACAATGTACCTATGAAGTTTCATGATCCTAGGCCCAAGCGTTCTTGAGTTATTGTCTGACAACCACCTGGTGGACGGACCGACCGACAGACAGACCAACTGACATGAGCAAAGCAATATACCCCCTCTTCTTCGAAGGGGGGCATAAATATTGTAAAACAACATTGATGGCAATTAGCGAGCGGGGACAAACAAGTGCGCCGCTTTATCGCTATTATCGACAATTATCGGCAACACTTTCATGCTTCAGTGCACATTAACCTCAAGTCTTGCTGTCAACACAGATAAGCAGATTATGCTTTGTTATTACTCTTGTTGTTTTAATAAAAGTTAAATTATTATGACCGTCAGTCTTCCCCAACAATTTGAAATCCACGAAATTAGGTGCCAACAAATGAGTTGTTTTTTATTAAACCACGAAATTTCATACCGACGAATTTCTATATGTTTACAGTAATTGATCGTCTGTTATTTTAAAAGTTCAGACTAATTGTGTCTTGTTCTGATAAAACTGGGCATAATACATGTGCGTATAGTGTCCTCCCAGATTAGCCTGTGCAGTCCACACAGGCTAATCAGGGACGACACTTTCCGCCTAAACTTGATTTTTGGTGAGGAGGGACATCCTTGAAACTAAAAATACGATAAAAGCGGAAAGTGTTGTCCCTGATTAGCCTGTGCGGACTGCACAGGCTAATCTGGGACGACACTTTACGCACATGAATTAAGCCCAGTTTTCTCAGAACAAGACACAATTAAACTAGCTCTTGTTACAATATTATAGTGACTAATACCTCTCCATGTTGTTACAAGTAGCATGGTATAGCAATGATTAACTGGACTCTTAGGCAGAGTTTTAAATAAGAATTGTTTAAGGAGACCAACTTGTAATGTGAACTGTGAAGCCTTTCTCTGAATGATTCAAAGAAAAGAATACTGTCCTATATAATTATTTCTATATCCATTTTTACATGGTTTGGGAAACTACATCTTGGCATTGTAAAATATGTTCCTTATTGTTACTGCATTATGTACATCAGAGGGCAATAGCGACGATAATTTATGTTTATGAAAATTTGTTTGAGACCCAACAACAAAACTTAAGGGTAGATTTTTTTCTTTGTATCGACTATTTTGTTTTTGGTTAATTGTGTAAACTTGTTTGAAAAACAAATAGCGGTCATGAACAAGGCTTAAGTAAACATTAACCATACATTTTCCTTGTTACCTTAGCAAATAATTATTGAAAGATGTGAACATAAATTTTTATTAATATATAAAAACAAGAAAGATGCTCCCCAAAGTTTTTTTTGTCACAATATTGCACTATATATTCAGATAAAAGGGAACGTCTTGAGGGGCATAACTTTGGACAAAATAATACGATGGATGGCTTAGCAACTTAAAAAATGTCAAAGGGCTATAACTCTCTAAATAAATCATCTAACCAGAACCCACAAATAACATGCGCATCTCCTCAAGGTAGTTAAGCTTCCCATAAAGCTTCATTGAAATCCAGTCAGTAGTTGGGGAGAAATAGCCCGGACAAGAATTGCACTATATTATAATGTACAGTTTATAGAAAATTTCAAAGGGCCGTAACTCTGTGAAAATCATCCGACCAGAACCGGCTGATAATATGCACATCTCCTCTTGGTAGTGAAGCTTCACATA
Organism: Dreissena polymorpha; assembly: GCF_020536995.1. Taxonomy (NCBI): domain Eukaryota; kingdom Metazoa; phylum Mollusca; class Bivalvia; order Myida; family Dreissenidae; genus Dreissena; species Dreissena polymorpha. The sequence goes on along the minus strand of NC_068360.1, from coordinate 23,490,879 downwards.
AAGTTTAATTGAATTCCGGTCATTAATTGCTGAGAAATAGCCCGGACAAAAATTGTGCACGGACGGACGGACACACGCACGGACAGACGAAACGGCGACAATATGCTCACCCAAAAAATTTGGGGGGAGCATAAAAAGATTACTAGAAAAATAGCACATGTTTTAAAATTTGATGCAGCAACCTTATTTTCATATGAAAAGAAGCATTACATTTTTCTTGTCTTAATTCACTTTAAACTAGATTTACCGTAAATGTTGGTTAACTTGAAATCAAATTTCATAATTTCAGTGTCCTAATTGTGAAGACAGAGAACCCTGGATTGATGCATTATTTGGTATGACATTATAATGACGAAAGAGTTTCCTTGTGTCTTCATAAAATTTTGGGATCTGAATACATGTATTCAAAATTTGGTAACAATGTGGTCTTGTGTTTGTACTACATTATGATACATAAGAGATCATTAGAAAACTTTTTAAAGCAACATTTGCAAATACATAATAACATTTTTCATAATGTTTTGTGTATCCAAGAGGTTTTCAGTCAACTCGTACCTCAGTCAACTCGTACAGAAGTCAATTGGTACATTATTGGTCAACTCGCACAATAGAGTACCGAAGTCAACTCGTATCTGATTCAAAATAGTGATGTGTTAATGGCCGTTCTAGATGAGTAATTTATGCATACACACAAATGAGAAACACTTTCAGAGTTGAGTATTTCAATATTTTCACAAAATATCAACAAAAAAAATCACAAAATATTTTTTTCAAGATTTACAAGCACAGGGCTTGTACTTTGTGCTCAGCTGTTTAAGCAGGGCTTACACAGAAATAAATCGATTTATATATACATAACTAAGAAACTTTGATCTATTTAAGAAATAATATTTTTCTATCATGGTTTGTTGTCGTATAACCCACAGTAAGGAGTATAGATGCGAAGGAATTAAATCACGAGTGCGAAGCATGAGTGATTTGATAACACGCATCTATACAACTTACTGTGGGTTATTCGACAACAAACCATCATAGAAAAATATTATTTCGATTCTAACACGATTCTGATTGATTTGGTTCAAGCTTTAGGACGTGAACTATATTTTTCAATACTCCGCCCTTCTTAGTACCAAGTTCACTATTTAGTGACGTCATTGAATTGTACAAACATATGACGTCATTTTCATTAATAAATATTTTGCAAATGACGTCACTTTCATTGAAAACCACAATCGTAGAAACTTAATGACCTCAGGTTTATTGATGCTACTGAAAAGCTGACATGCTATTAATGTTTTCTGAATTACGTTTCCTAACAAATAACATTCTTTGTAGGCGTGGTTATGCTACTTATCACCAAATATATAATTTATTGTTTCATGACATTTATATACATGCTACATTTATGACATTTCTTTTAAAGCAGGTTTTAGCACGTGCATTTTACTGCAATATTTTCTTTATTTTTTCGGAACTATTTTTGAAACATTAAGCTCCGCCCATAAGTTATTGCAGAATAACCCAAACTTGATTTCATTCTTTGTCTATAGAAAACAAGTCGCGTGCCGTGTTAGAATATGTAAAAACGGCATACAGCAAACAACACCTAATTTTCATCTTAATTTTCTTAAATTCATGGACACAATAGGCATAAATACACGTCATCAAAGTTGATTTTAAACTTGATTATAAAAGTAAAACTAATTAATTACAAGCTAAATTAGCTTTAATTGACTCCTATGCGGTATGCAACACCTTTTACACCATAATCCGTGTTGTGACAAATATTAAAGTAAAACTGACTAATTAACATACCAAATAACTTTAATTGATTAATCCGTGAAAAACACTAACCACAAATGTAAAAGAGACTTTAAAGGGACCTTTTCACTGATTTTGGCATGTGTTGAAAATTGGCATTAAATGCTTTTTTATTGATAAATGTAAATATGGATCAAAGAAACTCCAGTAAAAAACAAGAATACAATTGAACAAAGAAAATAAGTAACCCTTAACTGGGGCTCGATTGGTCATTGTTGGCTCGGGTACCATTTAACTGTACCCAGGGTACTCTTACACTATGATACCCGTGTTTTTTGCCTAATTCGCGGAGTCATGTATGGTGGACAGTTTGATTTTTTAGTGAAAAATCACCGAGATTTCACGTGATTCATCACTCTGCCGCTGCGCGAGTGAAAGATAATCTTTGCGGTGATTCCCCGCTATTTTGTGGTGATTCACCACAATTGCCGTGATTGCAGTGGATATCGGTGACATCGGTGATTTACCAATTCATGCATATAAACCGAATCGTTTCGATAAATGTATACATACCACTTTTTTAATGTTCAAATTTATCCGATAATCCAATATAATTACAACATTACTTACGAAAAAATAATCTTAAACATTTATGATGATAAATATGTTTAAGAATTTCATAAACTCAACCATATGCCTATGCCATTTTTCAGAAGTGTAAAGAGTACAGTGCATTATGGGACACAGCTTTCATTGGACGAGCAAATTTAAATTTAGTTTGAATGAAATACGATCATGTACAATAAATGTTTTATTGCGCCATACGCAGTCATGTAAAAAACGTGCTTCCCGAGGACTTTGTTATAACAGGTAAAAATGAAAGTGAATATCTGTTAACAGTTACACTGCGTTAGCATGTAAATAAATTGTCTGGATTATTTCATTCATTTTTCTTACACGTACTGCTCTGATAGGGAACACAGTAAAGGCACCGTGTACTTACACAAAAACGCCTGTCAGCGGTGTTCACTTTTCCCGATGGGTGACATTTCACGAGGAACAGACACGCTACTGACCCCGGTGTTCGGCAAACACCCGAAATCGCTGCAGTTGCACGCTATCGTTAACGGGAACACCCGTGATCACCGCAATGCTGTAAACACCTGTCTGCGAGGGTCATTCACTTGTTTTAAATGTACATGTACAAAAGAAAATCATATACTACATGTAGATATTGCATGTATGTGCACGTGTATGCACATGTATGGGTACTTAAATTCGGACAGTACGTAAAGTCGGAAATGTAAATAAAGCGTTTAGATGATCAATACTATTTATTAACTCTTATGGTGTTAATCAATGCAATTGACCTTTTTAACGACAAATATCGAGTTTTAAAGAAATCAAGTGAGTATTAAATCATTTATTTACTTGTGTCCAACTTTAAGTACCGTCCGAATTTACGTACTGCATCAGTAAGTTACGACACTTGTGTGCAGTCAGTATACAATACAATAATTGTTTTAATAATGAAGGAACTGAAACAGTGTAACTGTAACGATACAGCGTGTTTAAATTATATTTTTTTAAGAGGAATTGTCAATGCCAAATAATTTGCGAGATACCGCGGTACTTTAGTAAAAATTCACAACAAATTTTTTATGGGAATCAAAAGATCTCAATGTTGTACCCGCTACGAAATTTTTATTAACAAATAAATACACCCACGCCAATTTTCGCGCGCTTTTTATCAAGACTAAGAAATTCATTTATTTTATGTAGAAGTTGTAATCGAAAATAGCTGTACATGACGTGTTCAAACCGTGTCAGGTGATTTACGCATGTTGGAATACAATTGTCCTTATTGGGCACTTATTTCATAAAATCTTTAAATAAAAATCATATGCTATAATTCATTTGAAACTTTCGAAAATTGCGAACATTTGTGTTTATGACATTCTCGAGCACTCTTATCATCTAAATTACCCACCCATAATTTTCTTTTAAAAATGGAAATCAGGCATGTATGAGATTATCGAGTAAAGGATAAAGATGGGAGAAGTTGCATATATGCGATTGAGACAGTTGACATGTATGTACATGTATCGTGGAATCCAGAGACTCAAGATACTACGATTACTGCGATCAGTTATGAGTTCTCCATGGCTTCAAACTGTTAATTGCATAATCAAACACGCAATTATCACTCATCCAGATACGGTATCCTACAGCTAGGTGCGAACACGTTTTTTTGTTTTATACGCGGCGTTTAAAAAGACAGAAAACACTGTCATGGGCATGGGTGTGAAATTCATTATTCATTATCACTTTTAAATGAAGGGGATCAATACAATATGTTCAATCATTTTATTTTTAGCGAACAAGATGAACACTGTGGTAGATATTATAGGTACTGGGTGATTTGCGGTGTTCGCCTTATGGCAAGCGGTGTTCGCCTTATGACAAACGGCCCCCGCGACATTTGTTCAGAACACCCATTGCGGGGTTCACATTGGTAAGCGAACACAGTGAGATGAACACAGCGGGGAGTGGCGTTTGTGTAAGTACACGGTGCCTGTCCTGTACATTTAATAAACACTGACTCGCAAGTTTTTCACATCTTTATTGACATTACACAACAGATTAACACCAATTAGCTGTTGAAGGTAGTTTAATCTCTAAGCGATTTAAATCAGTTAAACAGACGGATAAAGCAATGAACTGTGATCGTCGCCATTTTTGTACCGCATAGCCGAATTACAGATTTCCAGTTTGCGAAGTCATTTTTTGCCAATTCCCAATGGGCCGAATATTTATTATTTTGGTTATTTACAAAGTACCCTAGTTTGCGGAATGCATATTTTACATGTAAGTGTAACCGTCAAAGCAAATCGCGAAAAAAGGTGAATCACTGCGGTTTGCGGTGAATCGCCCTGATTGCCTTACCGCGAGATACATCGCGCGACGGTCACAGTGGAATCGCCGAGACATCACCCAAATTTTCTTGTCACTCGGAATCACCGCGATTTGTCAAGTTGCATCGATCGCGGTGATGCGAGATGTATGCAAAAATCAGGGGTCGCGTAGTGTAAGATTACTTAGATGTACCCCGGGTAGGGTAATTATACTAAAACGTAACCGGGAATTCTCACGCTAAATTGGTCGTTGTCGTCTCAAAAAAATTAATTTTGGTCAAATTAATGTCAATATTTGAAAAATGACCTTTACAGGCATTGAACAAACCACTTCACAGCTTGAATTTGCAAGTGAAGTTGACGGTAAGTAAAGTTTGTAAAATACTTCACCGACTGGGAGAGTGATATTTTTCCGGTTGAGAAATATAAACTCAGTTCCAGAACTCCTGCAACATCGCTACAAACTGCTAACTATTTTTTGACAAAAATAGGTTTAGTACACAAAGAAACTGCACTTTCCTTTCGACGATATAAAAGACCTCATGGGCACAGTAAAATAATTCTCGAAATCGGCTGCTAGAGCTGCAACGATTTGCCAACAGCTCGATTCGATTTCAATTTCAGACACTCCGATACCGATTTTTTCGATTCGATTCATCTTCAAACATAGTTTTATCATATATTTACTCTTCTGCCTCAAAATCAACATTTCTGTTCAAAAGTGTCGCATACCTAGATATCTTGGGCATTTATCAAATTGTGTGTTTGTTTGATATAGTTTGGTTTGTTCAACAGTGTTTTAAAAACTGTTGAAAGTGTGTTAAATTAACATTTGTAAGAAATATTTTGCAAGAAACTGCCAATTGTCTTTCAAACTATGTCAATATTTCAATAAAACACATAAAAAGAATAGCAAATTAGGACTCAATTTTAATATCGGCTAAAACACGGTATTGGTGCTGAAAGTAGTCTCACTTACTCAAAAAAATGAAATTGTAGATACAGCATTTCCTTGGTGTTATTTTTAAAGCTCAAGGTATCCCCTACTCAAATCAAGTTGAATTTTATTTGATCATGCGTGCATTATTTTTCGGCGTAAGCTGTATTAAGCCAGCTTTTCACCCTGACTTGACCTTTGTAAGTGTCCAATAATACTCAAATAAAATTTCCCGCGGCTAGGTACGAATGAATACACTTCATTTATTCCATTGGCTGATTTGAGTATAACACCAGAACATTGGAAACATATCCGCGTCTTTGTAACACTGTTTTACTGCATGAAACAATTATATCTCTAATGAAAAGGCTCAATAGATAGAACAGTTTTACAATCAATTTTCGACATAAATACAGTTTGTGCGTTCACCTTTTATTTTCAGAGAATTACCAGCGCAAAAGCGTTTATACTAAAGGCTATGTTGTCATATTTAGTACTTACTTGCATTGCATTTCAACCCGCGAGGTTTCGGGTCAAATCGCGGCCATTTGTGAAAGTCAGAGTTTATATACAGTTCATCACCGGAGTTCGCAGAAGGGGTTGCGATCATTGTGTTACACCGGTCTTACTGACAATAACGTAGTGACTGTAATGCATTGCATTCCAATCCGCAAGGTATCAAGGTCAGTTTGCGGTCAGTTGCAGAAATCTTTATATAAACGCCGTCTCGTAAACTTTGTGCACTTGAAGTCTGTTTTGATCAGAAAGATAGTAAATAAAGATATTCGGCGATATTATTGTGGTATGTCAATCATCGATTTTTAATATGGTTTCAACATTTGCATGATAAGGACCAATTTTGATAAAATTAATTAGAAATATTTATCCATTTAGACCAGTTTATTAAGCATGAGCACAATAATTCGCTATACTATAATTATGCAATTAAATAAGATTCGAGTATTGCCGGCTGACCTATATGCACTCGTTTATTTTCATGTTTCTTGTGTTTTTCTATTCTGTAAATATAGATATCTGAGTAATAATATCACATAAAGCAAAATAAGCCACGAAATCTGGCGCAACACCCCGTAATTGATTTGCTTATGATGTAGCTAAGAACTGCGCAGAAAAAAGGCATCCGCTACTTTTTATCTCATAGAGATAACTTTTGATCGTTCATAAACATCGACCACAATCAACGCCGTATATCTTTTTTAAAGATATTTCTTGTTTTATCTAACATTTTCATCCTATGGTATAATACAAGTTACAGACACTACACTATATAGTCATATAACATGCAAGAAAAACATAGCAGAACTTCAAAACTTCAGTTATTTTCACTTCAACATCAACTACAGGTTATAAACTGTTGAAATAAAGCAAAAAAAACAAAAGGGATTACTATCTTAACAAAAAAATCAAAGCATTAATGAATCAGGTATCAGACAAAAAGAGAACCAAGCAAGAAACTTTTCTATAACTTTTATAATAGACCCACAAGATAGCTAATTAGGCATTTGTCTGAAACCAGGAAGTATATTCAAACAAAATAAACCGAAACGATTGGTTTGAAAAAGCATAAGTTTTCATAAAAGGTAGAATTGCATGCTCATAAGCTTGGTTACAGACACTACCAAAATATATGATTCCAAAAACAGTTGCAGAATGGCATAAAGCATTAAACAAGAGGGCAATGATGGCCCTGAATCGCTCACCTGACTCATTAAGATCAGATGAAAACTATGACCTCTATTGTCTACACAATGTTTTTCTATGATTTGACCTAGTGACCTAGTTCCAGACTCTAAGATGACCCAAATACAATCCCAAGCCAGATTTCATCAAGATAAACATTCTGACCACAGTTCATAAATATTGGATGAAAACTGTAGCCTCTATTGTCAACACAAGGTTTTTCTATTTATTTGACCTAGATTTTTACCCCAGATGATCCAAATACAACCCCACACAGATTTCATCAAGAATTCTGACCAAATTTCATAAAGGTTGGATGAAAACTGTGATCTCTAATGTCTACACAAGGTTTTTCTATTATTTGACCTAGTGACCTAGTTTTTGACCCCAGATGACCCAAATAAAATCCCAACCCAGATTTCATCAAGATAGCTTTTATGCCGCGAAGGCGTACCCTGTTTTAGGAGGTGCTGTGCGAGTGATACACTGGAGAGAAAACAATGGAATAAAGTCAGAGTTTTATTCAGCAATATATATGATTTCTATATATAACAAGTACACAAAATCAACATAAATCAATATGTATTCTATTTCTAGTAATTTAACATTTTCTCATAATAATTATACATTTTAGGGAAAATTAGCTTTTATGGTGAGAACTCACTTTGCTGTGAGAAGCAACTTTATAAAAACAATATCTGATATGTAAAATTTATTACTTATTATTAATCCTTACAGATACAATAATTGCAGACACCAACATTAATATATTTTGAAAATAGTATAGTTGCTGTATATTCTATTTGTAATCTAAATATGAACTTTAAATATCCATAAAAAGAGTAACATAAATGAAACTTGAAAATGTTATATGTCCAATGGTTAATTTTGTTAATTAACTTACAAATAAATAGGCACTGAAATTTCTTTGTATAAGTATTATATTTTAAACAACAATAATACAAAATGTCTTACCTGGAGAGAAAACAATGGAATAAAGTCAGAGTTTTATTCAGCAATATATATGATTGCCTCTTGTACTTTGCGCTGCCTTTTATACCAAATTTTCTCCCAGATGTCAAAATGACACTATGACATGAAGTGACAATTGTACCTTTTTAAGAACATAAATCTACACATAAATATTTGCCAAAGGGAATATTTGCAGAAGATAATTTTTATGTTCTATTGTGAAAAACATATTGTAGTAATAAAAATGACAATTCAAAGGTTTGATCAGTTTTCAACTGGCCTAAGGTGAATATTTATGGTACAATTTAAACAAAGGCCTTTATTTGTAAATTACCCTACTAGCCTGGGAATGACAATTATGCAACAATCCAAAATTACCCAACAAAATACAATTAGTTGTAACAATCTTTATTTATAAAACAGTGTAAGATATGCAAGTAAATTGCATTGTTTTATTAGTAAATAATATTTTCACTTTTATAATAATTTCATAAAATCATATTTATTAGTAAATAATATTTTCAATTTTATAATAATTTCATAAAATCATATTTTATGTGGGGTGCATAATACTTCCCCCTTCCCCGTTTACTTTGGTCCCCAAAGTGTGAACGGTTACATCTAGAATGATTAGAAAAATAAATAACCTTCACCCAAAACAAAAATTTACAAATATATACAAGCGATCGCATGAAAATACAATATTATGGTTTGGTCTGAAATAAATCAGAGCAAAATACATGTATATACATGATGTAGGAACTGCATATTCCTGTCCAGCTTGTAGCAAATTTTAATTTACCCAATTATGAAGTGGGATTAATAGCCCTTGATGTTTGAAATACAATTGTACTAGGAAAGGGTTGCTGAGAATTGCCTTTAATTTGGCAGCCTGAAACATTGAGACTGGAATACAATTTGGCACACACAAGATAGTTTCATCCAATTTGTTTTTGATAGAAAAATCTGACCATTCCACAGATAAAGTTGGTTTACAGAATCCACCAATGTCCAAATTTCTGATGTTATTGGGCGTTTGAATCTCCAAATTAGAGGGAGACAAGGGTAAAAAGATTACATCCAATAAAACACAGTTCATACCAGATGCTACTTCCAGACACAATGTCGCTTTATGTCTATTTTTCATGTAGTAGTAGAAAAGTGTAATTAAAGAGATTACAATAACACTCATGATTATAAAATTTGCATGTTCCCATGTCAAATCGATTGAGAATGACATTGTGTCATTTGGTATGCTTGACCTAGCATATACAAATGAGGGAACATCAGTCACAAATGCTTTACAAGCTTTAGTATTTTGTAACAAAACAACAGTTGTAGTCAACTTATTTAGTTTGTATATGGTTCCAATAAGCATGACTGTAAGAATTGTAGTAGCCCCTAGCGAACATAGTGTTATAACATCATTGGTTGATGGCCAGTTTGATTTTAAGGATATTTCACCATCAAGTAAAGGTTCTAACAAGGACTGGAATACAAGGGAATCCTTTTTAGCAACTTCATTCCATTGTTTTCTCTCAGATGTCAAAATGACACTATGACATGAAGTGACAATTGTACCTTTTTAAGAACATTAATCTACACATAAATATTTGCCAAAGGGAATATTTGCAGAAGATAATTTTTATGTTCTATTGTGAAAAACATATTGTAGTAATAAAAATGACAATTCAAAGGTTTGATCAGTTTTCAACTGGCCTAAGGTGAATATTTATGGTACAATTTAAACAAAGGCCTTTATTTGTAAATTACCCTACTAGCCTGGGAATGACAATTATGCAACAATCCAAAATTACCCAACAAAATACAATTAGTTGTAACAATCTTTATTTATAAAACAGTGTAAGATATGCAAGTAAATTGCATTGTTTTATTAGTAAATAATATTTTCAATTTTATAATAATTTCATAAAATCATATTTATTAGTAAATAATATTTTCAATTTTATAATAATTTCATAAAATCATATTTTATGTGGGGTGCATAATATAAACATTCTGACCAAATTAGTAGTAGTAGTAATAGTAGTTGTAGTAGTAGTAGTAGTAGTAGTAGAAGTAGTAGTCGAAGTAGTAGTAGTAGTAGAAGTAGTAGTAGTAGTAGTAGTAGTAGTGGTAGTAGTAGTAGTAGTAGTAGTAGTAGTGGTAAAAGTAGTAGTAGTAGTGGCAGTAGTAGTAGAAGTAGTAATAGTGGTGGTGGTGGTGGTGTTGGTAGTAGTAGTAGTACTAGTAGTAGTAGTAGAAGTAGTAGAAGTAGTAGTAGTAGTAGTAGTAGTAGTAGTAGTAGTAGTAGTAGTAGTAGTAGTAGTAGTAGTAGTAGTGGTAGTAGTAGTAGAAGTAGTTGTAGTAGTAGAAGAAGTAGAAGTAGTAGTAGTAGTAGTAGTAGTAGTAGCAGTAGCAGTAGCAGCATTACAAGACCAATACTTAAGAATGATCAAATGGGAAAAGGTAACCTAGCACTGGCAGTAAATATGGGGCTCATTTACAGGTCAGATTTGGAATCTCTGCTGTAAAATGAGATTTTGAATGAATTAAAGGGAGGCAAATCTGTAATAAAAAGAACATGCATAAACCGTAGTTGATTCCCTTGTTTGAACCATGCTAAATCCTTACAAGTTTGGAAAGAATTGGATGAAAAATTTGAGTATTTCAATATTTTCACAAAATATCAACAAAAAAAATCACAAAATATTTTTTTCAAGATTTACAAGCACAGGGCTTGTACTTTGTGCTCAGCTGTTTAAGCAGGTCTTACACAGAAATAAATCGATTTATATATACATAACTAAGAAACTTTGATCTATTTAAGAAATAATATTTTTCTATCATGGTTTGTTGTCGTATAACCCACAGTAAGGAGTATAGATGCGAAGGAATTAAATCACGAGTGCGAAGCATGAGTGATTTGATAACACGCATTTATACAACTTACTGTGGGTTATTCGACAACAAACCATCATAGAAAAATATTATTTCGATTCTAACACGATTCTGATTGATTTGGTTCAAGCTTTAGGACGTGAACTATATTTTTCAATACTCCGCCCTTCTTAGTACCAAGTTCACTATTTAGTGACGTCATTGAATTGTACAAACATATGACGTCATTTTGATTAATAAATATTTTGCAAATGACGTCACTTTCATTGAAAACCACAATCGTAGAAACTTAATGACCTCAGGTTTATTGATGCTACTGAAAAGCTGACATGCTATTAATGTTTTCTGAATTACGTTTCCTAACAAATAACATTCTTTGTAGGCGTGGTTATGCTACTTATCACCAAATATATAATTTATTGTTTCATGACATTTATATACATGCTACATTTATGACATTTCTTTTAAAGCAGGTTTTAGCACGTGCATTTAACTGCAATATTTTCTTTATTTTTTCGGAACTATTTTTGAAACATTAAGCTCCGTCCATAAGTTATTGCAGAATAACCCAAACTTGATTTCATTCTTTGTCTATAGAAAACAAGTCGCGTGCCGTGTTAGAATATGTAAAAACGGCATACAGCAAACAACACCTAATTTTCATTTTAATTTTCTTAAATTCATGGACACAATAGGCATAAATACACGTCATCAAAGTTGATTTTAAACTTGATTATAAAAGTAAAACTAATTAATTACAAGCTAAATTAGCTTTAATTGACTCCTATGCGGTATGCAACACCTTTTACACCATTATCCGTGTTGTGACAAATATTAAAGTAAAACTGACTAATTAACATACCAAATAACTTTAATTGATTAATCCGTGAAAAACACTAACCACAAATGTAAAAGAGACTTTAAAGGGACCTTTTCACTGATTTTGGCATGTGTTGAAAATTGGCATTAAATGCTTTATATTGATAAATGTAAATATGGATCAAAGAAACTCCAGTAAAAAACAAGAATACAATTGAACAAAGAAAATAAGTAACCCTTAACTGGGGCTCGATTGGTCATTGTTGGCTCGGGTACCATTTAACTGTACCCAGGGTACTCTTACACTATGATACCCGTGTTTTTTGCCTAATTCGCGGAGTCATGCATGGTGGACAGTTTGATTTTTTAGTGGAAAATCACCGAGATTTCACGTGATTCATCACTCTGCCGCTGCGCGAGTGAAAGATAATCTTTGCGGTGATTCCCCGCTATTTTGTGGTGATTCACCACAATTGCCGTGATTGCAGTGGATATCGGTGACATCGGTGATTTACCAATTCATGCATATAAACCGAATCGTTTCGATAAATGTATACATACCACTTTTTTAATGTTCAAATTTATCCGATAATCCAATATAATTACAACATTACTTACGAAAAAATAATCTTAAACATTTATGATGATAAATATGTTTAAGAATTTCATAAACTCAACCATATGCCTATGCCATTTTTCAGAAGTGTAAAGAGTACAGTGCATTATGGGACACAGCTTTCATTGGACGAGCAAATTTAAATTTAGATTGAATGAAATACGATCATGTACAATAAATGTTTTATTGCGCCATACGCAGTCATGTAAAAAACGTGCTTCCCGAGGACTTTGTTATAACAGGTAAAAATGAAAGTGAATATCTGTTAACAGTTACACTGCGTTAGCATGTAAATAAATTGTCTGGATTATTTCATTCATTTTTCTTACACGTACTGCTCTGATAGGGAACACAGTAAAGGCACCGTGTACTTACACAAAAACGCCTGTCAGCGGTGTTCACTTTTCCCGATGGGTGACATTTCACGAGGAACAGACACGCTACTGACCCCGATGTTCGGCAAACACCCGAAATCGCTGCAGTTGCACGCTATCGTTAACGGGAACACCCGTGATCACCGCAATGCTGTAAACACCTGTCTGCGAGGGTCATTCACTTGTTTTAAATGTACATGTACAAAAGAAAATCATATACTACATGTAGATATTGCATGTATGTGCACGTGTATGCACATGTATGGGTACTTAAATTCGGACAGTACGTAAAGTCGGAAATGTAAATAAAGCGTTTAGATGATCAATACTATTTATTAACTCTTATGGTGTTAATCAATGCAATTGACCTTTTTAACGACAAATATCGAGTTTTAAAGAAATCAAGTGAGTATTAAATCATTTATTTACTTGTGTCCAACTTTAAGTACCGTCCGAATTTACGTACTGCATCAGTAAGTTACGACACTTGTGTGCAGTCAGTATACAATACAATAATTGTTTTAATAATGAAGGAACTGAAACAGTGTAACTGTAACGATACAGCGTGTTTAAATTATATTTTTTTTAAGAGGAAATGTCAATGCCAAATAATTTGCGAGATACCCCGGTACTTTAGTAAAAATTCACTACAAATTTTTTATGGGAATTAAAAGATCTCAATGTTGTACCCGCTACGAAATTTTTATTAACAAATAAATACACCCACGCCAATTTTCGCGCGCTTTTTATCAAGACTAAGAAATTCATTTATTTTATGTAGAAGTTGTAACCGAAAATAGCTGTACATGACGTGTTCAAACCGTGTCAGGTGATTTACGCATGTTGGAATACAATTGTCCTTATTGGGCACTTCTTTCATAAAATCTTTAAATAAAAATCATATGCTGAAATTCATTTGATAATTTCGAAAATTGCGAACATTTGTGTTTATGACATTCTCGAGCACTCTTATCATCTAAATTACCCACCCATAATTTTCTTTTAAAAATGGAAATCAGGCATGTATGAGATTATCGAGTAAAGGATAAAGATGGGAGAAGTTGCATATATGCGATTGAGACAGTTGACATGTATGTACATGTATCGTGGAATCCAGAGACTCAAGATACTACGATTACTGCGATCAGTTATGAGTTCTCCATGGCTTCAAACTGTTAATTGCATAATCAAACACGCAATTATCACTCACCCAGATACGGTATCCTACAGCTAGGTGCGAACACGTTTTTTTGTTTCATACGCGGCGTTTAAAAAGACAGAAAACACTGTCATGGGCATGGGTGTGAAATTCATTATTCATTATCACTTTTAAATGAAGGGGATCAATACAATATGTTCAATCATTTTATTTTTAGCGAACAAGATGAACACTGTGGTAGATATTATAGGTACTGGGTGATTTGCGGTGTTCGCCTTATGGCAAGCGGTGTTCGCCTTATGGCAAACGGCCCCCGCGACATTTGTTCAGAACACCCATTGCGGGGTTCACATTGGTAAGCGAACACAGTGAGATGAACACAGCGGGGAGTGGCGTTTGTGTAAGTACACGGTGCCTGTCCTGTACATTTAATAAACACTGACTCGCAAGTTTTTCACATCTTTATTGACATTACACAACAGATTAACACCAATTAGCTGTTGAAGGTAGTTTAATCTCTAAGCGATTTAAATCAGTTAAACAGACGGATAAAGCAATGAACTGTGATCGTCGCCATTTTTGTACCGCATAGCCGAATTACAGATTTCCAGTTTGCGAAGTCATTTTTTGCCAATTCCCAATGGGCCGAATATTTATTATTTTGGTTATTTACAAAGTACCCTAGTTTGCGGAATGCATATTTTACATGTAAGTGTAACCGTCAAAGCAAATCGCGAAAAAAGGTGAATCACTGCGGTTTGCGGTGAATCGCCCTGATTGCCTTACCGCGAGATACATCGCGCGACGGTCACAGTGGAATCGCCGAGACATCACCCAAATTTTCTTGTCACTCGGAATCACCGCGATTTGTCAAGTTGCATCGATCGCGGTGATGCGAGATGTATGCAAAAATCAGGGGTCGCGTAGTGTAAGATTACTTAGATGTACCCCGGGTAGGGTAATTATACTAAAACGTAACCGGGAATTCTCACGCTAAATTGGTCGTTGTCGTCTCAAAAAAATTAATTTTGGTCAAATTAATGTCAATATTTGAAAAATGACCTTTACAGGCATTGAACAAACCACTTCACAGCTTGAATTTGCAAGTGAAGTTGACGGTAAGTAAAGTTTGTAAAATACTTCACCGACTGGGAGAGTGATATTTTTCCGGTTGAGAAATATAAACTCAGTTCCAGAACTCCTGCAACATCGCTACAAACTGCTAACTATTTTTTGACAAAAATAGGTTTAGTACACAAAGAAACTGCACTTTCCTTTCGACGATATAAAAGACCTCATGGGCACAGTAAAATAATTCTCGAAATCGGCTGCTAGAGCTGCAGCGATTTGCCAACAGCTCGATTCGATTTCAATTTCAGACACTCCGATACCGATTTTTTCGATTCGATTCATCTTCAAACATAGTTTTATCATATATTTACTCTTCTGCCTCAAAATCAACATTTCTGTTCAAAAGTGTCGCATACCTAGATATCTTGGGCATTTGTCAAATTGTGTGTTTGTTTGATATAGTTTGGTTTGTTCAACAGTGTTTTAAAAACTGTTGAAAGTGTGTTAAATTAACATTTGTAAGAAATATTTTGCAAGAAACTGCCAATTGTCTTTCAAACTATGTCAATATTTCAATAAAACACATAAAAAGAATAGCAAATTAGGACTCAATTTTAATATCGGCTAAAACACGGTATTGGTGCTGAAAGTAGTCTCACTTACTCAAAAAAATGAAATTGTAGATACAGCATTTCCTTGGTGTTATTTTTAAAGCTCAAGGTATCCCCTACTCAAATCAAGTTGAATTTTATTTGATCATGCGTGCATTATTTTTCGGCGTAAGCTGTATTAAGCCAGCTTTTCACCCTGACTTGACCTTTGTAAGTGTCCAATAATACTCAAATAAAATTTCCCGCGGCTAGGTACGAATGAATACACTTCATTTATTCCATTGGCTGATTTGAGTATAACACCAGAACATTGGAAACATATCCGCGTCTTTGTAACACTGTTTTACTGCATGAAACAATTTTATCTCTAATGAAAAGGCTCAATAGATAGAACAGTTTTACAATCAATTTTCGACATAAATACAGTTTGTGCGTTCACCTTTTATTTTCAGAGAATTACCAGCGCAAAAGCGTTTATACTAAAGGCTATGTTGTCATATTTAGTACTTACTTGCATTGCATTTCAACCCGCGAGGTTTCGGGTCAAATCGCGGCCATTTGTGAAAGTCAGAGTTTATATACAGTTCATCACCGGAGTTCGCAGAAGGGGTTGCGATCATTGTGTTACACCGGTCTTACTGACAATAACGTAGTGACTGTAATGCATTGCATTCCAATCCGCAAGGTATCAAGGTCAGTTTGCGGTCAGTGGCAGAAATCTTTATATAAACGCCGTCTCGTAAACTTTGTGCACTTGAAGTCTGTTCCACAATCAACGCCGTATATCTTTTTTAAAGATATTTCTTGTTTTATCTAACATTTTCATCCTATGGTATAATACAAGTTACAGACACTACACTATATAGTCATATAACATGCAAGAAAAACATAGCAGAACTTCAAAACTTCAGTTATTTTCACTTCAACATCAACTACAGGTTATAAACTGTTGAAATAAAGCAAAAAAAACAAAAGGGATTACTATCTTAACAAAAAAATCAAAGCATTAATGAATCAGGTATCAGACCAAAAGAGAACCAAGCAAGAAACTTTTCTATAACTTTTATAATAGACCCACAAGATAGCTAATTAGGCATTTGTCTGAAACCAGGAAGTATATTCAAACAAAATAAACCGAAACGATTGGTTTGAAAAAGCATAAGTTTTCATAAAACGTAGAATTGCATGCTCATAAGCTTGGTTACAGACACTACCAAAATATATGATTCCAAAAACAGTTGCAGAATGGCATAAATCATTAAACAAGAGGGCAATGATGGCCCTGAATCGCTCACCTGACTCATTAAGATCAGATGAAAACTATGACCTCTATTGTCTACACAATGTTTTTCTATGATTTGACCTAGTGACCTAGTTCCAGACTCTAAGATGACCCAAATACAATCCCAAGCCAGATTTCATCAAGATAAACATTCTGACCACAGTTCATAAATATTGGATGAAAACTGTGACCTCTATTGTCAACACAAGGTTTTTCTATTTATTTGACCTAGATTTTTACCCCAGATGATCCAAATACAATCCCACCCAGATTTCATCAAGAATTCTGACCAAATTTCATAAAGGTTGGATGAAAACTGTGATCTCTAATGTCTACACAAGGTTTTTCTATTATTTGACCTAGTGACCTAGTTTTTGACCCCAGATGACCCAAATAAAATCCCAACCCAGATTTCATCAAGATAGCTTTTATGCCGCGAAGGCGTACCCTGTTTTAGGAGGTGCTGTGCGAGTGATACACTGGAGAGAAAACAATGGAATAAAGTCAGAGTTTTATTCAGCAATATATATGATTTCTATATATAACAAGTACACAAAATCAACATAAATCAATATGTATTCTATTTCTAGTAATTTAACATTTTCTCATAATAATTAGACATTTTAGGGAAAATTAGCTTTTATGGTGAGAACTCACTTTGCCTAGAGAAGCAACTTTATGAAAACAATATATGATATGTAAAATTTATTACTTATTATTAATCCTTACAGATACAATAATTGCAGACACCAACATTAATATATTTTGAAAATAGTATAGTTGCTGTATATTCTATTTGTAATCTAAATATGAACTTTAAATATCCATAAAAAGAGTAACATAAATGAAACTTGAAAATGTTATATGTCCAATGGTTAATTTTGTTAATTAACTTACAAATAAATAGGCACTGAAATTTCTTTGTATAAGTATTATATTTTAAACAACAATAATACAAAATGTCTTACCTGGAGAGAAAACAATGGAATAAAGTCAGAGTTTTATTCAGCAATATATATGATTGCCTCTTGTACTTTGCGCTGCCTTTTATACCAAATTTTCTCCCAGATGTCAAAATGACACTATGACATGAAGTGACAATTGTACCTTTTTAAGAACATAAATCTACACATAAATATTTGCCAAAGGGAATATTTGCAGAAGATAATTTTTATGTTCTATTGTGAAAAACATATTGTAGTAATAAAAATGACAATTCAAAGGTTTGATCAGTTTTCAACTGGCCTAAGGTGAATATTTATGGTACAATTTAAACAAAGGCCTTTATTTGTAAATTACCCTACTAGCCTGGGAATGACAATTATGCAACAATCCAAAATTACCCAACAAAATACAATTAGTTGTAACAATCTTTATTTATAAAACAGTGTAAGATATGCAAGTAAATTGCATTGTTTTATTAGTAAATAATATTTTCACTTTTATAATAATTTCATAAAATCATATTTATTAGTAAATAATATTTTCAATTTTATAATAATTTCATAAAATCATATTTTATGTGGGGTGCATAATACTTCCCCCTTCCCCGTTTACTTTGGTCCCCAAAGTGTGAACGGTTACATCTAGAATGATTAGAAAAATAAATAACCTTCACCCAAAACAAAAATTTACAAATATATACAAGCGATCGCATGAAAATACAATATTATGGTTTGGTCTGAAATAAATCAGAGCAAAATACATGTATATACATGATGTAGGAACTGCATATTCCTGTCCAGCTTGTAGCAAATTTTAATTTACCCAATTATGAAGTGGGATTAATAGCCCTTGATGTTTGAAATACAATTGTACTAGGAAGGGGTTTCTGAGAATTGCCTTTAATTTGGCAGCCTGAAACATTGAGACTGGAATACAATTTGGCACACACAAGATAGTTTCATCCAATTTGTTTTTGATAGAAAAATCTGACCATTCCACAGATAAAGTTGGTTTACAGAATCCACCAATGTCCAAATTTCTGATGTTATTGGGCGTTTGAATCTCCAAATTAGAGGGAGACAAGGGTAAAA
Source organism: Dreissena polymorpha (assembly GCF_020536995.1). Classification (NCBI taxonomy): domain Eukaryota; kingdom Metazoa; phylum Mollusca; class Bivalvia; order Myida; family Dreissenidae; genus Dreissena; species Dreissena polymorpha. Next base: position 23,471,724 of record NC_068360.1, on the reverse strand, counting down.
AGATTACATCCAATAAAACACAGTTCATACCAGATGCTACTTCCAGACACAATGTCGCTTTATGTCTATTTTTCATGTAGTAGTAGAAAAGTGTAATTAAAGAGATTACAATAACACTCATGATTATAAAATTTGCATGTTCCCATGTCAAATCGATTGAGAATGACATTGTGTCATTTGGTATGCTTGACCTAGCATATACAAATGAGGGAACATCAGTCACAAATGCTTTACAAGCTTAAGTATTTTGTAACAAAACAACAGTTGTAGTCAACTTATTTAGTTTGTATATGGTTCCAATAAGCATGACTGTAAGAATTGTAGTAGCCCCTAGCGAACATAGTGTTATAACATCATTGGTTGGTGGCCAGTTTGATTTTAAGGATATTTCACCATCAAGTAAAGGTTCTAACAAGGACTGGAATACAAGGGAATCCTTTTTAGCAACTTCATTCCATTGTTTTCTCTCAGATGTCAAAATGACACTATGACATGAAGTGACAATTGTACCTTTTTAAGAACATAAATCTACACATAAATATTTGCCAAAGGGAATATTTGCAGAAGATAATTTTTATGTTCTATTGTGAAAAACATATTGTAGTAATAAAAATGACAATTCAAAGGTTTGATCAGTTTTCAACTGGCCTAAGGTGAATATTTATGGTACAATTTAAACAAAGGCCTTTATTTGTAAATTACCCTACTAGCCTGGGAATGACAATTATGCAACAATCCAAAATTACCCAACAAAATACAATTAGTTGTAACAATCTTTATTTATAAAACAATGTAAGATATGCAAGTAAATTGCATTGTTTTATTAGTAAATAATATTTTCAATTTTATAATAATTTCATAAAATCATATTTATTAGTAAATAATATTTTCAATTTTATAATAATTTCATGAAATCATATTTTATGTGGGGTGCATAATATAAACATTCTGACCAAATTAGTAGTAGTAGTAATAGTAGTTGTAGTAGTAGTAGTAGTAGTAGAAGTAGTAGTAGTAGTCAAAGTAGTAGTAGTAGTAGTAGTAGAAGTAGTAGTAGTAGTAGTAGTAGTAGTAGTAGTAGTGGTAGTAGTAGTAGTAGTGGTAAAAGTAGTAGTAGTAGTGGCAGTAGTAGTAGAAGTAGTAATAGTGGTGGTGGTGGTGGTGGTGGTAGTAGTAGTAGTACTAGTAGTAGTAGTAGAAGTAGTAGAAGTAGTAGTAGTAGTAGTAGTTGTAGTAGTAGTAGTAGTAGTAGTGGTAGTAGTAGTAGAAGTAGTTGTAGTAGTAGTAGAAGTAGTAGTAGTAGTAGTAGTAGTAGTAGTAGTAGTAGTAGTAGCAGTAGCAGCATTACAAGACCAATACTTAAGAATGATCAAATGGGAAAATGTAACCTAGCACTGGCAGTAAATATGGGGCTCATTTACAGGTCAGATTTGGAATCTCTGCTGTAAAATGAGATTTTGAATGAATTAAAGGGAGGCAAATCTGTAATAAAAAGAACATGCATAAACCGTAGTTGATTCCCTTGTTTGAACCATGCTAAATCCTTACAAGTTTGGAAAGAATTGGATGAAAAATTTGGACTTTATTGCATAAACACCATTTACTCAATTCAAGGGGAGGTAATTCTGTACTTCATGGACCAATAATGCTCATTTTTTGAAGGGTTCGTGTCCTCATTGATATAAAGACACTGTGCAAATTTGGAAAGGATCGGACAAAAATGTGGAAGATTTTTGAAAGTTTTCACAAAATAGGCAAAAACGAATAAACATGCAAAGTTCAACGAGCTCCTGTGGCCATGTTTTTTGACGAATCAAATTTCTTTGAACAACTTTTTCAGGGGAGCCTTCAAAGGTAATCCCTGTGAAATCTTTTGAAAATCTGATGAGCGGTTTCTGACAAGAAGATTTTTTAAGGTTTTTACCATATATGGTCATGGCGGCCATCTTGGTTATGTGATCAAATTTTTTTTAATAATTCTTTTGTCCCATGACCTAGGGATGCTCCACATGAAATTTAGTTGAAATTGGCTCAATGATTTAGTAGAAGAAGATGTTTACAAATTGTTTACAGACAGACAGACGGCCGGACGCTGAGTGATCACAATAGCTCACCCCGAGCTATCGCTCAGGTGAGCTAAAAATGCACTATAAAAGCAAGATTACATAAAAACAGTGACTTGAACATTATATCAAATGATTTTTGATCTGTTAGAATTTTAGTTAAAACACATTTTTTGTGTACATGATCTGAGTTGGTTACAGACACTACACATGTTTTATATGGGGTAACAATAGCTGTCCAGGAGACGTGTAGCTTGACAATTCTCAGTGCTGGGCACATACAAGTCAAAGAAGACTAATCTGACATTATTAGTTTGGCAACTTATATGAATTGGCACACCTGTATAGAGTTTCAAATTAATATAATCTAGAATTTCATTATGCAGCAATAAGCATTACCAAATAATGTGCGGAAAACTTTCCAAACATTTCAGTGTAAAAAAAATGTAATTTTGCAAGCAGCAAATCAGTGATGTATTTATAACCCTAAATTGTTACCCTAGCTATCAAGATAATCACAGAGAAGTTTAAGCTTTAAGTAATGTTTGCCCTGAATTTGAATTTGCGAAGTCCACTTTTCATCATATCTCTGGATACTTGTGCGCTATAAACAAGATGACATCTATTGATTCCTGTAAACAGTCATCTCTAACAGGCCAAATTTGCTTATTTTTCAACATAAATGTATTTCGAATTGATTTCTGTTCCAAAGCAAACACTAAAATGTCCTTTGATTCCATTCTTTTGCTCTAGCCTAGCAGCTACAAAGGCATCATAGTTGTATTTCAGCTTCTCATATTTTCGTTTGCTCTCCCAATGCTTAACCTTCATGCAGCCAAAACCTAGTCTTATTTTATCTATTCTTTTTGCTTGATTAATCTTTGCTTCCTGAAACAAGAACTGAAACAAAATTCGTTTTCCTTTCTTCAAAGTTTCTGCTACTAATTAAAGTATAAGAATGTAAATTTATATACATGTAGTGTAAAGCCTACAGTGCGCATGTCTTCATTGATCCATTCATAAGCAAAGGAAATGATTAAATGCAGCCATTTGGCTCAAAGTACAAAACAGAAGTTACTTCAGATATGGTTAAAACTCATCACTTGAGCTTAAAAAATGATTTCATATGCTCTTTGATAGCATGAACAATAATAAGTTAAATGTGTAAGCCTTGTAGTGTCTGTAACCATATGACCATCAAAACAAGCTGTTTGATATTCTGTCTCATCTCATTTAATTCTCAAATGGTTTTGTTTGGATTTACTGTTCTCATGATATTTAATGCAAAATAACCTATGTTTCCGATTGCATATTCTAGGAGATAATTGAAAAAAGCCAGTTTATAGAAAGCTACACTATGAAGACAATTTATTTACATTATTATGATAAATATTTCAAATTTCAGAAAGAAAATGTCTAAATACATGTAATGCACCTTAGACATCAGCAATGTAATACATAATACAATTTTGTTTCATTTTACTCACAAATAACAAAAAAGGTTTAAGGCTTACAGAAGGAAGTTAGTGGTTACAGACACTACGAATTTTAGCGTAGCATAATCAAAATGGTAGATACCTACCCGAGTCATTACAAGAGGTTTGTTCTTGTCTTCTCTCCATATTAAAGGGTTGTATCATCGTAAAGAACACAGACATATTTAGATAAATCATTTTAGAAAAAGAAAATCAGGTTATATTGTTCCTAAATAAATTGTTCATAAAATAATTCCACAAGAATGCTTACAATATATCATCCCAAGAGGTCTTGCATTACATTTTTTTTGCACATTAATCTATTGCACAATGTATGATTTAACATTCCAACATAAAAAATGGAACTTTCTCATGAGTAAAACAAAATATTTATAAGAAATAGAACAGGGATTTTTTCCTTCATTTTTTACACATTTTTGTAGTGTCTGTAACTTTTTCTAAGTAGTATTTTTTCAAAAATGATAATATTTTAGCAAGGCAAATTTCAGCCAACTTAGACATGACATGAATACACATTAGCAAATGTAGTATTTATACTTTTGCATAGAATAAACTATTGCCACATAAAACTTTCAATGGTTACAGACACAACAGAATTTTAAATAAAAAGATTTACCAATGAACTATCATTATTGCTAAAATCCCGGCTTATGTAGTAGTTTGAATGGGTTTTGTACTTATCCTAATACTTAACTGAATTTTTTATGTTAATACAAGTTTAATTTACTGAAATTTTGTACCAATAATTGGAGTATAACAATAAGTATATGTTTGAATTTTAGTGTTAAAACAAAATCCCTGCTGGTAGTATTTTACTTATAAAATCCATAATATTTTACCTATTTCATTAATTCAAGCAGCAAATCGTACCGGATACAAGTCTGTGTAACATTATACCAATGTTTGCATCATTTGCTGCTGATATCAAGAGCATTTCTCATTTAAATCAATAGATTTTTTCAAGTGAAACTGCATAACACTAAAAAAAGGCCATTTTTAGAGCATGTTTCAAGGTATATCTCAAGAACGTGTAGCACTAGCCTCTTGAAATTTCAGCGCTACCGTTAGTGGACGTCCAGGTGTAAATTACGCTCGAAATTGGCAGTCATACATCCATTATGCAAATGGGTCCAATAATCCGCATGTATGCTATTTTCTAATACACAACACGTTCAAATGTCAACAGTAAATGGGGTTATTCAGACCGTTAACTCCGCTCAAGAGCTACTGTTTTCAATGAATTTCTCAGTGAGTGGCCAATATTGATTTTTCCAGCCGTCAATCAAAGTCTTCTTGGTTAGCGCATCAGCCAATCAGTGCTCAGGCAACAGAATACACGCCAACCCCACGCGAAGCTGTATACAATAATATTAGCAATATTAGCAACCTCTGCGTTACGAAGTTTTTATTCAGCAATCAAATATTTGAATCCACGCTTTCCCCGCGGAAGAATGACGTGACGTTATGCATGAAGTCTAATTTTTGCATGATTTTCATCTGTACACGAAATACACATGAAATGTTTCTTTGTTGTTAGAATTTTCGTAACTTTCCGTGAATAGTAAAATCCTGAATTTTTCTGATAATGCTTTGATTATACACATTTGAAAATAAGCAGTCTGCAAAATTAACCCATCGCCTGATGGCCAATGCGATAAAATCTCGGCTCTGGAGATAGCAAAAATCTGAAAAGACAGTTTGGAAATAAACCGACAAATTATCAATTCACGAAAATTTGTTCGCATGCGCGATCATTTGAGAATGAATTCGGCATTTCGGAAATGTTCGTTTGGTACCGATTTTCTCCAGTATTTTATTTATTTCCGATTTGTTAGCAGATGGTACGGACATGGACTGCAATTGACGAAATATCTTCGCTAGTTTCCAAAAATCTTAAAAGACATATGTACGCCATCTTGAAATATTTTAAGTGACGATTAGCAAAGTAAAGTAGTGCAAAAGCATTTTGTAAAGCAAAATGTTAACCAAATTATTTATTGATGACGTATTTAATGAGTACGGTAATTGGTTTTCATTTTCTGCAGTCAAACGATATGCACATATTATTTCATGTGCAAAACACGTTCATATTTTTGGACAGTCGTTTTCGGATAAAGTATTTGTCGTCGATCATTATTTACATGTTACATTTTAAATTCATTAGTTGATTTGTCATAATTACAAAATACGAACAGTGCTCTATGCTCTCAAATCGCGTCACTTGATTAAAGCATGTTCAATGGGAATTCCCCCATACCACAATTCAACTTGCGTACAATGGCGGATGGTAGCGGACGTCAATATTGTCCGTATTTTGGTTTTGAAAATAGAAATCGTAATACTACTGGATTATCGGGTAATGGATAGAGTTGGAACATGTACGTATATTAAAACTCTAAAATAAAAGTGGGACTTCAAAATTCATGTCTGGGACGTCCAAACTTTAGGCTTGGAAGTCAGGACTTCCAACTTTTAAAAGCTAACGGAAGCGCTGAAATTTTCAGGAAAGTAAGATGGGTATATCACCTGTTAGATGTAGGACAAAGCACATTCTCCAATAAACTTAACCAATTCCAAACAGAAACAGAACTACTTTTCTGGCTGGCGACTTGAGTAGTTGCACTTGTGCTACCTCTAAGTCTTGCTAAATCAACGTTATCAACAGTTTACACTTTGCTTTATCGGGAGGGCTACCATCCATAAACCCAAAATACTGCCACACTTTTGATTTTAATTTCTTAGGCGCATCTGATAATTTCAATTTGTCGGCCACAACTTGTTCAGCCATTTTGACACTTTTTCCGAAAGTATACCGTAACGCGCTTATTGATTGGATGAGTAAAGTAATAAGCAGCCAATCGCGCGCGTCGTAATTTCAGGTAAAGATAAAACCTACACCTTCCTGTATCAAATAGTTAGAATACAGCGAGCTTTACGTATCTATGTATATATATGTCTATATGTTAAAGAATCGAATCGAATTTAGTAGGTTTGGTATTGTAATCGATGGACGCATTTCGAACCGATTTTCGAGGCATCGGATCGAATCGTTGCAGCTCTATCGGCTGGGCTTGTTTTGTAGATGTCAGTGCTCTTAGCTAACCGATTAATAGTGAAAAAGACAGTTAAGGGGGCAGGCAGCGCCCTCACACTACTTTGGGGGAAGGGGTCCGCAGCCCTTAGACAGGGGAATTTACGCGGCGTTTCCCTTTTTGGGGGATTTTTTTTACTTACTCTCTCATTATTACATTTGTACATGTTTGCACTATATTCATTGCATTTTTCATAATTTAGTATGTTTGCAAAGATTAAATTGAAATAGAATTGAGATATAATAATCATTTTAGGGGGAATTTTTCCCCCAAAAAGGGGAAAAAGTATACTTTTCAGGTGGGGGACTGCCGCCGAATTTTGACGGCAGATTTAATAGATTGAGGGCCCTGGCAGGAGATATAGTTTTGACCAAATTTTGAGTTCCGAAAGGCCGCAATCAGTCAAATCCATTCCATCAAAACAGAAAGTGACACAAGAAAGCCTTTTTGTGTCAGTGTCATAACATAGGCAACATACATTGAAAATACAACCAAAGGCAAGGCTGGCTTCTTCACTTGTGTAACTATGATCCCTTGATCTCTCCCCCCCCCCTATCCAACTCATTTTTAATGCACAATTGAGAAATTTGAACCATTTCATAGTTCTTCTTGAATGCTCTGAGCTTTTATAAGTACCCACGTACAGCTCAACCCAGCGACCGAGGGTCAATAGCAGGGAGTTGGATTATTGCAACTAGGTATGCACAGTACATTTAAACAAATCAAATCAATATTTATTAATTGTCGGTATGATATACAAACATTATAACATAACAGAGCTCCAAATAAGGGTCGTATTTTCGTAATTACGAATTATTTCAAGTCTGTTACGTATTTATTTTAAAATCTTGTCATACCATTAAGAATTACAAAATCAAGTTACGAATATTATTTTTACAACGGTTTGTATTGATTTTTATTGAGTTCTTTTCGCGTATTAAAGATCTTGGCGGTGCTTATATAGAATGGTTATTGGGTTTGTTTAACAAAGCGCATTTTTTCCAATAAAAGCGGCGTATACAGTCTATCTGTCAAAAAACAATGGCGGCGTCCTAAAAACTTGCAAAGCGTCCAAAAACACGCTTTTAACATATTGTATGCAAAGTGAGCCGAAGTTAAATGTTCAGAAAGACATTATAGAAAAGATCTTATACAATGTTGTATGTTCAGTTGCCGACACAGTCGGAAAAGCTAAACAAAAACGCGACATGACGGGTCCAAACTTAAACACAAAAAAAACATTGATTGAGTGGAAGGGACAAGTCCCGTGGCTAATCGTTGAAAAGATTGAAGGGGAGACCCGTTTAAATTGTGAAATATGTAAAATATGTACACTGTTGAACTCGTATAAATAAAGTTGCTAGTATGTTTATTTTGATTTTTTTTTGCATGAAAATAACCCTTATTATTTATTTTCAGGTCATTTTGAAAAAATAAGAATTATTTTCCAAAACTTAGTAGTAACGTTAAGAATAAAATTTCAGAGTTAAGAATTCTTTTTTAAAATCTGGTAGTAATTTAAGAATTTCACAAAACCTTATCTGGAGCTCTGACATAAGCTATGAATAGCTTTTGACCGACAGAATGCAATGCTAGTTTTGTCTACATTACTCATTAATTTCATCCCTGTGCTGTGTTTATTTACCTAGAAAAGTGTCACCCATACGTTTAAATTTTTCACAATTTACCTTCAAAGTTCTGTTCTGTTTCTGCAGCGTGAAATATTGACTTCCGCCATAAGTGAAAACCTCCTTTTTGAAGATTCAAAATTTCCTTGCTAGGGAGCTGTCATTAGTTTCAATGTTTTTTTTCCCAAAATTTTGAGACATTCTATCTAAAACCTAACACAAGAAATACATCTGATATATACCTAATTGATTTTTAAAGACCATAGGTTACCCCTACCCTAAGGATATGTAATTGGACCCACCCTTTCACTGATATATCCCCTGCCGCCTAAAGGTCACAATATACTAAATAGTTGTCCCTATATATTTCAATGTTTAGGTGACAATATACTAAACGATTTCCAACACAAATTCAATGTGAAAGCAATAACTTTAACTAAAAATAACGTCAAACTTTTGCGCATAGACATCCCCATAACCATACCTTTTCTTTAAGAGAATTCCAAGCCGCAATGATTTAAACAATAAAAAAGGGGGGTCATACGTTATGCAAGAAAGAACTCGACGCGAATCAGCGGTCACTGTTTTATGGCCATCTATTTACCGGCTTCGTACCAGTTGAGAAGGGTTTCCCGCCATCTGTCAAAGTCTCATGTAGTCTCCAACCTTCAAGCAAAGTGAATTTCTGTTAAACATCAATTTTTTCCCTACCACATGCACAAAGAATCATTCTAAAATAAAGCCATGGCAAGTGCCCCTACAGAGAAATGTGTCTTCTTATAAATGATGTTCATGTTTTTAGAGAGTATAGCATTGCACTCCAAAATAATTTGGTATATTGTAACATAAAAGCGACATCTTTAAGCGAAAATAAATGCAACATTTTGCACATAGAGACCCCCATAACCTACCTTTTTTTAAAGGCCGTTCTAAGCGGAGTCGATTTGTGCAATAAAAAAAGATATGTTATGTACGAACCAAAAAAGAACTTGTCAAAATCGACTGTTTTTGCAACTTTTTTTCCGGTCGTTTTCTAGTGGAATGTCACATTTCTCAGTGCAATGTCTTACTATAGTCTCTTAGTTTTTCATATTTCAGGGATTTAGTAGTGATCACCTATCCATGCCCTACTACTTTCTCCAAAAGATAAAACCAGAACAATTGTTTAAAGTGTACAACATGCCTTCGAATCAACAATGATATTTATTTTAGAGAGAGCAACTGTAATGATTTCCCGCGATTTCTCTGAAGATTGAAGAGCCTTTGTAAAGTGATCTTAGTCGAGTGGTTAAGGCGATAGACTAGAAATCTTTTGGAATCTTCCCGCGCAGGTTCGAATCTTGCCGACAGCGCATACTTTTTGCGACGCGTTTTATTTCTTCTCTAACGTAATTTGATATAATATAGTATATAAGCTATGTTTTTGTTAAATAGTAGTCCGGGTGTCCAGCAATAACACAAAAATTGCAATAAATACCTGTATAAACCAAGCTTTCGTGATTTACTGCTGAAAAAAAAACGAATCATGCATGTTGCATTTTTATTTTTTATTTCAAAAAGTAAACGGTAAATCTGTATATTTCTTAATATTTTTGCTGTATATAGTGTATCTATAAAAAACGATGTTCAAAATATTACTTAAATGATACTATTTTGAATTTTATGACACTTTGTTTCAAACCAAGCCAATTTCTACTTGGCTGAAACCACTTACATTTCATGGCGCTCTTCCATAGATAACAAGTTATAAAAAATAAATGTCTGTAAAAGAATACTTATTTCATCTTGTTTAAACTTTAAACACCTTTACTGCATCTATACACACCAACTGCATGTCCATATTTGGAAATCTGGATGAATTATAGAACTTTCATATACCACAGGGTTGCAAATAAAGTGGAAAAAGCCGAGCGTGGGGTTGGTTTTGAAAAAAATCAGTATGTATTTTTTTAAAGCACGGAAAGCCTACCTAAAAATGTGCATGTAGTTCAGTGAAATGATGCTGATTAAGAAAATAATATATTATATTATATTTGGAAAGGTACCCATTACAGTGGCTCTACCTTAATGTAAATATCAATAAAATAAAAATAAAAATATCTGGTTTATTATAATACTAAGTTATATTTAATTATAAATAAACGGAAAAATTAATTATAAATTATTAACAAACATAATAATTCGTGATTAAAAGCCTTAGCTAGCCAAAATTTATCAAACTGTAACCATTTGTTAATCACGCGTGTCTTTCAGTAAATATTCGTCTGAACTATTAAAACTCAGCATAGAAAATGGTTCTATTTTAAAATATCTTCAAGGTGGTGGAGACAGGGAACAGAACTGAAGGTCATCAAAACGAGAAGCGGAAAGAATTGAGAAAAAAAGTAATGTGTCCACACGACACGGATGCCACCAACTGTAACTGTTTGAGGGTTGCATATCTTTACCGCCCGTTTGAGGGTTGAGAGTAATATGGTAAAGAAAAAAAAACTATTTGAAATAGAGATCGGCAACCATGCTGAATGTTTAAAACGCAATAAGTGACCCCGTGACCTAGTTTTTTGCCCGGCATGGCCCATGTTCGAACTTGACCTAGAGCTAGAGATCGTCTATATAAATCTTAAGACCAAGTTTGGTGAAGACCGGATGAAAAGTACTTGCATTAGAGAGCGGACACCATGCTGAATGTTTAAAACGCACTAAGTGACCCTGTGACCTAGTTTTTGGCCAGACATGGTCCATGTTCGAACTTGGCCTAGACATTATCTAGATACAACTTCTGACCAAATTTGGTGAAGATCAAATGAAAACTACTTGAAATAGAGAGCATACACCATGCTGATTGTTTAAAACGCACTAAGTGACTTCGTGACCTAGTTTTTGGCCCGGCATGGCCCATGTTCGAACTTGGCCTAGAGATCATCTAGATAAAACTTGTAACCAAGTTTGGTGAAGATCGGATGACAAACTACTTGAATTAGAGAGCGGACACCATGCTGAATGTTTAAAACGCACTTAGTGACCCCCTGACCAAGTTTTTTACCCCGTGACCTAGTTTTTTTGCCCGGCATGACCCATGTTAGAACTTAGCATAGACATTATCTAGATAAAACTTTTGACCAAGTTTGGTGAAGATCGAAAGAAAAAGTACTTGAATTATAGAGCGGACACAATGCTGAATGTTTAAAACGCACTAAGTGACCCCGTGACCTAGTTTTTGGCCCGGCATGGCCCATGTTCGAACTTGGCGTAGACATTATCTAGGTTCAACTTCTGACCAAGCTTGGGGAAGATCAAATGAAAACTACTTGAATTAGAGAGCAGACACCATGCTGAATGTTTGAAACGCACTAAGTGACCACGTGACCTAGGTTTTGGGCCGGCATGGCCCATGTTTCCAACTTGGCCTAGACATTATCTAGATACAACTTCTGACCAAGTTTGTTAAAGATCAGATGAGAACTACTTGAATTAGAGAGCGGACACGAAAAGTGGGACGGACGGACTGACCGACCGACTAACGGACAGTGCGAAAACTATATGTCGCCCGTTTGGGGCATAAAAACAGGCACAGAAAACGTAAGGAAAGCAAAATTAACCCATCAAACATCTACCACCACCCTCTCCCGCCTAACTTAATGCGGGACGAGAAGATTCAAGTGAAGGGCGAGTGGATTGTCAGGCCTTCTCGCCCTGCAGGGCAAATTGCTCTGGAAAAAATGGCAAGGTCTGCTCAATATTATCAAAACGCATACTACAAAAAGGATGTTGAGCTAGGTTTTGTTCGAAGAGAATTCTGTTTTGTATTCCGTAGCACGTTTTACGACATCGGATTTTGGGCGGGAATAAAACACGGGTACAGTCTAAATTAGCCAGGTACGTGTTGGTAAATTTTTCGTACCCACGGTACAGTTAAGTATACTTAAGAGTACCCGGGTAACATTTAAGTAGTACCCGAGCCGACAATGACCAATCGAGCTCAACTGGGCTCGAACCACTGACCCCTGGAGTAAAAATCTAACACTTAAACCATTCGACCGTCCGTGCTCATGCAATGTGTGTTGTTTATTTTATGCTTTCCGATGGTTTATAGAGAAATATCAGTGAATTTAAAGCTGATATTTCACTGTTTCGAGCAGTGAAAAATAGCATTGTTTTAAATGAACTATTTTTGGATATCTTTGGTTTCCCCATTGTGACCTCCACTTAAAGGCAATTTTACCGAGGGTGACTACTGTGCATTGATGTTTATAAAACATACGGATTAGCAGCAGCTTCTTTTTAAAATATATGGTGGGGCGCCCAACGGGGAATTATCTAGTCCGGAATGGCAAAAATAATCATTTGTAAACATAAAATAAAAATACAATTTGTTCGATTTGGTGCAATATCGATTTCAATTCACTAGTCACTGCGCCACTCATGAACATATATTTTTTTCTGTGATCACGATATTCTACCAAATCCAACAAATATCCTCTATATTTAATACTTTATATTAGCAATCCTCGTAGTGTCAAAAATATAACGACAACAGAACTTTCCAAATTATTCAATCGTTTGGCGTTGCAACGCTTTATAATTTTATCGTTTTGAAATCGTCAAAAGATGCATATAATGGATATTTTAGAGCATGGTAAATGTTCAGTATTATTTCCTCACAAATATCATAAATACAACGACAATTAGCGAATCTGAAGCATTTTTTAAATTTTTTGATGATTTACCAAAACATGAAAAGGTCCATTTAATTGTGACAACCGCATATTGAGATAATAAAAAAAAAATACATCATCTGTATACTTTTAAACTGATGATCATAATATATCCATAATTATACATCTATTTCTGAATATTTTTGTGGGGTATGAGTTGATTGCAAAAAGTAAGAGTTGACCAGAAATTCCGTGCGAGTTGACCAAAAAACGTTCGAGTTGACTACCGTTCGAATTGACTTAGGTACGAGTTGAACATAAACTTTACAGTTTCTAGTGTTAAACAAAATGATAATACAAAATACATGAATATGGTAAGCCTTTTTTTTTCTTACATTAAAATCATAATTTGGTAATGGATGAACTTTACAGATATTTGAACAAAAACATGATCACACTGTATCTAGCTATATATGGAACTGCTTTTATATGTCGTTGTAATCAATAAAATATAACAATATCTTTTTAAAGAACAAAAAATAATACAATTTGAATCACAGTAAAATGTTAGTGGTATACAGAACCCTTAAGTTTATTTATACTTAATGTAAATGCCACAACTACATCAGCATACAATAGTTACACTTACGTTGTAATCAATAAAAAATAACAATATCTTTTTAAAGAACAAAAAATAATACAATTTGAATCACAGTAAAATGTTAGTAGTACACAGAGTACCGAATTTTATTTATACTTAATGTTAATGCCACAACTAGATCAGCATACAATATTTACACAACATGGTTAAATGCAGCCTTTCACTTTATGTCATAATGTATCATAATGTATTCAGTCTACAGTTATACATATAAAACAATTATACATTACTATGAGTATAAAGTTGGCGAATAGTTAGTGCCTCTGATATGAACTTGCCCAGCGTGAACATTTCACTTTTACTTTGTGTGGTTAAATACTGCGTGAATGTTAACATGCTAGGTATGTCTCTATAATAAGTGTTTATGTATCTTCCTCTTATTTGGACAAATTAGGAACATTTCAAAAGAAAGTGGAATTTGTCTTCCACTTCGTTGCTGTTATATAATTGACAGAGTCGCATTTTTCTTTCCATTCTATCATATCAACCCGTCTGAATTTTAAGGTTATGTGCACAGATGCGTTATTTCGTTATCGCCATTCTTAGATTTCTTGACAAAATCGTCTCGAGATATGATTCAAAAGAAAAGGTTGTTTTTAATGCTTTATATACAATGAGTACCCTAATATCATCAATATCTCGTTTTCACTCAGGTAGGTTTTCGTCGATAACTCTTTGTTTAAACAAAGACAAAAACGTTGCCTCATTGATTTGTGAGTTATTTGACCACACATAATTAAATCCGTATTTACATAGTAAGTCTCTGACCTTTCCGAACCAGTTACATTTATTATCATTTAAGTCAGCCAAACCTTCTTCCAGTATGGATCGTAATATAATATTTTCACTTTTAGTTATTTTAAACCAATACGTGTATTTTACTATGCGTACCTATCTGTTAATATATAACGGTAGTCTACCAAGTTCGCCGTAAACGCCTACATTAGAAGTTGATTTCCTTACACCAAGAACAGCTTTGCAGAATCTTATGTGCAATTTTTCCAACTCGCTACACTTTGAGAAACACCATACTTCGCACGAGTATGTAATAATTGAAGAAACAAACGCATCAAACAACTGTAAAGCTACCTTAGGTGAACAACTATACTTTTTCAAGTGTGATAACAATATGTTAAGTGCCTTTAGACCCTTACCACGCAGAGTGTAAGTATTAAGATTAAAATTCCCAGTATAATTAAGTGTTACACCCAGATATATAAAGTCGTTCACAATTTCTCTATTTTCATTCTGATACTTTCATATCTCATTGCGTTTGGTAGCTCCTTTTTTACGGAATACAATAATATTGGTCTTCGGTATGTTAATTGGAGACCCCATTTGTTACAATAATCATAGAAACGATCATTAGACATTTGTAGGTCTTCCGGCGTTTCTCATATTACAACCATATCGTCTGCAAACAGTAGTAGAATCAAACATATGTCTTGTATAATTATTCCCGCATTATGTCTATTTTGTAAAAACATTTCAAGATCGTCTACGAAAAGAGAAAAAAAGTATCGGCGATGTTATCTCCCCCTGTCTTAGCCCGACTGCTATATTAAACTATTCGGAGAATGTGTTGCAATGTCTAACACAACATTTGACTGATTGGTATAAACTGCGTATAATGCACAACATTTTGCCGTCCACTTTCGACTAACATAACTTTAGCCATAATGCATTCAAATATATTGAATCAAAGCAACGTTTCATATCAATGAAACAACAATACAATCGTCTTTTCATATTAACATATTTTTCAATAATTGAATGGAGTATGAAAACTGCATCTAGGTGGGATGTTACGGGAGCATTTTCACTCTGGTATTTATGATAATTTAGTCCCTTTTAATGAAATTATACAACATACAGTTAGTTTGAAAAGAGATTCCGTAAATTATATGCTTAATAAGTTTACGGATACAGTGAGAAGTATAGCAGATCCTGTCACATTATGGTTGGAAACAAAGTGCAGATTGTACAAATAAGCTTATCGATGAGGAAGAGATTAAAGAATAGTATAGGTGACACAAGGCCGGGTATGTTTGTATTGGTCAAGCAAAAGTGTTTATACAGACAAAGCTTGTAAATATTTGGGTGGTTTGTTTATCCCGTTCCCAGGGCTTCATTGATTCAGTATCTTTAGTAATCTAGCCAATAAGCAATAAGCACGCATAGAACACTGACCGATGGGATTCACAACTGAGTTTCACGGGGCAAATGTTAGAGGGAAATAGTCAGTTAGCATTTAGATTTAGAAGTGCACAGATGGAAAAAGATAAAATCATGTAGCAATCACAACGTATTTGTACAACTGAAAATATTAACTATGTCAGACATTAAACTGGATTAGAAACTGATATATGTGTTGTGGAATATTTTATCCTACATTATGCAGAGAAACCAACATTAATAGAGAGGGACGGACTTGTCCCATGCACGACACGAGAAAATGGTAGTTAATGCAAATCTCGTCATCATGACAATACGCGCATGACGAGATATTGAATGATAGGCTACACGCCAGTAATTTAAGAGAAATGAACATTGCTAGAAACTATGTGTCGACCATGAACTACGAATAACTACACGACAATCCTTTGTTTGCCAAAATATGTTATTTTAAACAAGATGTTCGTTTCGGTTCGTCATCTGTACATGAACATAATTGGTTTGATGCAGTTTGTAAAACAGCTCGCAATAGTTACTTGCATCCCCTTTGTCAGTTTAATTTAGATAAGTCGCAACAAAATCGCATATATCTATGTGAAAGTAAAAAGCATTATAAAGGTAATATTCGGAAAAAGAAAAACGCAAGTTTCACAAAGAAAATGAATGAGATTGCGGATTGCGAAAAAAACGAGAGATTTTTGGAAACACTTTAGAACAAAAACTAAAAATAAATCTGGAAATACACCTTTGGATGCTTTTCGATACTTTTTTAAGAATTTAGGTGGAAATGTAATTAATTGTAAAAATGATGAATCTGAGTTTTTTAATGAACATAATAATTTTGATTTGCCGAATAACGTTCATCCGGAGCTAGATAGACCTATCTCTGTCGAAGAAATTGTTAAAGCCGTTAAACTACTTAATCGGAACAAAGCCCATGGACTTGATAATTTGTTGAATGAATACTTTATAGAATCTATTGACATTTTAGCTTTGCCTTTGAGTGATATGTTCAATAAGATAATAGACTCTGGAGTTTTCCCCGAAGCGTGGACAGTCGGTATTATTGTTCCATTACACAAAAAGGTCTCCGAGTCAGATGTAAACAACTACAAAGGCATTACACTTGTAAGCTGTCTTTCTAAACTGTTTACCTCAGTTATTAATAAGAGAATTGAAAATGTCTGCAATGAATATAACATTATTTCGGACGCCCAAATCGGATTTCGAAAAGGACGTTCTACTGTAGATGCAATATTTATACTTCAGTCATTAGTTCAGAACTATATGTTATCAAATAAACGTATGTATGTTATATTTGTCAACATGTTGAAATGTTTTGATTCTATTTATAGAAACGGTCTTCGGTTGAAAATGTTTAAATTGGGAATTCAGGGTAAAGTTTTACGAGTTGTTAGAGATATGTATAACAATGTAAAATCATGTGTTAAGTCATTTTCTTCATTTTCTGATTATTACTCATACTCAGTAGTCTTGCGTCAAGGAGAGGTTATGTCCCCTTCGCTATTTTCTCTCTTTAATGAGGACTTGGAACTTTTTCTCCAAGATGATATTAATGCAGGCATACATTTAGATGATGTTATGATGTTATTACTTTTGTTTGCTGTCGACATGGCTATTATATGTAAAAATCCAACAGAAATTCAAAACCATTTAGACCATTTGCAATAATTGGGGATTGCAGGTTAACATAAATAAGACCAAAATTATGGTTTTTCGTTAGCAAGGTAGATTACTGACCTCAGAGAAGTGGACCTACACTAGTCAGCCAATAGAAGTTGATTGTGATTTTAACTATTTAGGAGATGTTCTAAATTATGCTGGTAGTTTTAATCTTAATCAAGAATATTTAGCTGGTAAAGGGCTAAAGGTCATGGGTGTTTTATTTTGTAAATGTCAGGACTATGATTTGAAGCCTAGTACTTTTTGTCAATTGTTTGATGCCTTTGTTGGCTCTATCATCAATTATGGAGCAGAAGTTTGTGTATGGCAAACTTGGGAGATATCCGCTTTTTATACATAGATATGTACGTATACTGAAATATTGGTTTAAGCTGCAGTCAAGCGACAACATCATTTTAAAATATGTTTAAAACGAAGCCGTTATATATTGTGGAAAGGGTTGTACAATTTGGATATATAATGTTAAAAAGATGTTAAATGATTATGGTTTTCCAGATGTATTCGAAAATGCGCATGCTTTTGATATGGAATCTTTTTTGTTTGTATTTAAATGTAGAATTGTTGACTCTTAAACTTAAATGGTGCAATGCTGTGAGCGAAAGCTCTATGATGGACATGTATAGGCAGTTTAAAGCATCTCTAGTATATGAACCATATCTAAATATTCTACCTAAATCATTAAGAGCATATGTTAGTAGATTACGTTTACACCCCTTGATAATTTAAAC
Source organism: Dreissena polymorpha (assembly GCF_020536995.1). Classification (NCBI taxonomy): domain Eukaryota; kingdom Metazoa; phylum Mollusca; class Bivalvia; order Myida; family Dreissenidae; genus Dreissena; species Dreissena polymorpha. The sequence continues at coordinate 23,453,522 of NC_068360.1, read as the reverse complement.
GGGTAGATACACTGTAAATGTAGAGGAAAGATCTGTAAGATACTGCATGTTCTGTGATTTAAATGACATTGAGGGTGAATATCCTTTTGTTTATGTATGCCATATGTAAAATGATTTTAGAAAAACAACAACATTAAAAACAACTATTAAATCAAATCATCTTTTTATAAATATTTAGATGTTAAAAACGGTTAAAACAGTGGATAAAATGGAACTTATTAATCTGTCACAGTACTCACTGTTTGTCAAAAACGCGCTTTCTGTACGATCAAGACTGATAAATGATATATATATATACCACTGAAATTATTAAAATCTTTTACGCTAAAGTTATCTACTGTATTAAATGAATGTTCACTTAGAATCAAATAATCGATGACACTTGCACCATGAGTATTGAAACATGTGTATTTACCAGTGCTATAATCCGAGCCCAATCCCCCGTTAGCGATTCTCAATGTCGTGGCCTTACATAGGTCAAGTAAATTATTTCCGTGAGGGTTACTTCCCTTATCCATCGAAAGTCTTGGTAGCGTGTTATCAGCTAAATAGTATTCAGGGTCAATATCGTATACATATGAATCACAAAGAATGTCGTCACATTTACACGCTGTTCTAGCGTTAAAATCCCCAGCTAACATTACTGTGCCCAACCCTTGAAACTGGTTAATATCGCTACCGAGACTTTCAAACAGGTCCATATCTATCAAGTTGGCCATCTCCGATTCGCTTCCCCACATATATACTGCTGCAATCAATATATCTTCAGTATTGTTAAAAAACGAATTATCTAGCTTAAGCCATATTATAGTGTCGTGAGTATTTTTTACAACCGATATTCCACTGGTTATGCTATTGCGCGTATATATTGCTACACCGCCACTATTGAGCTTGGCTTGCCTGTGTCTATATTTCCTAAAAAAGTTATTACAATCGTACTCAGAAAGTTCTATTTCGCTTGATTTGCAAGTCCATGATTCTAACAAAATAATTAAATCATACTGTGATAAAACAGAAACGAAATCCGGATCCTCCCGCTTGGCAGCACCCAAACCATTACAGTTTCAGACTACACACTTTAATCCATCCGGTCCCTCCTATGCATCCTTTATTGGCCTGCCGTCGATGTTTAGAGTGTCGTATGACACCCACGCCCGTTTTCCCGCTTGCTTTTCCTCTTTGGCTCTTTTAAAGAGACGCCTCCTTTTTACTGCCACTTCCGGTGGGAACTGCTATGTGACGTAGAACGGCGTTAGACCATAGACCATATCATCTGTCGCCATAGACTAAACCATCTGGACAAGTACCATGTATTAACAAACCTGAATCATGGCTTCCGCTAAGGATTTTCGTGTGAAACCCAACAGTCCAACTTGTTGTCACATCCCATGACCTGCTTGGATACCATGACCCAAACAATCAGGTTGACCCAATTATCCTCGATTTCAGTAAGGCCTTTGAAACCGTATCCCACCAACGCCCACTGCTGAAGCTTGATTACTACGGCATACGCGGTCCATCACTCAACTGGGTATCACACTTCCTCAAACAACGTGAAATGTGCATGGTGGTTGAAGGAGAGAAGTCCCGTCACGTTGCTGTAGGATGTCGCGTTTCACAAGGCACAGTGTAAGGGCCCCTTCTGTTTCTCTGTCATATAAATGTACTACCCGAAAAAGTGAAATCCCACATCTGACTATTCGCAGACGACTGCCTACTGTATAGAGCCTTCAACTCATTTAAAGACCACGGAATTCTTCAAGAACACCTTGACAACCTACACACATGGGCTCATGATTGGGGAACGAGGTTTAACTCAAAGAAATGTTATCTCCTCGGTTCAAAATCTACGTCCTTATTTTTTACATCAATGACAACACAATTCTCAAAAACGGCCAAGAGAACCCATACTTTGGTATAACTTTCTCCAATGACTAGAAATGAAAAACCCACATATCAAACATAAACAAAGGGGCCAACTCTACACTAGGCGTCCTGAGACGTAACCTCGGATACTTAGATAGATATCAGGTGATATAAGCATTGTATTTATATTGCCTATGTGATGTACTGTCTCCTATAATTCTATTATGAATGGTCATGTGTACTTCTTTTATAATGTTGTAGATATTATGTTTTGTAGTGAAGTACATGTTGATGAGACAAAAATAAATAAATAAATACTGCCCCAAAGCTGCCGACAAACCGCATACCAAGCGCACATCCGTTCTAAACTGGAGTAAGGGAGTGTAGCTGTTGGGCCCATACCAACAAGGCGGTATCACTAGGGATTACGAACACGGACAAGATGGATGCGTATCAGCCAATGCTGGACAAAGTAAACCTCCCACACTACAAGAGAGTTGACGCCACGAGAGATTGACGTTCTTGTACAAGGTAGTTGAAGGGCACGTACCCGACCGCTATTAATATTGATCACTGATTGCATCGATTAAGACCATTAAGCACTAATGGAACAAGTTTGAAGACTATATCCATCAAAATATAGTGTTTAAATCAGTGAACGATAACTCTAAGTGCTTCCAGCCACTACGCTCTACGCTCTAACAGTGATAAATTGAAATTCTAGTTCTTTCCGCGAACCATTCTTGAGTGGAATTTACTCATTGAAAGCACTGTGAACTCAACATCTATTGAGTGTTTTACAGCCGCAATATCGGTAAAAGTCAGACATTTGCCTAGCTCATATTGACTTCATGTGCATTCCCCGTTGAATACAAGCCAAACTTGGTTACTTCAATGTATTCATTTACATTCAGATTCAAATTATGGGCATTATTGCGTACAAGAACATTATATTTCTTCAATTAAAAAAGCAATGCAGCCCCAAACAAATTCTTATTTATTGCTTGATGAAACAAAAGGCGTTTTACAATCTGTCAAGCATTTAGATCTAATATCTTATAATTGTATGTTTTATAGCTCCTGGAATTCTAAGCTGGTTTGGTGGATGCGGTGTAATGGATATGGTGCCCGTTTGGTGACTGGGAGCTCTCAGCATCGATCCCTTAAGGTGGAACGTTCTTTAGATCACCGTTGTACAGGTTGTCTCATTAAATGTCTCAATTCACGCAAAGCCGGCTAAAGCAGTTGCTTCTAGTATAAACTTATTTAACATAATCAAATTAATGTGACGAGTCAAATCATTGATTGACAGGATAATCAATGTATTGATGTACAACTTAAGAACAACAAACTTGTTTTGCAATTGAAATATTTTATAACAACAGATATCTAACAGGTATTTATTTTATTTCGCAATATATTGTCGCCTAGTTTAAAATTATGTCACCAATAAAAGACTAGTCTTTTTGAAGCCAATACAACAAAGCATGTCGCCACTAAAAAAGCGATTCATAAATCGCAGTCTAAACTTAGTGTGTAGCTGTTTTGTAACGACTCGAATGCAAACAAACATAATGTTATATCGTACATATTTTTAATTTATACATTGTGATAACATATACAACAAACATATATAACAAGTATATGATAACGCAAGGCGATGCAAAACAATTCACTCATTTATTTGCATGTAAAAAATAGTGACACAATAAATACCGTAATACTAAAACACTGTCATCAGCAATCAAAGAATTTACGTACTTACAAACTTATGTTGTCTTTTGAAAAAACTGTGAAATCATTATTTATCATAAACAATTAAATGCATATACATATGTTTGCAAACAAGAATAATACAGCAAAGTATGCATTTTGGTACTAGCGTACCGTATTAGTGCCCTGTTTTACAATCACCAGTGTTTTATCAACTTAAATATTTTATTACAGATGTTTAACAAAAGGTTAACAGGGGCAATCTGGTTTAAATGATGTATGTCAATGAAACATGTACCTGTAAAAAAGGCAATAGTTTTAATCGTAATATCACACATTTAAAATGTCTATTACAAATCTATAAGATTGGCCATGCACGTTTGTAAATAGTGTTATTTTATGTATTTTATTGTACATGTCATGGATTTGACAATAAAATTTGAAACTCTATATAACATTTATCATGTAGCAGCAACTAACAACCAATTTATTAATTACATAGTGCACAGGAAATCATATTTATGCATTAGCTAAACAAGCGATGCCGCGAGAATACAGATGCCGACTTTTATTTTGTCAACTTATCAGGTTTTTAAACAAGCGTTTATTGATTTATGAGGATAATAATAACATTACGATATCGAATAGATCGAAACAACTACATTGAACGAAATCTAAATGCAGGCAATACATTTTAGACGGGTAATGTTTACCAAAATTTTATGTTGAAAAAGTTAACGCGATTTGTGGTGAACCAGTTTTCAGCTTATGACTTATTCCCTTACGGTATTTTAATATATGCATGCAATAGTTCGTTTTCTTATATATACTCTTAACCATGCTTTCTACAGTTGCTAGTTGCAATATGGCCGAGGTTGAAACCTCACACACTACAGCAACGAAGCAGCATACAATATTGCTTATCCTCAACAACTTTGATTTTACGACAGAATGGTCGCGTCAAAAAAAAGCAAATGCAAAAACTTAAGTAACGGCAAAGACCTCATTCTAAACCGTGAATGACAAAACCTGTTGTCATTTGATATGCAATCATTGATGACTAGACATGGTAGATTATGCCATCATTTGAACATATAAACTGATATGACGATTAGCGGACGTGATGAATACCGAAATATAAAGTAACAAGACTATTACCAAGCAATATATGTCTCGTCCGGCTCACCATTCAGAAATCTTAGATCGTAGGAGCTAGTAGGAGATAGAGAGCGAGAGAGCAGCAGAGTAGCGATATGCGAGTCATAGCGATTCGAGCTCTCTCTCTCCTCTCTCTCTCTCGCATCTCTCTCGCTCGCTCTCGAGCTTCTCTCTCTGCTCTCTCTCTCTCTCTCTCTCTCTCTCTCTCTCTCTCTATATATATATATATATATATATATATATATATATGTATATATATATATATTGCCATAGCAACCAGAATTATTGACGTATGAACAAAATGAAAAGACGTGCATAATCTCCAAATTGCCATCTGACCATATTTTAAGTTTCATGAAACAATATGAAGAACTTTTAAAGTTATCGCAGGATCCAGAAAAGTGTGACAGACAGACAGACAGACGCACAGAGCGCAAACCATAAGTCCGGTGAAACCGGTAGGGGACAATACACAGTAAGAAAAAAATAATTTTATTTGAAAATGAACATCAGTAGTGTTAGTGAACACGTGTTACAATTATTTATCTAAAAATAGCTTGAAATGCTCATGATGTTGAGCTATGTAAGTGGATTTTCAGACCGGATCTTTTGCGGTGTGGGGCGTAATTATTGATTACTTTAAAATTTTAATTACAAATCACAGCTTAAAGCTTTTTATGTTCAGTTTTATTTTCAGTGCTTCCGACGCTGCCCGAAGCAATTCTCACGTTTGCTCGTAAATGTTGGGATATCGTCGCGGAAAATTCACACGCAAAACACTGACACAAAAAATAAAAACGAGCATTTTGTATGTCATTAAATTTTAGTTACCATACCACATCTTGCGTTGAAATTTTGGCTATTGTTATAAGGAACACTCATTTATTTCTGGGTTAACTTTATTTTACGAAATATTTTAAGAAATATTCGTTGATTTTTAGTACTTATTTGGCTTTATATTCCGGATTCGTTTTCAAGACATAAACACGTGTCAAAAAGGAATATTTAAATATTTTGGGCATGCATTAAAACATTTATAACGGGTAAAAAATATGTCGCGCCACTTCATAAGAAACACATTATTTTTCAATTAAAGTAAATCCTGTCTACAAAATTGTGTTTTCGCATTAATCGTTTGGATTAAGTACTTAACCAAGCACTGAAAATATTGATATTGAAATCTTTATTTCGCAACTCTAAATACAATAATATATTTAACGAATGCAAAAACAAACATCTGGTTTTAATCCATGCTGAGCAGATCAATTTACGTTATTAATTAACTTTGTTTGAACTCACGTTACTGCGACAAGTGATAGCACTGAGCTCTGCATTATTTTTAATTAAACTATTATTGTTTTATGAAAGAAGAGAAGCGTTAACACGCAGGGCGGATTCAGTCATCGATTATAAGTTTTGCTTGCACATTAATCATGTTGTACTGGATACATGGATAGCAACTGTTCAAACTTCAAACTGGTATATTGCAGATACTATTAAGGAGACACATATTTTAATAAGTGACTTTCGTACAATTGTTTGATTTTAAATGTAATGCATACTGGAATAACGCAAATCTATTTGTTTTAAATAGTAAACTACAAACTTATGCAAATCAGAAACTGCTTCTGGTAAATAAAACATACCGGTATATAATATTGTAACATTAGAGTACGGTAAAATGTTCGATATGACAACGGTTGCCTTCGTCGTACTGTTTAACACGGCGCTATGTGCGATGACAACATTATACTCTATTGAAAACGCACACGTTTCCGACAATAATGTGCTTTTGAATGTTATGCAGTGCGGCAGGTTATATCATAGATTCGACACAGCAGCCTTGCAGTTTTCTGTCGGTGATACGTCGCGGTGCGACTCTTTGAAATCCGAGTTCTGGTTTGACAGACCGGTGTTCGAAATTGGTTTCGGGTATGCTGTAAAGCGGAAGAATGTTATAGACTACAGTGAGATAGGAGGGGTAATATGCCTTTGTATTATTTATATTCTAATATTCTGACAATACTACATTCTTATTAGTTAATTGACCATCACGTGTGGGTCTACAACAAAGAATTACATTCGAAATAAACAACACATACTCTTATCTGGCAATGTATTTGTATTATTACAATTGTTGACTTGTGTGTTGATCTATAATCTGACAAAAACCTGCATCATATGTCAATATTATATTTTGACAAGTCTACAAACCAGAATATGGCTTCAACGCATGCAGTTCAGAATATGTAACCTTACCTTTTTTATCAGCGATAACAATTTATGCATTAAGTTATTAATCATTTTATAGTGATCAATTTAATTACTAGTTTTGTACAACATAAAATTACAAACAACGGCATGGGGGCTACCCAATATAATACTAGCATGGAATTCCTTTGATTTTTTTTTGTTATCTACACAAATGTATACGAAGAATACATGTAACAGTTTAACCGTGTGTTAATATTATATATGCATCCATTCCAGAGGTTTGCATCAAACGATAAGGTTTTTTGAACGAAGACTTCCCTTTCTACTCGAGATCGGTGTCATCATCATGATCGACCTTGTTCCGTACAGTGTCAACGAGTGCGTATAATTGTTAACCACGCAAGTACTCACAGTCTGTCGTCCTGTACTTTCCCGTCTCCAGAATAGTCCGGTATCTAGCTGTTCAAAGACATTAACTGATTATATATTTTGTGAAAAAATTAACCTTCATGACACTGAGGGATGCGCTCAAGAACTGCACGCCTTCTTTCTAGGTCAAGGTCTTTGAACTCGCGATGACATTTGCCCTGCTCCCCCGCCAATCTGAGAAAATATTCGGAACTTTGTTCTGATGAAATTGCCAGACCTTAGTTTTCGTTTATCGATTGTATTAACAATGACGGTTGCTTATTTTTAAGTCAAGGACATATTCGAATGTGACCCTTTTAGCACTTATGGTTTGTCCGAGCTATTACTTCTGCGTGCGATGTCAAACGTAAGTCTATGATTGAAGATTAATTACACACACAAACTACATATCTCAATGAAAGGTTAAGGTTATATCTGAAGGTCAATATTCGAAAAATAGCTTTAATCAAGCTATATTTTCTTATTTCGTCATGGAAGGATATCAAATTAAGTTGAAACAATTATTGCATAATATAGCCCATGTGTTACAACCAAACAAAAACTAACTACTTTTAAGTCAAGGTCATACTTTGAAGTCAGAAGTAAAAAACGTGCATGCTAATATTTTCCTAATAAGTTTAAGGATGTCACAATTACTCGGCATAATAATTACACCATTTCAGACAAATTGTAGAACCCAAACACGGTTAAGCTAAGTTGGAGGCCAATGTTATATGTCATTGTCAAATGTCGGAGATTGAAATTTAATTATTTAAAAGAACTATATTTCCTTCACGTATTAAAGTTTTTCAAAATATTTTGGCACACATGTTAAAATAATATCATTCAATGTGTTTTGTACACAAACCAGATAACTGTCTTCCTGGACTGAAATGTTGAACATAAGAAAAGAGCATAATAAGGTCTTACTAGAAATTTACAAGAACTAGTTAAAATTCGTGTTGTTTTTTGTTTTACTTTTTTGAGTTTGTGCATTTTCGATCAAAACTGATTGTTTTATACTATTCCAACACCGTTCCCGTCCTAAGTGTTTATATCTAAGTTTCCGGTCACTTAAAAAAACATGGCAACCAGAGGGCGGCCCATTTCGTTCTCATATTGGAATAGTGAAATATTGCGAACACTGTAGAATTTCAAATTTACATTTTGTGTTAAATCTTCGTAAAACTTGCCGAACATATGTTCTAATGCCATTTCGGCTGAGTTCTAAATTGGTTTTTGGTCCGTTGAAAAATATTACCGTATGGCAATAGTGAATCCATACATAACAAACATCTTGAAGTGTTATGATTTTTTTCCAATCTTCAATCATGAAATGGCTTAATTAACACATTGATAATACTTAAGAAGTCACAAGTTTTTGTCCAATCAGAATAAATCTTTATCAGAATATTTGTTCCAATGATATCTAAAATGAGTTAATAAATGGTTCCGGGTAAAAGGTAAGGTACGAAAAGTAGAACAGTTGAATGTTTTCAGTTGGCAGATAAGCGACCTAAGGATTAAGCCCTTTAGTTTAAATTCAATTTTTAATTAATGGTACATTACAACAAGTGTGCAATTCGTGTTTACCATGTTCGGGAAAGCAAAAAACCCTAGTACCCAGTTGGCCCTAAATTAAAATAAGCCTTTCATTTACGCCACAAACATAGGCAATAATTCAAGTAAACAAGTTTTATCCCTGTAGATGGATATTGTCGTATAAAGTTAGTATATGTTGTAATACGGATACACGTCTTATTTTGGTTATATTAGTGTTCAGTTCAACATTAAGACGAAAAACGGCGCAACATTTTTGAATTTGGTGTTTAGCCGAGTAATAAATACAACCAAAGTTCAAGATCAAGATGGTCCCAATGGACCGTTTCAGAACACGAAGACGTATCAAGGGTGTACGCTTACAAACGGCGTCATGCACACTTTATTCTTAACGTTGCAGGAGTAGTCCACATTAAAGGTAAGTCATACTTTGTGTCAGTAGAGGTTTCAATGGTCTCATTGATATGTCGTCCGCTTTTCGACAAAGTGTGCCCAGGTCAATATTTAATCGTGGAGAATTCTCAGAAACTTTCCAAATGGCGAAGTAATGATTTTATAAATGAAGCAGATCCCATAACGTCTATGTATGCACAAGGAAAGGATGTAAACGAGCTTAAATACAACGATAATAATGGTGAGCCACTCTCTGGGAAACAAGGCTTATTCCATGTGAGCAAAGTATCGTCCCAGCTATGCGTGTGCAATTCGCACAAGCTAACTAGTTAATACACTTTCCGCTGTTATCAAATGTTTCCTCTTAAGAATGTCTTTTCTGAATGAAAATCTAGTCCAGGCGGTAAAATTATAAGGCTAGTCTCCCCTTCCTCTGATTCAAGTAGAGAATTTGTCGGTTTTTGGCATGTTAGATTGGTACTGGTAACAGGCTAACCCACGTAAAGTGTTAGTGGAATATTCAAACTAAATAAACAACAAACGAAATAATGGGGCCATTTCAAGGGTGAACCATTCTTAACAATTTTGACACCTGCGTCTAGTAACACTACTTCTACTACTACTACTACTACTGCTACTACTACTACTACTACTACTACTACTACTACTACTACTACTACTACTACAACAACAACTACTTCTACAACTAATTATCATTATTATCACCGTCATCATCATCATCATCATCATCATCATCATCATCATCATCATCATCATCATCATCATCATCATCATCATCATCATCATCATCATCACCATCACCATCATCATCATCATCATCGTCATCATCATCATCATCATCATCATCATCATCATCATCATCATCATCATCATCATCATCATCATCATCGAATCCTTGTAATCATAATAAGTTAAAAAAAATCAATAACACAAGTTTGAAATGATAATGATAATAATAATAATAATAATAATAATAATAATAATAATAATAATAATAATAAAAATAATTATACTAATAATAACACAAATAACAATCGCATACAATTTATATAAGTTTCGGAATGTGTTTTCATACAAATACTTATTTATCCGCGGTAATCTAGCTAAGCACACCGAAACAATTAACCGCCCGCATATGAAAGCATAGATGTTATTTCACATTCTTCTAAGAATTTATATCTCCTTTACAGGTACAAACGTTATAAACATGATTAAATTACAATAATTACTTTTTTATATATAAATATTTCAGGTTATACTGGATGACCAAGAATTGTTATATTTCAAAAGCGTCCTTCAGCCCTCTCTTGCGCGATTGGTCAAATTCTGGTTCGGCACCAACTGCTGACACCGCCATGATCAAAAGCATAGGATTCACAAAGACGTCATGAAACGCGTTCTTAAATGGAAGATATTGTTGTTTATTTACTTGATTTTATAAATGATAATTGCCTGTTGTTTTGTTCTTTGTTTTCTAATACTCTCATATTTGAATAAACGTACAACTGATACTAAAGTCGTAACATATTTGAAAAGAAAAGATTAATAATCTTTGAAATTATTAAGTCAATATGTGTACAGAATATACAATTTTATTCCGTTCTTAATGTTTTAAAAAAACATTTGCTAAGAAGGCAATTAGTTCTTAGCATCTCCTCAACTTGTTTACTTAATGTTTATTCGTTGCAAATCTTTAACTGTTAACTTTAAATTCGAAGCTAACATGTGCTAATTTCGCAAGTTAATATGGCGTTCTTAAGTCATACATTATATATATATATATATATATATATATATATATATATATATATATATATATATATATATATAAATATATATATATATTGGTTACGTGGTCTGATTTCTTGCACTGTTACATACATGTAGATATTGTCCTAACTGATGTGTGCTTTACCAATCATAACTTTTTTCAAGTTCCACCACTCAATTGTGCTTTCTGAATCATAGCTGTTTTTATTGCCACTATTCAGTTGTGGTTTTGATATCTTATCTATTTAAAGTGCTCTAACTCAACTCTCTTGCGCCTGTCATTACTGTTTCAATCTTAACATAATTAGTTTTTGCTTGTTTTGTGCCTATCCTACATGTTTCCTTCTTTTCTCAGTTGTGTTTGGACTACCATATCTGTTTCAGTTTTACTTAAGTTATGTTGTGCCTTTCATTACTGTTTCAGTTTTTTTCTACGTTGGGTTGGACCTATCAATAGTGTTTGAAAAGTAACTGATCAGTTAAGCTTTTGATATCCTATCTTTTCCAAGTGCCTTTACTCAGTTGTGTTGTGCCTATCATACTTGTTTCAGTCTATACTCAGTTCTGTTATGCCTATCATAATGTCTCAGTATTTACTAAGTTGTGTTGTGCCTATCATAACCGTTTCCCTTGTTTCAATTTCCATGATTCAGTTCGGCCTTTACTATCATAAATGTTTAAAGTACCTTCACTAAGTTGTGCTGTGCCTTCCATTACTGTTTCAAGTACACTGTAATACCCTGTAATACCTGTTATCCGAGTACTATGCATGTCCGAAATATGTACACTTAAGAATGCCTTACCTGTTTAACTTTAATACTCCAAATTTCCCTTGTTGTAGCTTGTTTAACAAACCTTATCAAATGTTGGTTAAATCCAGTTAATGCTTTCTCCATTATTTGAATCTCCATTACTTGTAATTTGAATCGCCAGCTTTGAATTGAACGCGGGTTGAATGTTACAATACGTCCGCCATTTGCAATGTTGAAGGTCATAAGTCGCAAAATAATTCTACTCGGATAGTTTATATCTAATCGAGGATATGTGTTTTCTCAATGTTTTATGTGTAGTATTATGACTTGTTTACTGGTAGGGAACTATTTAAAGTATTTTTGCGCAATGCTTTCGCATCGCTTTCACTGTGTGTAAGACTAAATATTATCATTATGCTTGAGAAATGTTGTGAAAGCATTGTATGGTGATGATGTGATGCTTTCTTGTAAGACTTGCAATGCTGTTTATGCAAATGTTAATTATTATAAAACCATTTGACGCAGTTCAATACTTTCATGAAAGTCTGGTTCTGATTGGTCGCCAGCAACGCCCAGCCTCAGCAACTGCCTATAAATAGAGCTGTCTGTTGTGATTAAGTCAGGCGTTACTTGGATCAATCAGTCGTTACTTGGCTCGTAACTTGAGTTAACAGAACCGTTTTAAAGATGTTAAAGGCAACAACAAAGGTATAAAGGTAAAACAAAGGTATAAACTAAAATATACAACTCACTTACGCTATCCTATGTTAAATAAGTCTACATCTGACTTTATAGAAATTACGTTTTGAATCTTCATTAAATTGACTATTAAGAATACCGGTAACTAAAGAGTGGCGACTGGTTCCATCTCCTTATTACATCTTAAATGCTGTCCTGTCCAAGTAGTAAAATATCATACTTGTTGTTGCCCTAGTGAATAAATACAGCTACAGAAACCATCCTTACTTCTTTTTCTAATGCGTTGAGTTAAACAAAGTTCTGAATACGCGCAGGTCATAAAATGCAATGTCATCGAAACCGCTCGGCTTACAACACGTTTTAAATTGCGCTTTGCTATTTAATATTTTTGAAGTGCTTTTTGTAGTGTCGTATGGTTAGTTGCATCAATTACAAGTGTTTTGCTTGTACTTATTTATGTCCAAGGCACCCAAGATCGTTACCAGCTCGTAGATTGTTACCTAGAATCAATAACTCTATACAACTTAACAACTTGTTTAGTCAAATAATGTCACATAGGGTTAACTAATCAAGCACAGTCTTATAATATGTTAAATCAGTTGAAGACATGCATAGCAAAGCATAAATTTAATTAAAGGTAAACTATCAGTTGACTGAACAGTTTTAATAAAGACCGCTTGACTTATTAAATTTTTTAAGTGATTTTTGTAGTATAGCTATTTTGCATCAAATATATCTGTTCGTTTGGCATTGTTTCAGTTTGTTTCAGCTTTAGTAACATGTTTCATTTCAACTGAAGCCATTTAAAGCGTTTTCATTAACAAGTTGTCAGCCAAATAAAAAAAATCGAATTTTAAGGGCACACATCAAATGTTTAATTTATGAGTTCATAACTATCATTTTAATGTTGTTGATTATATAGTATAAAAAACGTTTTCTTTGTCTATTACTTCAAGGCAACATAGATCGTTACAACTCGTATATTGTTACCTAGAAGAAATCAAACTTTACAACTAAACAAATTGGTTTGTCAATTAATGCTACGTACTCATATATTGAGTTAAAAAACAAGCATTTATTAATAATATGTTAAATCAGTTTAAGATATGCATAGCAAAGCCTCAATAAAATTAAGGGTAAACCATAAGTTGACTGAACAGTTTTAATAAAGATCGCCGTCTTCCTGTGATGTCATAAATTGTTAATTAAATCACCGTCATTTCGAAAGATACATACACATCAAATGCTGACATCATTGAATCCATTTACATTAGCACAAGATACGACCTAATATTGTGTTTGAAAATCGAAGCAATATATTTTGAGAAACGAAGTCGTATCTCGCACAAAGAAGGAGTCAACTCTGCTCGGAAAATGAAGACATGTCCTCTCAGTAAATGATTTTAGTTATCCTCATAATGTGAAGCAATACAGCCTCAATGATACCCTGTCTCACCAGAAAATCAAGCCATGTCTCATCGAACAATTGCATCATATCTCATCAAAAAATGAAGTCATGTCTCTCATGTGCGTAATATCTCCTAATACGATTGAAGCAATGTCTACTAAGAACATTAAGTGGTCTCTTAAATTTTTAATGTCATGTGTCATCTTGTCGCATCATATTACTTTAACCATGTCTAAAAAGAAAATTGGAGTAATCTTCATTCAGACAATTAAACAGATGTCACTTCATGTTTTCTCCGAAACATTTAAGCAATGTCTCATCGGTAAATGGACACACACTCTCCCGTTGGCTCGTAAAAGCATGTGCCCGTTGGACACAACTGCACGGCGAGGTCTCCCGAATGACATCGGACAAACTTGTTACAAGGCGTGTAAGGATGAGGTATACTCATGTCCTTGGCATTTGACGGGCAATAACTTACTGAAATGAAATTAAAAGAGAATACGAATTTTATCAATGGTTTAGCTTGCAGTAATTTCATCAATATATAATTTTACAGTATAATTTGGAACAACCCGTATTTTCCCTGTACAGAAAAACAGTGTACTTAGTGTACCGAATATTATTAGTCCGATTTCATATCAATGAATATAGACATAATTGTTAACAAATTGCATGTTTTCAATAGCTCACTTGTTGCAGACGAAATTCTGTTCCAATTATTAACCGTGAAGTATCTCCAGTTTTTACATCTAGATCACAGATTGCTGATATATTACATTTCCTCACAGTAAATCTGAAAACTTTCTAATTGTATGTCCTTGCAACATGTAAATTTTGTTTTCGTGCCTTTAATAACAGACTGTCGGATGTTTACAAGAAATACTTTCTAGATGATGATTCTGACATAAAAATGTTTCCAGAAATAACATTGGCTTACGTGGTATAACGAGAATTCTTTCAACGCCAGGCTTCACCGTTGCTAGGTAATCCTCCATCACCTTATCAACGAAATACTTCTTCATGCTTAAGTTAGGTTTCACAATCACGGTGGTGGCATTAAGGTGAAGTCGCGGGAATATGACGATAGAGTGCTGTAAATTAATGGTAAGTGATATCATGTATAACAAAATCACCAATAAACGAATCATAGGGGGTCCGGTTATACCAATAGCTATAATTGGTGTCCTTTTTTTACTTAGAAAATTGAAAAATTGGTTAAGTTTTGTGTTTAGGTCCACTTTATTCCTACAGTATCAAAGCTATTGCTTTCATACTTGCAACACTTACTAACTATCATAAGAGGACTGTGCAGGCAAAGTAATGCAACTCTGACTGGCATTTTCACAGAATTATGGCCCCTTTTATACTTATAAAATTGAAAATTTGGTAAAGTTTTGTGTTTAGGTCTACTTTATTCCTAAAGTATCAAAGCTATTTATTTCATATTTGCAACACTTACGCAACTATCATAAGGGGACTGTGCAGGCAAAGTTATGTTACTCTGACTGGCATTTTGACAGAATTATTGCCTTTTTTTACTTAGTAACTTTGAATATTTGGTTAAATTTTGTGTTAAGATCCACTTTACTTCTAAATTATCAAGGCTATTGCTTTCAAACTGCAAATACTTTCCTACTATTTTGAGAGTTCTAGACCTGGCAAGTTGTATTTGACCTTGACCTTTAAATGACCTTGACTCTCAAGGTTAAAGTATTAAAGTTTGCTAAAGTTACCATACCTTCTTTATTAATTATCAGATTTGATTCATACTTTGACAAAACAACACTTACCTGACATACCACTATTGACTCCACCCAAACCATCCCCACGCCCCATCCCAGAATCCCCCCCCCCCCCAAAAAAAAAAAACATAATATTTTTTCCCCCATTTTTTTCTTATTTTTGAAAGATCATCAAATAAATGACCACAGCCACACATTAGACCCCCTCTTTCAACCCCGACCCCCCCCCCCCCCATTTTGTTTGGAAACATGGTTAACAAAACACAAATCTTTATTTTTATTATTTTAGTTTTGAAAGACTGTCCCACCCAATAATGCCGCCCCCATTTTTTTCATTTTTGAAAGATAATGTAATAAATGACAACACCCCCACACTATACACCCCTCTCCAGACCCACCCCTCCCCCATTTTTGATTAAAGTATTGAGATAGGTCCCTTCACCTTTAAAAGGAAAAATATATATGAGCAGGCTGCACCCGCTAGGCGGTGCTCTTGTTAAATTGTGTGTTTGCATTCAGGTAATGTTTTGTTATTTGTCCTCTACTAGCTGCTTTGACATTCGCCTCAAAGGACTAATTAAATGCAGCGTTCGTAGGAAAATGAATCAAAGCCTGCTTAAACCGTTTATGTTCTAAAAATATGAGAGCGCTTACCTGCATGAATGTCTGGCACTTTCGGTCATCTTTTGTCAGCTCATAATCCGTGTATTGTCCGTACACCGATAGGTCATATCTAGAACAATTAAATAACCACGTGTAATAATCGGTCCAGTATATAACATCATTTCTACTCTCAATAGCACTTCTAACGCAACACATGTATAATTCAATTATTGCCTACAATCTTCCAAATATACCGTCATGAAATTACATGTTTTTATTTAAACCCATTTTTTACATTGTTACATAGAAAGCATTGCATTTGCGTGTTTAGCAACGCCCTGCAAACCTGAGTAGCCTGCGGTAGTTAAACGGGTAAGTATATAACAAACTTTCAACAAGAATTCATAAGAAATATGGGTTCACGATGAATTAAATGTGTGATTGTTTAATGATAATTCGGTCCAGTATTATGGCGCAGCCATGAGTGAAAATATATATTATCTGTGATCACGAGTGAATTAAAATCGATATTCCACAGAATCCAACACATTTTCTTTTTATTTTATGCTTTTTTCACCTTGTATATACATTGTTAAAGAGGTTAAATAAAGAATTTCGCTGTGGTAATGACGTCATTTCGTAAAAATGACGTCATTTCACAGTAAACAGTGAAAAACATCGAAAATGTTCATTATTACCTGATGCCTTATATAAATGATAATTAACTATGTTTTGCTATTTCCTCGTCGAAAAATAAATTTGCAATGTTTTAAACTGGTACCAGTGAATATCGAACTGTTGACCGGTCAACAGTTTGAATTATTACCTGATGTCTTATATAAATGATAATTAATTATTTTTTGCTATGTCTTCGTCGAAAAAGAAATTTGCAATGTTTTAAACTGGTACCAGTGAATATCGAACTGTTGACCGGTCAACAGTTTATAAATAATTTTGACTGTTTAGCTGTAAAATGACGTCATTTTTTCGACGACATGACGTCATTATTCCAGCGGGCAACAGTTCAAACTGTTGACCGGTCAACAGTTCGATATTCACCGGTAACAGTTTAAAACATTGCAAATTTCTTTTTCGACGAGGAAATAGCAAAAAATAATTAATTATCATTTATATAAGACATCAGGTAATAATCAAAATTATTTATTTTATCGATTACTGTTGTGTGTAAATAAAAATTTACTTTGCTGTTATTTCTATGTTGGAAATTTGATCAGGTAATAAAGCACTTATTTCATGGATGCTTGGTGAACAGTCAAAACTGTTGTCCCTCGGTATCAGGGCTGACATTTGGAATTATTATACCTCACTTTTATTTACAATGCTAAACTCCCATAGGCCATCGTGACATAGAAATACTGTCAGACCCAGCGGGAATAAATTTACTGTCCAAAATATACTTATCCCGCTGCCATAGCAATAACGTGCCACCAGCGGAAAAAATTACTGACAAAAAAAAACTGTATCCCGCTGCCTTAGCAATCACGTGCGGAATGTTCGAAAATTATACTGTCCCATTCGCGCATGCGCAGTACGCAGTTTTGCGTGTCCGTTGTATTTGGATAATTAAAATATCGATTGCAGCTGAAACTGTGCTGTAGAATAGATTAATGCCATTATTTAAGCTTTGACAGGAGTCAAAAAGAAAATCAATTTAGTATAAACGACACGCTTACCTCAAAAGCAACTTTAATCCAATGCTAATAACAATAAAGTTACAACGATATTCACTTCCAGTGTCTGTTCTTAAGGTGTTATGCATGACAAACACACACTCCGAAATACGTTTTGGATTCGTTCGATGCTTTAAACAAATATTTTACTGTTAAAAAAACCACCACGTCCATATTGTTGTCCCAAAATGTTTCGTCACCGAAATGACGTCACACAAGTACGTCATAAATTGCGTAATCAAGTTATGAAAATAAAATACGGAAAGCTGGTCCTGTAATATATGTTTAAAGAAATAATTGACGACTAAGAAAATTGATGGGATAAATTGATTACTAGGTCGGTGCCGAATAAAGCGTAGTTCATTTTGCTCTGCCCGTAAATCTGAACCACTCAACATATTAATGGTTGTTCAGTGTTGAAATTAAATTCAATTATTGAATATTAAAATTGTTCATGGTTCATATAAATTGTTAATGTTTGAATTGTTTATTCGGTATAATAAAATAAATATTACATGTCTGACAGGGTGACAGTAAATTTGTCAACTTGAGGAAATACTGTCAACCGAGGCGAACACCCTGTCAGCCATGTAATATTTATATACTGTTGCCCTCGGCCTATCGGCCTCGGGCAACAGTACCAAGGTCATCCCTGATACCTTGGGAAACAGTTTTGACTGTTCACCGCGCATACATGAAATAAGTGTATACTGTTGCCCGCTGGAATAATGACGTCATTTCCTCGAAAATATGACGTCACTTCGCAGATAAACAATCAAAATTATCTATATTATCGATTGCTGTTGTGTGTAAATACATATTTAGTTTGCTCTTTTTTCTATGTTGGAAATTTTATCAGGTAATAAAACAATTATTACATGGATGCTTGGTGAACAGTCAAAACTGTTGTCCCTCGGTATCAGGGCTGAGATTTGGAACTGTTGCCCTCGGCCTATCGGCCTCGGGCAACAGTTCCAAAGTCATCCCTGATACCTTGGGACAACAATTTTGACTGTTCACCGCGCATCCATGAAATAACTGTATACTGTTAATTTTCACTGTTTGAAACAGTGAAATTATTAGTTTTAATTCACTGATATTTCTCTATAAACCACCGGAAAGCATAAAATAAAATTCATATAATCCAAAATTAATTGAAATACATTTATTTAAGATAATTTTGTTGTATGCTTTTTATTCGCCAATATCCAATAATATAAACATGATGTATTTCATAAAGGTTTATTATATCTTGAAAACTGTAAAAAGATCTTTTCCTAAAATCATATATATGTTCAATAAATTGAATACCTCTGTCGAACCAAGTTTTTATAAAGAAAGTTTTATTTTCGTTTTTTATAAATGAAGTATTTCAGATAAGTTGTTTTTGTACAAATATTTCATCTTTTTCTAACGCAATGCTGAGATTGGCTTCCAGTTATCGATCAAAAGGGTGTCCTTTCCGGTCTTAGGTAGTAAAGTAATTATGCTTTGTTTTTGCAATTCTGTAAGGTTATTGGTGTCTAAAAAATAAGAGAATTAACGACATAATGCTTAATATCATTCCAAAATATTTTGTAAAATTCTGCAGATATGCCATCTGATCCTGGACTTTTATTGTTTTTATTGTCAAGCAGTGCTTTAGCGCATTCATACTCTGATAGGTATTTTTTTGTCATTTTGCGTTTGTTCTGGGTTTATTTTATTGCTATATATATATATATATATATATATATATATATATATATATTAGTATAGAAACGTTCATGAAACTAATTCAAACATATTCATTTCGCACCAACTATTGTCTTCAAAGACACTATGTATCACAAGAATATAAAAAAACTCTGTGAAACATTTTGCTTAATGTATGTATTTCTAGTAATATGTAACATGCTTTATCTACAACAATCATAGTCTTCAAAAATGCTATGTACCAATATATAGTATTACATTGTGAAAAACATACATACTAATTGTGTGTATATTTGACATATAATGTATTATGTTATATGCTAGGTGTATTATGTTTACGAAGGAAATAAAAAATGGAATTAAAAAAACAACATGCTGTATTTGCTAATATACCTGATTTAACGGTTATCTTTTGATAAATAATTGACAAATATGAAAATGTAAGTATTGTGTTAGAACTGCCATATTTCCTGATTCTAGCCTTCTTTATTCGACCCAACCCCGGTTTATTATTCGTTCCGAGCATGATATATTACACAACAAAACGACAGGATCTTGTTTTTCGGTTTATCAAAATTTTACGTCCGCATTTTAAAAGAAACAGTGCAATATAATCACTACGACACTGCATTTTTAGCGAGAACGATAATGATTGTTGACGTTCGACGCGTTAATAATCATGATCACTTGCGCTTAATATTTTTAAAATATGTGTTTTGCTTTCTGTGTTGCTTTTGTTTCTAAAATATATTACATCTAGGTTCAAATTGTTTGTTTTGTTGTTTTATTGCATCTTATTTTATTTTACATCAAATTGTGACTTTATAGATGATTCCGAGAAATCTTGACTACCTCTAACATTGACTGATAAAACTGCTTTCTTTTGACGTGATTTTAACATATTTTGTGTAAACCTATATAATTCTGCAATAAATCCTTTGATTTATGTATCATACAGATTTTGAGCCATACTGTGCATACTGCAGTGTTAGGATATCATCACCCGAGTTCATGCCATCATTTAGGGGTTATTTGTTATTCTTAAAATATTGAGAATTCGGACGGAAAAGACATTGTATGAACGTATATATGGCTTAAACTTGCAATTTTGTTTCTTCCTATCGACCGAACATAATTTTATTCCTACTCCGAATAATTTTTTTCCCCTGTGTAATACACACGTTTTATCAGGTTTCAAAAGCGCTTGTGGCGAAACGAATGTAAACTTTACTACACACATGGTAAGCACGTAAATAAAGTGTAAATAAATCGATATGTCTCACCTTATACAAAAATGACCAATCCGATTGGCTAGGAGCGGTCACGTGCCCATGGTGTATTTTCCATACACCGCGAGTAATTTCCATACACCCCGAGTAATAGAGTAGTCGGTTGAGATAAAATCGTTACACAGTTCGTAACGCTCGATTGGTCATTGTCGGCTCGGGTACTACTTACATGTACACCGGGTACTCTTAAGTATACTTATTTGCACCCCGGGTACGGTAATATACTTACACGTACCCGGTCTATATTAGACTGTATCCGAGTTGTATTCCCACCCAAAATCCTATGTCGTAAAACGCGCTACCGATTAACGTAAAACGATATTGTTTATCTTTAACAAACTTCGTTTTTTTAATACTGCATCAACATGCTTTTTGCGTATGATTTTCGATAATATAGAGGCCATTTAACAGAAAATTGACATAAATGTGAACATAATTAATTTCAAAAAATACCGACACAGACCGATTTAGCGTGAAAAATTACCGGGAACGTTTTACTATATTTACCGTACCCGGGGTACATGTAAGTATACTTAACAGTACCCGGGGTATATGTAAGTAGTACCCGAGCCGACAATGACCAATCGAGCGTTAGTAACTGATGGTGTATTGGATATACACCCTCAGTTACGAACAGTGTTACTAATACTATTCGATTAACAACAATGGAATCATACAATATCACAAGAGAAACTATGAAATGAATTACCACCAATCATCGTTGCTATTTGACCGATTAAACGGCGGAATATTTTAGCCGTAAATACGTATAGCTTTTAATGGTTATTATGTTGTTTTCTTGTGTTTCATCAATAAACAATAAGCTCGACATACGTCTTGTTATCCATATCAATTGCCATCCAGGACATGTTGGTCCAAGGCACCGGAAATCCGCCCTGCCAGGATGCAGTGATGCGCAGAGCCCGGTCCTCCACCACTGCAGGGCCCAATGTCAGCTTGACCTTACCATCCGGTTTTCCTGGAGACCGAAACAAATTTATTTCATAATTATCAAATCATTGATTAATATTTTACTTCACGACGCATGTTTACATATTTACCGGAAGTTTAATGTAAAAAGTATCGGTTTAAAAAGCAATTATGTTCAGGCATTTTTTTAAGAATCGGCTTCGTTTATAAACGAGTTTTATAGTATTATTATAAACTGAAGCTTACATCGACTAAAGAGGCAAATAATCAGACGGTCAATTTTAATTCAAAATATTTTGTTTAATTTGATTATCACCATTCTCACAAAGTGTTTCAAAATTAAGTTTTACCTGTATGTCTTTTGATGCTATTTTAATAATCTTCAATTATTGAAACAGAACAACTTCAAAGAGTAGAAAACACTAAATAAACATCATAAATAATTTACCTACAACGACCATTATGCTGTGTGTTTGATCTTCCTTTAACGGCGACTTTAAATAGCACATGAATGTGTTGCCGTCGGTGCACTGTGTTTCTTTCAAAATCAAACGTATGATGACGTCATCGCCCAGTCCTTTTCCATTGTCGATGATGTCATATGTGACGTCATGTCTAGACGTTTGCTGAGACCACGTGATAGACCCCGACGAATCGAGTGTCACCGTCAGAGGCCTAAATTCAGCTTTTGCTTGTATGGATAGCGATGTCCAGTTTATAGCATATTTAACTTGACATTGAATCTCAGATGTTTCAAACGTATATGTGGTGATATCGTCCATGTTTACGGAATCTATAACAAGGCGTAAACAATCTGTTTGTTTCTACTAACCTTAAGAATACTCATGTTTTAAGCTGAACCTAAAGCGCAAAAATTACTTTTCCAAAAAAATATGTTTCAGTATTTATTTTAAAGGATAAGGGGTCAAGGAACATCTTTAATACTATTGTAAAACAAGATTAAACAGAAGAGTCCGACCGACCCATCTGCCCTACATTTTAAAGATTTTTATTGGAAACAAACATATTACCTTTTGGCATTTTGTTTTATATTCATATTGTAGTCATACCCTTTTCACATAAATGGCATGTGTTAAATACCAAAACTGTTTCAAATAACATATTATAATATGGTGTTAGTAGTAAACATACTATACTTATTATGGTGATTGAATCTGTGTGTTTATTGAATTTATTAATAAGTGAAAATATGTGAACCTTGGCAAATATACAAAGCAACTCAGCAAATGAATATATATACAATTTAATAAGCCTTAATATTTATAGGTGAATTATACACCAATGGCATATAGTTTTTTTAATACAAATATAAGAAGGCATAGTAGTATTTACAACTGAATGACTTTTACAAGTAAGTTTTAACTTTTTATGGTAATATGTTTACACGAGTATACACATCTAAAAGCATAACCCGCTATTTGAAATGTTATTTTGTGCGCTGTTTTCCTTGGTTGCGTGTAACAAGTAAAGTGTCGTTGTGAAAACAAGCCAGCAAGCGTGCAATGCAATGCATACGTTCATTTGTAAATGTATGGCATTTCTTATAAGGAAAATATTAACCGCGAAAAGCATGTTCGTATCTAAGAATACGCACATCTGGCATAGATTAAAAATCGTATTAATACAATTATAAACACTACACGAAAATATGAATATCATTATATCTGAATCATTTGAATATACTTTTTTCCTGACGTTTATCCTTCAAATAAAATGTGTATTACAATATCATAGTATTTATTAAAAGTGATATTCGCACTTTTGTGATATTTATTCCATAATACAATTCCAAAATTAATTCCAATGTCAAGTAATTAAAGTAAAGACATTACACATACTATAAATGCAATTAATAAGCAACCCAACAAGGCTATAATCACCACTACGTCAAGAGCTATTTAGCCTGACTTACTATAATTGTCCGGTAAAGCAGTTGTAGACACTAAGCGTTCTTTATTCGATTCTGTTGTAACACCTGTAACAATGCTTTGGACAATCTTTGTTGTATCAACCGCTAGAGACGGTAAGTTCGTCGTCACTTCAACGTTACTTTCTGTAACCGGTGAGTTTTGTTTTGATAAAACAAGTCCGTCCGTTTGACGTTGGTTTCCATTTGTAAAGACAGGAGTCGATGTTACATTTTGTTTAACGGGTTCCGTGGTAACAGTTAGATTAACCTGATGCTTGGCAGCTACTGTTGTTGTCGGAAGTGTTAATCTACCGGTACTCGAAGCTGATGGTGTCGTGATTATACTTTTGGGCGTTGTTTGAATATATGTAAAATCGGTTATTTGGCTTATTGTAGGTTTGAGCGTCGATAAACTATCTGTATACGATGACCAGCTTTCTGAGGATGTTGCAGAGTGGATATTCACAGAAGTTGTCTTATTAAACGTCGTCTGATGTATTAAAGCATTTGTCATTGTTGATTTATGTGCAGGCAACAATTGAGAAGTTGTTGGCAACGCTGCAGCTTTTGTTGGTGTTGTTAATATGCTTCTCGAACCTGAAGGCTGTTCCGTTATAGTTCTATTTGACGTTTGATTAATTGTAGAGTCTGTTTTTTGGTCTGAGGTAGGTTTATGCGTCGATTCACTTACACGCAACGGTTCAGACGTTGTAATTAAAGCCTCAGTATCTGTGAAGAATTCCCAGATTTCTGAGCTTGTTGTAGCTTGACTAGTCCCGGGCGTCTTCTTTTCAAACGTTGCGTGATGGTTTACAGAAGTTGTCGCCGTTAATGTTTGTGCAAGCAACGGTCGAGGAGTTGTTACCAACGCTGCAGCAGCATTCGTAATACTTGATCTTATTTCTGAGCTCATTGTTGTTGAAAGGCCATTTTTTCTTCCGCTAACAGTTGTGGTAACACGTGCAGATACTTTGTTACTGTTGCTTAATGTTGGTACCTTTTTCGTAACGTCATTCACAGGGACAACATTCCCATCAGTAGAAAATGTAGACGAGGAATGCGTTGAATTCTGTGATTGAAAAGAAGCAGCGGTCTTCATGTCCTGTGCGAAGAATTCAAATGGATCCATCGTTGGAGTTGGGCTGGATTGCGTTGTTGTAAGGGTGTCAGTAGTGGTTGGGTGCAATTTTGAGGTCTTGCGTACGTATGCAGTCGATGTTCGGACTTTTGTTTTGATGGCGGCACTCTTAACTGATGTGTTTTTCATCTGCGTAGTGATGGTAGAAGCTGCAATAACATGAAAGTACGTAGATAAATGAGTAATACATCCGTTTAAGACGACAAGAGTGGGCGACCTATTTGCAAAATTAATATATTTAAGTAAATACCTAATTAAGTCATGCGTGTTTGTTTAAATTTGATAGCTCGCTATTTTATTTTACTCAGATGTATGGAAGAGGGACACTCACATGTTGTAATGTAGAACGAGTCCGGAAATATCCTGCTGTGTGGATTGATCACCTGGCCCCGATCACGTGGCGTAGCACCCTTGGCGATGACATTTTTTTCTAAGACGTTTAACTGGGACTCGACTTCGTCAGTACCTTTTTTAAAAAGGACAATACAATGTTTGATAACTTTGAGTGAATTTACAGGAGGCGGGCAACAGACCAGAAAACAGATAGTGTGAAACATGTAAGAGCGCTGTTGTAATGATCGTACAGTTATATTAATGACGGGTATTCACGTAAAAATCAGTTCAACGGAACGGCGAGGTTATGTTTGCACATTACAAACAAGTTATATAGTTAAGACATGTATATCAATAAAACCCGTAGTATTTTTTATATAAATTATTTCTTTTTGTCGAATGAATCGCGTATTCTGCAACAAAATATAACCACCTAGTAATGTATCAGTTTTGTTTTCATTGTTGAAAGATATATTCACGTGACCAATGGGGTCCTCATCTGAAAAGACAAACATGTGTATGCTGATAATTTCATCAAACATGAAAGCATTATGAAGTCTTTATCTTATAAAATTGTTGTTATACAACGTTTTTGTTTTAAGGAAGGTTTTGTTTTTATAAAATATATTTCGATTCGCCCATGTGTTTACTCTTTGAGGAATAGGTCATTAAAATGTATTTTTAAGAATAGCTTGAGTTTATTTAAAAATATCCTACACGATAACTGAAAAATTAAGTTAAAGTGCTAGGATTTTATAAATTGAAATAAATTGAAACAAATGGCATGGCGCTATAATGACAACTAAATAGAACACTTTTTCTTACACTAAAAAAAATATAAATTCGAACTAAACTGAAATAACGAGCAAATCCACCGGTATTTATTATTCGACTTACGCGTTCTGTTTTCTGTCGGGATAATGGCATAATGGATAACCAGGGCTGTGCCTAGGGCGAGTGCCGCCATGATGAGGATTGCGATCAAGATAAAGGCACGTGTCCGGCGCGTTCGGCGCTTTCTCTCTTCCGGTGTCAGCACGTGGTAGTCAATAGGCACGTGTTGGTATCTAGCAATGTGAAAATAATGAACATGATAAAACACGGCAGTTATGCTGAACTGAAAAAAATGATTACTCAAGTGTCGACCATTTCTATTTAATAAACGATCACTGTTTTATTCTTATGAATTAATGAATGATGAATACTTAAAATATTTATACTAGAAATCCTCAACGAATTTAACAAAACAACGGTCAATCGAAATGCTTCCCGACAAAACGATAATTAAGAGTTTAATATTATTCATAAATTAATTACGCTTTGCAATGTAGGAAAGGTAAATGCAAGCATGACGATGATGACAAAGTTTATATACGTCTGGCACGAAACGTGCAACAACGAATAATGGAATTAAATTGCATTTTTGCATGTTATTCTGTTTGTTTAGTTCGCACATATACTACTCAAAAGTTTCTATGGATCACTTTTTATTTTCAATTATCTTCAATTTAATTTAATTTAATTTAAATTTTTATTTTGCAGGTTTTGATAGTAAGAATGTGTGTTTTGATTTTACTTTGATGTATTGATTTATCATTGATGCGTGACGCTGGCTGAATCTAGCTAGGGGTTAACTTCAAATCACACATAGTATGAAAAGTGATCCTTAGCAAATTTTGAGTAGGTATATGTAATTTTGCAAACTCACGTCTCCATGGTAGTATCGTGCGTGCCATCTTGGTCCCAGTCGTTCTGTTCTTTACTTTGAACTTCTGGTTCTTGGTTGTACATGTTTGCTAGCTTTAGCTTACTGGAGAGTAGGATCTGAGGTGACAAATGCGGCGGGTATTTTATGAGCCACGTAATGTGTTATACGAATATGGGTCTTTTGAAATATGCGGCTTGCGTAGCTCCATTCCAGCCTTCGCACTCGCTGTTTAATCAGGAGCTACTCTGTCCGCTTGAAATGTTTCGTTGTCCTCATTAAACCATTAATGCCTAGTGGACTCTCCCATCATTCTAAATTGGTTCAATTTATTACCAAAATTAGGGATGTCTAGTATATTTATTTCTATATTTAGAATATTTCTAACAGAAATTTCTTGAAGCAAACAGCGCAGACCCTGATGAGACGCCGCATCATGCGGCGTCTCGTCTGGGTCTACGCTGTTTGCCAAGGCCTTTTTTCTAGACGCTAGGCATAAATGTGTTAACGGACAGGGTATCTCCTGCCCAGACTGTGCCTATGCACAGGCTGGTCTGAAATTACGCTGTCAGCACGTGATATAAGACCCAGCTTCGAATTACGCGGTACATATGATAACTTATATAGGAATATTATAACAAAAATACAGTATATTAACACATGACAGTTTTACCAATAGAAAGATACAAGGCTCAAAGGCTCATGAAATGTTTGTCAAACCTATAGAATTACCGATTGATGAAATGAATAAAGTATTATGAAATATCAACTTTTCTGATGCAACTAGAAGTCTTAATATTCATACAATATTATAATACCATATCACAATTTAAACAAAGCGCGACTGAAGAAACTAACTATGTTGATACTAAAAGCATGCATCCTAATTACACGTGAAGACTGACAAATAAAACCATAATACAATGGGATTTTTCAAAGCTCGAAATGATAACTTTACCTGAAATTAATGAAATTTCAGCAGTTTCACATTTCCTGTAATAAAGCGTACAGTTTCTTTAGTGGTAATAGTATTTTATAGTACATTTTTGTTTTTGAACTTTTTTGTGAAAGAGCGTTTCCGTTTTTTGTTTAATTCAAAATATGTATTTACAAGTATTGATAATATGTGCTATATCAAGTATGAAATTCAAATCCTATTTTTTTTATTGTATTTCATTGATATGTACATAATATGTGTTGGTTTTGGCAGATTATCGATTTAACTTCCGAATGATCATATGAGCCGCGTACTGAGAAAACTGGGCTTAATGCTTGTGCGTAAAGTGCTGTCCCAGATTAGCCCGTGCAGTCCGCACAGGCTAATCAGGGACGACACTTTCCGCCTTAACTGGATTTTCGTGTAGAAGAGACTTCCTTTAAACGAAAAATACCATAAAAGCGAAAAGTGTCGTCCCTGATTAGCCTGTGCGAACTGCACAGGCCAATCTGGGATGACACTTTACGCACATGCTTTAAGACTAGTCTTCTCAGAACACGACTCATATTTATATTAACTATGATTACGAGTAAATTCAAGCAGGTAATCTTTCGAATTAAAAGCCTTTTCATTTTCTATGTTATGTATTTTCTCTCCACAGTTGATAGATATTAAACATAGGTTGAATAGAAGAATTTCGTGAAAAATAACGTCACGGCGTTAAGTTATAACGTCATATTACAGTGAAACAGTGAAATTATTGATACGTTTCACTATTATGTTTAACTGTGAAAACAGTTAATTACCAATAACTTTAAGCACTAGCATTTTCATGTTAACCACTTGACCTAATAGGTATTGAAAGGAAGACGTCGGTAAAGCAGTACAGTTCCATTAATTATCCTGCATCAAAAATAATTTATTGATGATCAAAAGTGACATATTATTAACGCACTTGTTATGAACTATGGTTTTGAAGGAATCAGTTCATGTAATAAAAACGTCGGTTATAGGTGTAATTGACACATCCATTCGGCTTATATGAAGGCTAATTGTAATGGGACAATATCTCATTCAAAATCACTGTCTGCATTATTCAAATGCGTCTGTAACTTATTGACTTAATTTATTACTACTTGGTAAGGACGTATTATGTGCGCCTTAAGAGCAAAGGTGTTTGCTAAACATGTGCAGCTATGGCCTTTGCTTGGTTTATGATGGCAGTATTTGAAATCAATCTTCTAAATCAACGCAACGAAAAAGGCCTCAAATCGAAATTCAGGGTTCGATAAACAAATTTAAACGTCATTTGGGAATCTGATGTAAGGTAAAGCATATATTTAAATGCATTTAAACGGTGATATATTGTAGGACAATACATAATAAATATTATTATTGTTATATATATATATACAAATTCAATGTTGTTTGCAAGTATGGCTGTTATGCAATACAATCTGCGTATACGAACCCTTCATCCACGGGTACTTTTACTTACACTTATTTTACAATACACGTTTTAAAATTAAAACTGTACCTGTGAGAAGTCTTTTGCACGCATGAACTCGTCATATTTTTGGTAGAGTGGGCCTTCAAAGAACATAGTCCAAGGCGGGTTTTCGGGTATTACTTCCGGATTCACGACCTCCGAATTGCTTTTTACAGTCATCGTTAATGTTGTTCGGTTATAGATGGGTAGGGCTATACTCTGATGTTCGTCACTGACTGTGTATTTACTATTAAAAATAAAGTAGAATCACAAATAAATGAAATGCAAAGCGTACTGATGATATTATGAGTGTTTTTTTTCGTAGAGATCATTATCCAAAATAAGAACAACAACAAGCGAAAACCATAAGGTAGATAGCATATTGATACAGAGACATGTAGGTTTGTTTATTGGGTTGATTTAAAAGAAATGTATAGAAGACAAAATGATCTAAAAATCTTTGTTTCTATATATACACGGAGATAATTATCAAGTTAAAGTTTTCAACGATAACTTATTTTTACTAACAATTTTAGAATATTAAGATTTATAAATGACAATTCAAATCAATACACGGTTTACCTTGATTATATTCCCACAGACAAACACAGATCACATCGAAGTACTTATTACATAGCATACACTCATATATGTCGAAGTGTATTTATTTTAATCACTATGAGCTGCACACGGTTAATATTTCCATACGATACATTTTAAATAGTGTTTTTTTTTATTTCCAAAACGCTGAAACAACATTCAGATGTGCCTACGACACTAAAAACGTTGCATTGATGACAGAATCAGACAAGTTTGTTGTCCTAAATTTTTCAAAAGCAGAACGCACGTAATTATGATACAAAACCAAATTTCGTTTTAGTGTAACTGACGTGGAACGTATATAGTGAATAAAATTCAACAACGGCTAATTGTTTTCCTAATTAATTCACGAGCTCCACTTTTTATTGTCGACTTCTATACGATATACAATTTGTTTAGTATGAAACATTGAACAATAGTTGTCACAAGCTTTGTCAACTTTACGACAGTATGGTCCGTTAAATAGAATTTATTTCGGTAGTTAATGGAGCACTCTAACGCATTGTTTTCTGCTACTGATTTTTTGATACCTATTACAGCTGCTATTGTATGTGGATTAGTAATATGACATGCAGCTCGTAATGTTTGCGTTTCGAGACAAGTAAAGACAATATTTATGTTACCTAATGCATTCTGTAAATATTTTATTAAGGATATCTGTACTTTGATTGTTTGTTACAAGCTTTCATTTCTGTAAATAAATAAACCAATTGACTTAAATGTATCATTTAAAATCACAGATTTGTCATTGCATTGTGAACAGTTTAATATAGTTTTATATCGCATGTTTTATATATATATAATGTTCGAAATAATAGAAAACATCTCGTCAACAATATGTGTTGTGCGTAAAGTGTCGTCCCAGATTAGCCTGTGCAGTCAAAAAAGGCTAATCAGGGACGACACTTTCCGCCTAAATTGGATGTTTGCTAAGAAGAGACCTCATTTAAACGATAAATGTCCTTAAAGCGGAAAGTGTCGTCCCTGATTAGCCTGTGCGGACTGCACAGGCTAATCTGGGATGACACTTAACGCACATGCATTATGCCCAGTTTCCTCAGAACACGACTCATATGTTCTTCGTACTTGTTTTCAGC
The DNA here is from genome assembly GCF_020536995.1 of Dreissena polymorpha. NCBI lineage: Eukaryota > Metazoa > Mollusca > Bivalvia > Myida > Dreissenidae > Dreissena > Dreissena polymorpha. Next base: position 23,422,378 of record NC_068360.1, on the reverse strand, counting down.
ATAAAACAATGCCGTCTTGTATGAGTTTCTGGCTTTACATTTCAAAACATAAATGCCAATCAAAGCTGAAACACAGTTTCTGACTTTACAGTTCAAAACATAAATGCTAAGCAAAGCTGCAACAAAGTGTCATATTTTGGATACAATAAAATCTTAATTCGACGTAGTTCGATGATATGCCATGTCAGAGAAATTGAAAATTAAACCATCTGCACGTTCTGCTCACACCTGCACGTTCTGCTCACACCTGCACGTTCTGCTCACATCTGCACGTTCTGCTCACATCTGCACGTTCTGCTCACATCTGCACGTTCTGCTCACACCTGCACGTTCTGCTCACATCTGCACTGCACGTTCTGCTCACACCTGCACGTTCTGCTCACACCTGCACGTTCTGCTCACATCTGCACGTTCTGCTCACACCTGCACGTTCTGCTCACATCTGCACGTTCTGCTCACACCTGCACGTTCTGCTCACATCTGCACGTTCTGCTCACATCTGCACGTTCTGCTAACATCTGCACGTTCTGCTCACATCTACACGTTCTGCTCACATCTGCACGTTCTGCTCACACCTGCACGTTCTGCTCACATCTGCACGTTCTGCTCACATCTGCACGTTCTGCTCACATCTGCACGTTCTGCTCACACCTGCACGTTCTGCTCACATCTGCACGTTCTGCTCACATCTGCACGTTCTGCTCACATCCTGCACGTTCTGCTCACATCTGCACGTTCTGCTCACATCTGCACGTTCTGCTCACATCTGCACGTTCTGCTCACACCTGCACGTTCTGCTCACATCTGCACGTTCTGTTCTGCTCACATCTGCACGTTCTGCTCACATCTGCACGTTCTGCTCACATCTACACGTTCTGCTCACATCTGCACGTTCTGCTCACATCTGCACGTTCTGCTCACACCTGCACGTTCTGCTCACACCTGCACGTTCTGCTCACTTCTGCACGTTCTGCTCACACCTGCACGTTCTGCTCACACCTGCACGTTCTGCTCACATCTACACGTTCTGCTCACATCTGCACGTTCTGCTCACACCTGCACGTTCTGCTCACACCTGCACGTTCTGCTCACATCTGCACGTTCTGCTCACATCTGCACGTTCTGCTCACACCTGCACGTTCTGCTCACATCTGCACGTTCTGCTCACACCTGCACGTTCTGCTCACATCTGCACGTTCTGCTCACATCTGCACGTTCTGCTCACATCTGCACGTTCTGCTCACATCTGCACGTTCTGCTCACATCTGCACGTTCTGCTCACATCTGCACGTTCTGCTCACATCTGCACGTTCTGCTCACACCTGCACGTTCTTCTCACATCTGCACGTTCTGCTCACATCTGCACGTTCTGCTCACATCTGCACGTTCTGCTCACATCTGCACGTTCTGCTCACACCTGCACGTTCTGCTCACACCTGCACGTTCTGCTCACATCTGCACGTTCTGCTCACATCTGCACGTCACACATCTGCACGTTCTGCTCACACCTGCACGTTCTGCTCACATCTGCACGTTCTGCTCACATCTGCACGTTCTGCTCACACCTGCACGTTCTGCTCACACCTGCACGTTCTGCTCACATCTGCACGTTCTGCTCACACCTGCACGTTCTGTGTTGGTATTGTTTCAACTAACAGCCAAGCTATCAATTAAGATTGTATGTGAATATTATGCACCTGTTTTATAGTTCATAGATTTCAGAGCATTTTTCCGAATAGACCATAATGTACTGACTAATTAGTTATTGTATGATTAAGTATTACAATTATTGGTAGGCACACATGTATATTCCGATAAAAGATCTATTGTATAATAAAATATTGACAATATTAACAGCTACTTAGCCATGGAATTTAAACTATGTGCTCATTTTTTACTTCAGCTGAAAAAATAACAGATACAATGAACTTTTCAAAGGGCAATATGTATATTGTCATAATTACGCGACTCGCATGCTATAAACATGTCGTCCCGTCCATAATGCGCTTGTTTGCATTCATACCGCATATGTCGGTCTTCATTAAAGAATTCATCATCCACTTAAAACAAATGGTTTAATAACTCCAATAATAATGATTATTCAGTGAATTACGATTATCTTTGTCGGAAAGAACGTCTCTTCAACACTGAAAACATTATTTTGGCGATCTATCTGTCTGATTTTGGTAGATCCTGCTTTATTCGGTCTCATGTTTTAATCTTTGCAAATATTGAAACTTGAGACTTGAACAAATTGTTGAAATAAATATTTTTTGATACAATAGGTTCATGTTTTGTTTTTAGAACTTGCTCGGAATATAAAAATGACTCTATGCAATTAAGTTTGTATGTAAAACTGTGTTATCTGAATTGAAAATGTTGAACACATGGTAAGATAAAAAATAATTTGTAAAACGTTGTAATACGACAAGCACGTCACGTTTATGCGGCGACACGCATGTGAGGCGTTACCGCAATCGTCCCGATAAGAAAACAAAATGTTCAATGTTTTCTACCTAAAGCACTTATTCAAAAGATATGTAACGATTTTTTTTTTATCTTTTATTACACCATTAACTATTTACAATATTATACACACGAATAATAAGGCTAAAATGAAAAAAAATAATATAACATATGAACACATGTTTTTATATACAAAAATTTACAAAAATAACAGGAATATGCATTAATAAATAAAACAAATAAATCATTCAATAAAGATAATAAATAACATAGATACATTAACGAAATATACATACTATAACTGTTTAAGGCAATTCGGAAAAATCAATCAATGTATGATCTGTACAACAATAAAACATACACTTAATTGACAGTGCATACAATTGGGGCGCGCTCCTAAAAAAGAGGGTTTAATGAATGTGCGCTAAGTGTCGTCCCAGATTAGCCTCTGCACAGACTAATCAGTGACGACACTTTCCGCCTAAACTTACTTTTTGGTAAGAAGATACTTCTTTAAAACGAAAACTAGGATAAAAGCGGAAAGTGTCGTCCCTGATTAGCCTGATTAGCATGTGCAGACTGCACAGGCTTATCTGTGGGACGACACTTTACGCACATCCATTAAACCCCCTTTTTCACAACGCGGTTCAATTAAAAAAAAACAACGAGAGAAACAGTGGCCCCATATTACTGGACAATAATACAAGTAGCTTAAGTTAGATACAATCATATTCGCCTATAGAAGCGATAATTATACAAGCAACTACACTTTACAAATGAAGTCCCCTAAATGCAATATATGTTGAAAGAATGGTTTATTTTAGCAACAATAACTACTGATCGGAGCATTAAGGCACATTTAATTTTCTTAAATGATATTTTTCTTAACAAAGCACATTCGAAATAGAGTGATAAAAAGTCCAGCTATCTTTTGAGGTAACAACACAAATACAATGACATCTGAATCAATAAACACGCTCATGCACGAGCGGATGTACTTTCATTCATATGAGTCGCGTTCTGAGAAAACTGGGATTAATGCATGTGCGTAAAGTGTCATCCCAGATAAGCCTGTGCAGTCCGCACAGGCTATTCAGGGACGAAACTTTCCGCCTTAACTGGATTTTCGTGTAGAAGAGACTTCCTTTAAACGAAAAATACCATACAAGCGGAAAGTGTCGTCCCTGATTAGGCTGACCTGGGATGACACTTTAAGCACATGCATTAAGCCTCGTTTTCTCAGAACGCGTCTCATATAAAGAGAGATTAACACTTTTTATGCAATGATTTGCATGTAATGCATGTAAAGATATCGCATGGCACATAACGTTACCGTAAATTGTTTGTATCTTCATTAAAAGAAACATAGTTTCACAATACTTAAAACACATGTAGGTACAGAATTAGTCGATATTGTATTTACACGTATAATAGTATCAGTTGAACGAGTTTGTTTGTGTTTACATTACGCTACCCCATATTTTCTTCCAAGGATTGTTATTTATATAATGAACTCCTTTTGCAAACAACTTACTATGCTATGAAACAAGTGTATGCAAAACATTAAAAAAAAATATTTAAACGTATATTTTGTGAACCATGGCATGTCTGTTCTTTTTATCCATGCCACGAATCTGTCAGGCGCACATTACACATTAAATAATGACTAAATTTTATAACAAAAATATGTAATTCAATACATGTTCGCCGCCGTGCTTGACAAGCATGACATGTTTAGGACATTAATGGCATTTAAAACATTTGGCAACGTCGATTTCTGGTTATAACACGGTATAAGAAAGAAACAAACATATTTCTTAGGGTTTAGTTTGACCGCAGTGCGACTGCCCATAAGATGTGACGCAATTTCCGGGTACATTAGGTGCGAAATAGCCTTTAGGACAAGTCTTGGCGGTTTTGGTCGGCCCCAAGCATATGTAGTACTTTTTGCAGTCGGTTTCATGGGCCACGTAGGAGTAGAGAGGTTTGCCTTGGCAAGGGTCAAGGACACCGGCTGAAATATTAGACAGTTTGATAAAAATTATATGAAGTTTATCACAATTATATTGATAAGATATGTATAATTGTTTACAAACTTACACAAATCTTTGCATACACCGACATGGTGAACATTCAACAAGGACGACTGCAAAACCCAGTCAAAATATTTTATCAACTACGTTTTTTTAATTAATACACAATGTCCATGTGGAAACTTATTTATAGATGTTAACTTTTATTATCAAATGACAAAATGCACATCAATTACAACATTTTGCTTAATATGAAAGTTAATGGTACACATGTAATTGATGGTTATCAACATGCAAACACGTTTTTTTTTTGCAAAGTTTTACATGCCTAAAATTTATTGTGTAGCCGTCATTCAAGCGGATTAATTATGCATGAAATAATCTGAATTTGATGCTTCGTAGAAACATTTATAATTTTTAATCATTCACCGAAAGCACAATAATTTATTGTTAATTTATATTTTAAGATGAATATATAAATCAATGACTGTAGAGGAGTGAAGTATGCTCCACGTAACACATTATTATTTTTATATTACGTCCTACATGTTTGTTAACATGGTGGGGAACAGTGTGCCTATTTTCTTAAATTTTTTGTTGACAATAATACTAGCTTTGTTGATGTATTTCATGCGTTTTGGTTCATAGATGTTTTTCCTATTCTGACGTCATTAGAAAGACACTTTTCAATGCAGTTAACTGCCAATGAACGCCGAAGTGAAAATACTTTTTCTTCTTCTTTATATTCATTTAATGAAATGTTTTATGATTTTATAATGTCACACATATTGTTTACTTTTCACCAGTTAAACACATTTCATTCACTACAATGGGTTCACATACATTTCGTTCATGACAATTAACTATCACTTACTTCGTACGTTTCTCCTAAATTAAGAAGCCGAAACAAATAAGTCTGATTTACTTATGCAAACAAGATATTTCAAATGTTTTACAATATAAATTGGTGCAAATGCAATCAATTTCATTACTTAAAGCAGTTTTCGAGAATATCTAACATAATTAATTTCATGCAAGAAGATGCAAATTTTGGCGCACAATCAAATTTCGCCGAGAACATAAATTAACCGTTACAAAAACATGAACCAAAAAGAAAATATGATGGCTGCTTTTGTAAATTTATAATCATTTCATTTTTTTGATCATATAAAACACATATTATCACTCTTGGCTCCACCAATCGTGAAAATATGTTTGTATATTACAACGCTACGAGTGCTCATACACCGTTTCTTAAAACCAAAAGTGAAATAGATTTTGGACTTTTCATCGAAAGCAAAACGTTTCATATTTTTATTTCATGCATGAGTCAATACATAAAACACATACATCAGTATGGTTGGAAAAATGTGACATATGTGCGTTGTTGTATCTATATCATAGTTGTGTAGATATTTTTATAGCTTTATATGAAACACATGGTTATTACAATTCTAAAATCATTTTTATCTGACAGGATACGTCACTGACATTGGCAGACATATTATCATGGTAAACTATTCACTATGGATTAAAAGAAGAACATGTGTTCACCA